>NW_027287317.1:390000-990000 GCF_022747635.1 Hetaerina americana
GTTTTTCCAGTGATTAGTTTTTTTCTTCTCTAAATCCCTTTTTGCCGTCAGCATGCTTGATAACATGTTTTCCTTTCAGCATCATACCTTAAGCATTTCTCTTTTTTACGGTTGGTGACCTAACACCCCCCGCCACACGCCCTTGCGGCGGTTTGCGGGTTATTATGTAGATGTAGATGTAGATGAAGCATTTAAACTTGGGCAGCACGACGAATTATTGAGGTCTCCAGGCATTTGAATTCCTTGACTGACTATATTTTTATGATTTTTACTATTTACCGCAACAGCGACATAATATTCAAGCACCGCGTTTTTTAAAATTCGAATCGTAATAATCTTTGTGCCATTCTTCATGTGTCTATTCTATGTCTTGACTATTTTTATGTTCCGTAAAACTTTATTGAAAGCCCATTCAGAAACTGGAATTCAGATTTAGATTTCACTGTATTTTTAAAAAGAATATTTACTTCCGGAGGTCAGGAGAACAGAGAACTAATATTTAATGGTTTCTTTTAGATGCGAACAAGGTTAATATTGTCTTAAATAACTGGATTTTAGTGATGCAAGGCAATTCAAATCATGGAATAGTCGAATAACAATATAAGAAATTAAGTCATCCTCTCCTAATGATGATGATCCTCCATAAATATAAGTTATAACCATTGTTTTCCCTATGGATGAATATAATGTTTTATAAAAAGATTTTTACGTACCAAATCTTCAGAGATCTAGATCTGAGTGAATATGGAGGGATTTTTTTTCCTTTGTCTCCTCAGAGTACGAAGTTAAACAAATGAAAACCCCTGACGCTTTTCCGGCATACTGTTTGTCTGTGTATGCGTCTCCAAAATTTAATTTCACATAATACTTTCAAGTGTTGTTTGCGTTGGCATTTTTCGTTGATGTTTCATACATATGTCGATCTTGAAGAGTGTATCGTATGTATATGACGTCTGTTTCTATTACCTTTTGAATGATAAATGCGTGTAATCAAGATGTCTTTCCCAGGTTCGGAGTCGACGAAATGTGACATGTATAAGCGTCATGGGCTCATGACTCGCATGAGTATATCCTCCCGCTCTCGTTCTGGTGGAGTGGACGATGGACGCGGAGGACGGCGGCGTCGGGGGCAAGGGTCATATGGTGGTGAGGGTGACGGCCCGGTCAAGAGTTAACAACGGCGCGGTTAGAACTGCGGGTTGACATATCCCACCTCTCCCGAGGTTTTTGATTTTTCAAAAATAAATCTAATGGCTTTAATTGAAAGAAACTAAGCGGGAACAGATGAAACTAAAATGATTTCAAAATTCTTTCATATGTCCCCCGCAAACGGGACAGGGAGTGATTTAGTAAAATAAAAAAAGACGTTTCAGACGTGATGTGGTGGAATATCATAATTAATTGAAAAATTAAAGTCTGGCAACATTTTGCAGAAAATAAAATTTATTAATGCGACCGGTTTCAATGTAACTACATCATCGTCAGGTCCACCTGAATTTTTTAGTTAAGGGTGATTTAGGTGACCTGAAGTAGTCCGATGAATGTTGGACCAATTCAATATTTGTGCCAAATGTGTTGTGTACTGTTTAGTTCGTGATTTGTGCGTGGGAAAAGGTATTCCATGAAGTGGCTGTCTCTCACGTTTATTCTACATCTACATCTACTCAATAACCCGCAAGCCGCCGCAAGGGCGTGTGGCGGGGGGTGCTAGGACACCACCCATAATTTAGAAAAGAAAAATAATAAAAAAAAAATCGCATGCAATAACGACAAAATCATATATAAAAAAAAACATGGCATACATTCATGCATGAACACTTACACCCCACACACATGCAAACACTCAAACTACCAACTAACATACACATGCACCTGAAAGTATACCTAACATCTCTATAGTGTTTAATTTTGTTCCGACTTGTAAATTCAAAGTTTTTAATATTTCTAAAGTGACTTCGGTTTCTTGCTATTATGATTACTGATTGTTCGGGGAAAGAATGAGTATTTGTACCTATCTGTCTTGGAATCTATCTCCCTTAGTTTATCTTTGTGGTCTGATCTACCTAAGTAGTGTGGGGCCATTATAATTCCTTCAGTGTCATATTTAAACTCGTTTGTTCTGAACCTTTCTAAAAGTCTAAGCCTCGCTTGTTCTCTCCGCACTTCAAGTGGTTCCCAGCCTAAATCCCCTAAGAGACCTGTCACACTTGTGTTTTTATCATAACAATTTTTAACAAATCTAGCGGATTTTCTCTGGACTTTATCTAATTCTTTTTGCCAAATTTTCTCCCACGGATCCCAAATACTTGCGGCATATTCCAAATGAGGTCTAACTAGAGCAAAATAACACCTCTCTTTAACTTTTTCATTACATTTCCCCACCACCCGTTTTATGAAGCCAAGTTTCTTTAAAGCTGATCCGCATATTGTCCTGATATGTGCTCCCCATGAAAGGCGTGGTGTTAGAACAACCCCCAAATATTTAACTTGATTTGCCGTAGTCAATACTGAACCCTCTATTTTGTAGTTTATATGTAGTTTTATTAGCCTACTACTCTCGCTGTGGTCCCTCCTGGCAATTCATCTTGCGGTTTGATTTTACCCTCGGTCATATAATTAATATTGTACGAATTCTTTTGCTGATTGGTTGCCCAAGTCTTATATATGAGTGGTGTGGCTTCACCAAGGGAAGGGCATTCACCTCTTGACCGGAGGGTCTCCTTGAACGAGCAAATCCGAATGACGAATGATACCTCAGGACTCGCACAGCGTCACCCAAGCTGTGTGATTTTTTTTCCGATACGAGATCCTCCTCGGAAACGGAAGGCGTCACACGGAAAGGAAATTGAGTCCCTCTCCCTCAATTATCCAATTAATCTGTGAGTTACACACGCTGCAAGGATCACTGCCCTCACCTACGAAATCAACTTTCGGTTTAATATAAGGCGGCATATAAATAACCCTTGCACTGAAATCCTCACGTCTTCCTGTAGTCACAGAGGTCATATGCACCTGAATTAGATCCTATAATTCGGAAAGTGAGACGGCCGAGTCACAACGCGTTAATTTTTTTACCTAAGGATATGCCACTCTTCTGCGCATTCCTATGGTAAATTAATTTTTTCCAATACTTAAAAAATATCATCTCTGGAGGGGAGCGTTGAAAGGACATATTTCTTTCTAGCCACTTGCCACGCTGCCTCACATTATTCATTTGGTTAATCCTAAGTGTTCATCCTTCAAGTCCTAATTTTTAACATAATTTAGCATTATGTATTAAATTTACACAGCAGGAAATGTAAAATTGGCACCTGTTATTTTGCAATCGCTTGTTAAACTTGTTAAAACAACATATCCCTTATCTCAATAGTTTCAGCCTCAACTTTGTGGAAGTTCATTTTAATAAATGAAAAAGAAAAACTTTGTTCCAATCCACCACTTTATTTCAGGTACGACTAGTTTCGACGCTACGGCGTCATCCTCAGGTACAAAGTTTAAAGACACAATCATTGTATATATACATCTACATCTACATAATACCCCGCAAGCCGCCGCAAGGGCGTGTGGCGGGGGGTGCTAGGTCACCAACCGTAAAAAAGAAAAATACCACATGCAAAAAAAAAAAAAAACAACACGGAAAATTACACCAACAGCAGCGCACACACTCATGCAAAAATCCCTTCATCCAATACTCATGCAAACACATAAACCGCAAAACAACTAAAAAACTGCACCCCATGATGCAGCACGAAAGACATCCTACAACACGGAAGCCAGGACACAACAAGCAAGAAATTGAAACACCACATGAAAATGCACCACGAAACACTCTGCCCCCAAAGAGTCTTTAAAAGGCAGGGAATGCGACCCAACGTTGCAGGTAGCAGGAATTTGCCCCCGCGGAGAGGGACGAGGGATTGAAAGGGAAACTTAAAAACAGATGAACAGAACATGAATGAGGTCATTCGGGAAGAATGTGTTATTATAACAAAACACATAAGGTTAGTGGAAGAGCATGCATTTAAATACAACTAATTATTTTTTAGACGCTGAGGGTGGCAAGTGGAATTTTTGCTAGCTATAACCCTGCAGTTGCTATCCCGTATTGTCCGTGGGAAGAAGGAGTCCTTGAGTCGGCTAGTTCTGGCATCTATTTCCCGAATTTTATATGCATGATCCAAGCGACTAATGTATGTAGGAGTACGAATAATTTGCGAGACCTCGGTGCTGAAACATGCGGATCTAAATTTATTTAATAATTTCAATCTTGCATTGAATCGTCTCTCAGCCAATGATTCCCACCCCAAGTCCATGAGCATTTCGGTGACGCTTTGCGTTTTATCGTAGGAATTTTTTACAAAACGGGCTGCCCGGCGTTGAACCTTCTCAATTTCCCGAATGAGACCTTTTTCACTCGGATCCCACACGCTGCATGCGTATTCTAAATGAGGCCTTACAAGAGCGTGGTAACAACGTTCCTTGACCTTCGAGTCACTTTTGCCGACAATGCGTCTAATGAATCCCAATTTTTTATATGCTTGACCGCAGACTTTACGTATGTGAGTCCCCCAAGTTAAGTCTTTGGTGAATGTGACACCTAGGTATTTTACCGTATCAACTACTGCTAGGTCACCTCCAGCTAATTTGTAAGCAAATCCCGTTGATCTTTTAAAGAAATTTACCACTGAACATTTATTATAATTTAGAGTCAATCCCCAGTTAGAACACCATTTAGTAATGCAATCTAAATCCTGCTCTAGAATAAAACGATCCTCATCCTCAGATATCTCCCGATAGATCACCGTGTCATCCGCGAACATCATAATTTTACTTTTCACTTCGCGGTTCAAATCGTTAACAAAAATCAAGAAAAGCAATGGCCCGATCACACTTCCCTGAGGTACCCCCGACGTGACTCGAACGCTGTCGGAACTAGCGCCATCAAGGACTACCCTCTGTTCCCGCTCTGAAAGAAAATCTTTAACCCAACTTATGGCGCCCTTGTTTATACCCTCTTCAAGAAAGGATGGGGGAGTTGTAGGAAGAGGGGGCGGGGAGTGGAGTACGGGAGTAGGTACGAAAGAATGTGGGAGAGGGTAGGAAAAACCAGGAAAAGCGTTAGTGAGCGGGGGGGGATTGGAAGGTGGGTTAAGAAAGGGGAAAATTTCGTTGGTCGGTATGGGTTGAGTCAATGGCTAATGGGGGTAAAGGTACGGGTTAGGAGTCAATGGGAGTTAGGGAGAAGGGATTAGAGGTTCTGTTTTTCTGTTATTGCTAGAAAGGCTTCCAGGAGAGGTGATATGTTCTCAAACAGAATGTCATTGAGTAAAGGATGTTTCTTCATTGTTCTCCGGATCTCCAACTCTTCCTTCTTGTCCATCCTCCTCCCTTTTTCTTCACGATGTAGAATTTTGGGGATGAAATCACTGGTGTGATTTTCCTCCCACAGGTGTTTGGCAAAGTGGGATTGGGCGAGGTTACACTTCTTGTAGCACCTCTTGTGTTCCTCCGCTCTTGTCCGCACCGCTCGACCACTCTGCCCGATGTACCTCGCACTGCAATCCCCGCAAACCATTTCATGTATCCCACTATTTTCCAGTCGCTCAACTTTATCTTTAGTTTTATTTAAGAACATTTTAAAATTTTGTTTGTTGTAGAAAGCAATTCTGAATTTGTCTTTCGGGAACAATTTCCTAATTTTTTCGGACGGGACACCATAATAAGGCAATTTTACCCACTTAAGTTTTTCCTTAATAGTTTTCCCTGGATTGTAAAGTAGCCGTTGGGCTCTTATGGAGCGTTTCTTGTAATTTCCTGTTCTAACTGGTTCGTTTCTCTTCTAGGATTTCCTTACCGTCGATTCCGCTTTGTAAGGATTTGATGAGATGGCAACTTCCGCCGCCCCGGGCACTACACATATGCCTTTGGGTATAGTACCACAGTTACCAGAATAATTCTCAGATCATTGGCAATCATTGGTGCGAATATATATATGTGTATATATATATATATATATATATATATATATATATATATATATATATATATATATATATATATATATAAATGGAACTTTTAAAATGCTTATGAAAATGTGGGAGGAAGAGGCTATATGGGCTGATTCGTAGTATCTATGAGGAAGGAATCTGGCCGGAAGGCTTTGTGAGATCAGTTTTAGTTCCTATTCCGAAAAAGGTAAAGGCTACATAATGTGAGGACTACAGGACAATAAGTTTGATATCCCACGCAGCTAAAGTTGTTCTAAGGATCATAAACAAAAGGATAGAGAGTAGGGCAAGTGATTACTTAGGGGATGACCAGTTTGGGTTTAGGAAGGGGACAAGTACTCGTGATGCCATTGCAGTAATGAGATTATTAATTGAGAGGAATATAGAACACAACCAGGAGGTATTTGCCTGTTTCGTAGGTTTTGAAAAAGCGTTTCATAGAGAGAATTGGGAAAAACTAATGTTAATATTGAAGAAAATAGGAATAGATTGGAGGGAAAGGAGGCTAATCCGCAACCTGTACATGTCTCAGACTGCTCAGGTGCGGGTGGGAAACGGGGAGTCCAGATGGGCAGTGTTAGGAAGGGGTGTACTGCAGGGTTGCCCATTATCACCGTTGCTGTTCAACCTGTATGTAGAGGAAATGATTAAAGAGGCATGGGAAGAACTGGAGGTAGGAATGAAAGTGGGCGGGGAATTCGTAAAATCAGTTAGGTTTGCTGATGACCAAGCTTTAGTTTGTTGTAGTTAGATAGATGTTAGTTGTAGGGAGATAGATTCCAAGACAGATAGGTACAAATACTCATTCTTTCCCCGAACAATCAGTAATCATAATAGCAAAAAACCGAAGTCACTTTAGAAATATTAAAAACGTTGAATTTAGAAGTCGGAACAAAATTAAACACTATAGAGATGTTAGGTATACTTTCAGGTGCATGTGTATGTTAGTTGGTAGTTAGTGTGTTTGCATGTGTGTGGGGTGTAAGTGTTCATGCATGAATGTATGCCATGTTTTTTTAATATATGATTTTGTGGTTATTGAATGCGGTTTTTTTTTTCTTTTTCTTTTCTAAATTATGGGTGGTATCCTAGCACCCCCCGCCACACGCCCTTGCGGCGGCTTGCGGGGTATTCAGTAGATGTAGATGTAGATGTAGTTTGTCAGCCAGCCAAGGGGTTGCAAGCATTGCTGAGTGAATTGGAAATTCAGTGCGACAGGTATGAGATGAGAATCAATATTAATAAAACAAAGGTTATGCGATTTTCTAGAAAGAAAAATGTTAAGCTGAACATTAAAATAGGAGGGCAAAAACTAGAGCAGTTAAAACAGTTTACGTATCTCGGAAGTGCTTTGGATCAACACGGTCAAAGTAGTACGGACGTAAAGGGAAGAATTGCGCTAAGCAAAGAGTCTTTCACAAGGAGGAGGGAGTTGATGACAGGGACTTTGAGTAAGGATATGAAGAAAAGACTCGTAAAAACTTTGATATGGAGCGTAGCTATGTACAGCGCGGAAACGTGGTCTTTTAAGCATGATGATAGTCGTAGACTGGAGGCTTTTGAAATGTGGGTGTGGAGAAGAATGGAGAAGGTGAAATGGACAGAGAAGAAAACAAATGAGGAAGTAATTGGTATGGTGGGCGAAGAGAGGAGTTTGTTGGGAGAAATCCTATGGAGGCAGGAAAAATGGATGAGGGGCGTATTGACCGGCAGTGGGATGTTGAAGACTGTAATAGAGGGGAGAACGTTAGGCAAACGAGGAAAGGGAAGGAGCAGGATAGGGATGTTGGACGGGATGAATTGAGGAAGAAAGTACTCAGAGATGAGGAGGGACCTGATTAGAGTAGGATGATGGATTTTGTGTTTTGTTAGGAGTAATAAAATATTTATTTAGTTCCTGTGTCCATCCAAAAAAACCTACCTTAACCGGTAGATTACCTAATAATAATATATATATATATATATATATATATATATATATGTATGTAATATACATACATATACAAACATTTTATTTTGCATATATATATATATATACATATATATATATACATACATATATACACATTATATATATAGTTCTGGTACCCGAAAATTCACATAGCTTGGGTGGAGCTGCAGGTGCCCAGAGAGACTATATATGTATTTGTGTGTATGTATATATATATATATATAGGTCGGGGTAGTTCAGTGGGTAGAGCGTTTGCCTGCTGACCGGAGGGTCCCGGGTTCCCGGGGAAGGCACTCTGGGCACCTGCAGCTCCACCCAAGCTGTGTGATTCTTCGGATACCAGATCTTTCTGGGAAACCATAACCGGCACAGGGAAAGGAACTGGCCCCCATACCCTGATTAGTAAATTTTACACGCCACCGGGCTTAGTACTGGGTGAACTCTACCATCACCTACCAAACCGACCTACGGGTTGATTTCTTTGTTTCATATATATATATATATATATATATATATATATATATATATATATATATATATATATATATATATATATATATATATATATATATGCTTTCCTAGACGTAACACGGAAGTGCCGAATAGTACAATACACAGTAACACACAATATAGAAACACAAAAAAAGAGAACACTCACACGTATTTTCTTGATATTTCGACGGAAACAATCCGTCTTCCTCTGAGGATATAGAAGTAAAGTCATTACTTCTATATCTTCAGAGGAAGACGGATTGTTTCCGTCGAAATATCAAAATACGTGTGAGTGTTCTCTTTTTTTGTGTTTCTATATTGTGTGTTACTGTGTATTGTACTATATATATATATATATATATATATATATATATATATATATATATATATATATATATATATACATATATATATACATATACATATATATACATATATATATACATATATATGTATATTTATATATACATATAAATACGACGAGTATTTATATGTATATATATTCATTCTCTGCCTGGCTTCTGCCGAGAACAGACGTGCTCGAGCTCGCTCCCTAGAACCGGTTCGACCCTACCTGAGACTACCTGCGTGCCTGCTGTTACTTCTGTGTTTGTTCTTCCCTAGTGAAGTGTAGTTTAGTGTTAGCTTTAATTTTGTGAAATAGTTAGTTTATTTAGTTTTTGTGCTGTTTGTTATTAGTTTTTAATAGTTAGGTGGTATTCCTAGTGGGTACTCTTAGTGGCTTGCGGTGGTTTTTGTCCGTCGAATCTAATTGGTTATCGGTGAGTGTTTTATTTTCTTTACCATCTTTTTTCTTTCCTTTCTTTACTTACTTACAAAGCGTAACTTATTGATTGAGCTAAATTTAACTAACCCCTCTTAGAAATTTTAGCATAGTGTATACAGGTTAGCTTTTGTTGGGAACTCAGTAGTTTAATTAGGATGGCTTCATCTAGGTCCCCTGTTGCCATGCTCGAAGGCACTGGCGAATGCGCGGCTTTAAGGGCCCGTATCGTCATGCTGGAGAGAATGGTGCGGGAGCTTCGATCGGAGATCGCCGGCCGGAGGGCTCCCCTCGGGAGAGATGGTGCTCGGGGTGGGAATACGAAAACCCGCCACGCCCATATGGGTGCACGGATTCGTCCGAATGCTACACGTGGCTGGGCGATTAGAGACCTACCCCGTGTCCCATCTCCCAACGAGGGAGTGTCTCACGTCCGTAGGTCAGACGATTGGAGGGTTGTCTCTCGAGGCAAGGGGAAGGTAACGCTGCGGCGTGGATTGGACTCTGCGGAGGCAGATACCATCCCCGTCTCCAACAGGTACCAGGTGTTGTCGGATGACAGCACCACCGTACCTGCAGCCCCTACCCCTACTCCGAGGGCACTGCCTAGGGTAAGTCGTCAGGAAACGGGAAGGGAGGGAATTGTAGTAATAGGTAGCTCGAATGTCCGTCGTGTAATGGTCCCATTGAGGGAAAGGGCGCGCCGCGTAGGCGCCGATCAACGGGTGACCGCCTGGTGTATACCAGGCGGAGGAGTCCCTCAGGTGACGAAGGCGATCGAGGCGGCGGTCAAAGGCACGAAGTGCTCTAGGCTGCAGGTCGTGGCCCATGTGGGCACCAACGACGTCACGGACCGTGGATCCGAGGAGGTCCTCCGTTCCCTTAGGGAACTGAGCTCCGAGGTGAAGCGCGTCCAGGGCGTCGAGGGGGTTCGGCTGGGACTAACGGTCTGCAGCATCGTTCCGAGGGAGGATCGCGGGTCTCTGGTTTGGAGCCGAGTGGAAGGCATAAACCAGAGACTATCGAGATTCTGCTCGGACATAGGAGCCTCCTTAGTCGACCTCAGACCAACCCTCCGATCTTGCAGGACTCCCCTTAACCGATCTGGGGTCCATTACACGGCGGAAGCGGCGAGTAAGGTAGCGGATAGGATACTCGACCACTGTAGGCCTTTTTTAGGATAGAGGGCAGGTCACTTAGTGGGTCAATAACATCTGGGGATAGCGCGTATAATATTATTAATAAAAATATAAAAGTCATTGACAACACTGGCATTGATTTAGAAAGACATGTGACACGCACTTCCCCACAAAGGCGTCCTAAATTACAGTCAGGCACAAATAAGGACGTTATTCAACATCAAAATAATTTAACTATACTTGTTATAAATTGCAGAAGCCTCAAGAACAAATCAGCAGATCTAGAACACATAATCCAAACTCATTCCGCTGATATAGTATTAGGCACAGAGAGTTGGCTGTGCAATGATATTAATGACCAAGAAATTTTCCCAATAGATTTCAAAGTTTACCGACACGATAGAGATACAAGACCCGGAGGAGGGGTTTTCGTGGCAGTTAAAAGTCATTTTGAAAGCAGGCAAGTTTCATTTGAAAATAATAACATAGAAAGTGTTTGGTGCACCTTACTACGGACCAATCAACCCAACATAAATTTATGCTCTTTCTACAGACCTCCAGACTCAGATTTGAAAACACTTCACACCCTCAACGATCAAATTCACAAGTTTACACGTAAATATAATAACAGCATAAACATAATTGGTGGCGACTTTAACCTCCCAGGTATAGATTGGGACAGCAATATCGTTAAATCTGGGACCCGCGATCGCGAATCTTGCAATTCCATAATAAAATTGGTTCAAAGAAACTCCCTTCATCAAGCAGTACGCATGCCCACCCGTGGAAAAAACATATTGGATCTATTTCTTACAAACACGCCGGAACGTATTATTAGTGTATCAACTGATGAGGGCTTGAGTGACCATAAAGCAATTAATGTCCATTTGGACATAGCAATAAAAAAGATTGTTAAACCAAAAAGAAAAATTTATAATTACCATAAAGCAGACTTTGAATCTTTTGCCAATCAATTAAACTCTTCACTACCCGAGTTCAAAACCCGCTTAAGTCATGTCAACGTGGAAGAAACTTGGACAGAATTTGTCAATATCATGCAAAAAGGAATCGTAGATTTCATACCTATAAAATACGTTAAAGCAAATCGCGACCCCAGGTGGTACAATAAAGACGTTAGAAAAGCCCTTCGAAAGCAGAGAATGCTACACTCTAGGGTAAAGAGGGCAGGCGTGAACACATCATCTCCTGAGAATACACAATTATGGGACACATATAGATCCTCTAAAATTGAAACCAAAAAACAATTACGTAGCGCCTTACTGGAATTTAAACGCAAAGTACTTTGCGAACACTTGGACACTGACCCCAAAGCTTTCTGGTCATATGTTAGGGAAGTAAATGGGAGTAAACAAACCGTGGCTTGCTTAAGGGATTGTAGCAATGTAATTCATACAGACAGCGAGGTTAAAGCTAACATCTTAAATTCATTCTTCCAAAGCGTTTTCTCGAATGATGTTGCCACCGCATATCTCCAAGAAACAATACATACTCCACCCATGGAAAAAATAACAGTGGACCAACAAGGAATTCTAAAATTACTTAATGAGATTAAACCCAACAAATCCCCGGGTCCCGAAAATATACCAGCTAGGGTGATTAAACATTTAGCTCCAAACATTGCCCCGTACCTTGAATTTATATTTAACAAATCCCTCACAGAGTGCAAAGTACCTAAGATTTGGAAAACCGCGCAAATAACGCCTATTTTTAAAAGTGGTGACAGGGAGGATCCCAGTAATTACAGACCTATATCTCTCACTTCTATCTGTTGTAAAATCTTAGAGCACATAATTGTCAGTTCAATAATGAGACACCTTGACAATATTAACTTTTTAAGTGACAATCAACACGGATTCAGGAAAACCCGCTCCTGCGAAACCCAATTAGGATAATTTACACATGATTTACTTGTATCTGGTGAGAGAGGTAGGCAAGTGGATGCCATCTTCTTAGATTTTCAAAAGGCATTTGATAAAGTCCCACATGGAAAACTCATTCATAAATTAAAGGTCGCGGGTATAAACAAGGGCGCCATAAGTTGGGTTAAAGATTTTCTTTCAGAGCGGGAACAGAGGGTAGTCCTTGATGGCGCTAGTTCCGACAGCGTTCGAGTCACGTCGGGGGTACCTCAGGGAAGTGTGATCGGGCCATTGCTTTTCTTGATTTTTGTTAACGATTTGAACCGCGAAGTGAAAAGTAAAATTAGGATGTTCGCGGATGACACGGTGATCTATCGGGAGTTATCTGGGGATGAGGATCGTTTTATTCTAGCGCAGGATTTAGATTGCATTACTAAATGGTGTTCTAACTGGGGATTGACTCTAAATTATAATAAATGTTCAGTGGTAAATTTCTTTAAAAGATCAACGGGATTTGCTTACAAATTAGCTGGAGGTGACCTAGCAGTAGTTGATACGGTAAAATACCTAGGTGTCACATTCACTAAAGACTTAACTTGGGGGACTCACATACGTAAAGTCTGCGGTCAAGCAAATAAAAAATTGGGATTCATTAGACGCATTGTCGGCAAAAGTGACTCAAAGGTCAAGGAACGTTGTTACCACGCTCTTGTAAGGCCTCATTTAGAATACGCATGCAGCGTGTGGGATCCGAGTGAAAAAGGTCTCATTCGGGAAATTGAGAAGGTTCAACGCCGGGCAGCCCGTTTTGTAAAAAATTCCTACGATAAAACGCAAAGCGTTACCGAAATGCTCATGGATTTGGGGTGGGAATCATTAGAAGAGAGACGATTCAATGCAAGACTGAAATTATTAAATAAATTCAGATCCGCATGTTTCAGCACCGAGGTCTCGCAGATTATTCGTACTCCTACATACATTGGTCGCTTGGATCATGCATATAAAATTCGGGAAATAGATGCCAGGACTAGCCGACTCAAGGACTCCTTCTTCCCACGGACAATACGGGATAGCAACTGTAGGATTATAGATAGTAAAAATTCCACTTGCCACCCTTCAGTGTCTAAAAAATAATTAGTTCTACTTAAATGCATGCTCCTCCACTAACCTTTAACACCCAAGTCGATGCAGTATTCCTGGATTTCAAAAAAGCCTTCGACAAAGTCCCACACAATAAATTGTTACACAAACTTAAATACTATGGGATCAATGAGAAAATAATTAATTGGATTAGGGACTTCTTGTCAAACCGCAAACAAATAGTAGTCATAGATGGGTTGTGCTCAACGGAGAGAGATGTTACTTCGGGCGTCCCCCAGGGAAGTGTATTAGGGCCTCTTCTGTTCTTAATATACATAAATGACTTAAGCACACACGTTAGTAGCAATCTAAGGTTATTTGCTGACGACACGGTGATATACAGGGAAATAAGGAGCCAACTAGATCGCGAGCTACTCTCTAGAGACTTAGACAATATCTCGGGATGGTGCAATGAATGGGGATTAACACTTAATATAGATAAATGTGCAGTTTTGAAATTTTGGAATAAAGGAAGCGAGGAACAGGATATAAACTACAAAATAGAGGGTTCAGTATTGACTACGGCAAATCAAGTTAAATATTTGGGGGTTGTTCTAACACCACGCCTTTCATGGGGAGCACATATCAGGACAATATGCGGATCAGCTTTAAAGAAACTTGGCTTCATAAAACGGGTGGTGGGGAAATGTAATGAAAAAGTTAAAGAGAGGTGTTATTTTGCTCTAGTTAGACCTCATTTGGAATATGCCGCAAGTATCTACATCTACATCTACATAATACCCCGCAAGCCGCCGCAAGGGCGTGTGGCGGGGGGTGTTAGGTCACCAACCGTAAAAACGAAAAATACCACATGCAAAAAACAACACGGAAAATTACACCCCAGCAGCGCACACACTCATGCAAAACTCCCTCCATCCAATACTCATGCAAACACATACACCGCAAAACAACAAAAAACTGCACCCCAGGATACAGCACGAAAGCCATCCTAAAACACGCAAGCCAGGACACAACAAGCAAGAATGTGAAACATCACTACCACATGAAAATGCACCACAAAACACTCAACCCCCCAAAGAGACAGTAAAAGGAAGGGAATTCGACCCAACGTTGCAGGTAGCAGGAATTTCCCCCCGCCGGGAGGGAAGAGGGACTGAAAGGGAAACTTAAAAACAGATGAACAGAACACGAATGATATCATGCGGAAAGAATGGGTTATTATAACAAAACACATAAGGTTAGTGGAGGAGCATGCAAGTATTTGGGATCCGTGGGAGAAAATTTGGCAAAAAGAATTAGATAAAGTCCAGAGAAAATCCGCTAGATTTGTTAAAAATTGTTATGATAAAAACACAAGTGTGACAGGTCTCTTAGGGGATTTAGGCTGGGAACCACTTGAAGTGCGGAGAGAACAAGCGAGGCTTAGACTTTTAGAAAGGTTCAGAACAAACGAGTTTAAATATGACACTGAAGGAATTATAATGGCCCCACACTACTTAGGTAGATCAGACCACAAAGATAAACTAAGGGAGATAGATTCCAAGACAGATAGGTACAAATACTCATTCTTTCCCCGAACAATCAGTAATCATAATAGCAAGAAACCGAAGTCACTTTAGAAATATTAAAAACTTTGAATTTACAAGTCGGAACAAAATTAAACACTATAGAGATGTTAGGTATACTTTCAGGTGCATGTGTATGTTAGTTGGTAGTTTGAGTGTTTGCATGTGTGTGGGGTGTAAGTGTTCATGCATGAATGTATGCCATGTTTTTTTTTATATATGATTTTGTCGTTATTGCATGCGATTTTTTTTTATTATTTTTCTTTTCTAAATTATGGGTGGTGTCCTAGCACCCCCCGCCACACGCCCTTGCGGCGGCTTGCGGGGTATTGAGTAGATGTAGATGTGTTTTGTTATAATAACCCATTCTTTCCGAATGACCTCATTCGTGTTCTGTTCATCTGTTTTTAAGTTTCCCTTTCAATCCCTCGTCCCTCTCCGCGGGGGGAAATTCCTGCTACCTGCAACGTTGGGTCGAATTCCCTTCCTTTTACTGTCTCTTTGGGGGGTTGAGTGTTTTGTGGTGCATTTTCATGTGGTAGTGATGTTTCACATTCTTGCTTGTTGTGTCCTGGCTTGCGTGTTTTAGGATGGCTTTCGTGCTGTATCCTGGGGTGCAGTTTTTTGTTGTTTGGCGGTGTATGTGTTTGCATGAGTATTGGATGGAGGGAGTTTTGCATGAGTGTGTGCGCTGCTGGGGTGTAATTTTCCGTGTTGTTTTTTGCATGTGGTATTTTTCGTTTTTACGGTTGGTGACCTAACACCCCCCGCCACACGCCCTTGCGGCGGCTTGCGGGGTATTATGTAGATGCAGATGTATACATATCTATATGATGTATATGGCACGCAGTGTTTATAAATGTATGTTTTCTTATCTGCGAGTAAGGATTATCTCTTCCAAATCCATGTTACAGAAACGGTTGGAATAGTACTTCTTATAAAATGCGTAAATAAATTTTTCCTCTTCGTATGAGTTTTGACCATGTTATCTTGGACATTTATTTCCCTTCAAGTGGGCTAAAATGCGGATATCTTCAATATGCGGATCAGCTTTAAAGAAACTTGGCTTCATAAAACGGGTGGTGGGGAAATGTAATGAAAAAGTTAAAGAGAGGTGTTATTTTGCTCTAGTTAGACCTCATTTGGAATATGCCGCAAGTATTTGGGATCCGTGGGAGAAAATTTGGCAAAAAGAATTAGATAAAGTCCAGAGAAAATCCGCTAGATTTGTTAAAAATTGTTATGATAAAAACACAAGTGTGACAGGTCTCTTAGGGGATTTAGGCTGGGAACCACTTGAAGTGCGGAGAGAACAAGCGAGGCTTAGACTTTTAGAAAGGTTCAGAACAAACGAGTTTAAATATGACACTGAAGGAATTATAATGGCCCCACACTACTTAGGTAGATCAGACCACAAAGATAAACTAAGGGAGATAGATTCCAAGACAGATAGGTACAAATACTCATTCTTTCCCCGAACAATCAGTAATCATAATAGCAAGAAACCGAAGTCACTTTAGAAATATTAAAAACTTTGAATTTACAAGTCGGAACAAAATTAAACACTATAGAGATGTTAGGTATACTTTCAGGTGCATGTGTATGTTAGTTGGTAGTTTGAGTGTTTGCATGTGTGTGGGGTGTAAGTGTTCATGCATGAATGTATGCCATGTTTTTTTTTATATATGATTTTGTCGTTATTGCATGCGATTTTTTTTTTATTATTTTTCTTTTCTAAATTATGGGTGGTGTCCTAGCACCCCCCGCCACACGCCCTTGCGGCGGCTTGCGGGGTATTGAGTAGATGTAGATGTAGAAAATTATCTGGAATAAATTAAATAATTTAGTGTGAATACATGAAATGATCTTGCGAGTATTTTAAAAGCAGTCGCTAATCGTCATTGTTTTGCTTATAAAAGGCGTCATATGTCTCACATCAGGCGTCTGGGCGTCGAATAATAACATTGTCGGCGAGTAATCAATGCAGTTTTGGTTTTTTTATAAATAATAAATATCAATGGCACACTGCCGAAACCATTTTCGGTTATTTTAAGTAAAATGTGAAAATGTATTTACCTGATTTTTTATTTTTTTATCAACATGGATATTTGACAAGTCCCCTAAAACAAACATAACTAATAGTTATCTCATTACTCTAAGACACATCTCCAGTCCAATTTAGACGGGAAAAATGTTCTGGTGAATGTTTTCCACGGAAGAATCTCCACAAGCGTATGGGAGAGAAGGATTGTTTTATCATCATTTTCGTAGGATTTTTGATCGTTTTATCTTGGACAATGTTTTCCCCGTCCTACTCACGCTACCATTTGCAGAATCTACTATTTGTAGCATCTTCTATTTGTAGCACTTGCCTGTTTGTGACACTATTCCATTAGGCCCTATTTCTGTACGGCAGATTCGAATCGCCCTTCATGACTCCATCACCTCAAAATCACATTCGCTGCCCAAGCAATAGATATGTGAATAACTGAGCCCAAGTACATTCACGAGAACCGTTTCCCTGCTTCGCCCGGTTCACCGGGGCGGAGTGATATCCGCCTCCTCAAAAGACATCGTCACAATAGCCGAGATAGTTCTACTCCCAACAAAAATATATAATTTTTAAAAAATTGCAGTGACAAGTTTTTTGATAGGCAAGGGTGTGCACGCAAACAAAATAAAACTATGCTCAGAGCAAAATATTGGTGTTATACATTATATGTAATGCTGCTATAGCTGTTCATGATTTTTATGAATAACTGTTTGAAAGTTGTACGCATGGATGAAGAGGGTCTTAGAAGAATTGGCGATGATAATGAATGACTTATTTTGTATGCCGAAGATTTGGTATTGCTTACTGAGAGCTCACCTATGTGTATCTAAAGGAAGCCCTGAATAGTTTCTGCAAGGTAATAACCTGGATGGAATCGCGGATTTACTGTATCAAAAACGAGGGGAATTATGTTTGATAGAGGAAATGAAAGGACTAATTGCGCGAAGAGTTTTAGCAGAGAAATAAAGAAACATGTTATATATCCAAGAAGGATGTTTGCGAATTGCGTCAGAATGGATAGAGGTGTCGAAATTCATGGGGATGTCTGAAAATAGGTTATCGATAGTATGTGCACTAAATGATTATACTATTTAATTTAGATGTATTAATGAATGCACATAAATGATTATCTTATGCAACAAAAATCCCAGGGGATGAATTTGTATTCCTCCCCTCATTACTTCATAGAAATAGCCCTCGGGTACCATTGCAGTAAGAGCGCAAATCTTCTCTGAGTGCGGTAGAATTTCTGCTCTTGAGGAACACATGTAGTAAAAGAAGGAGAGACATAGGATGAAGATTGAGTGGGCAATGAAAGAATGTCGATTTTGACGCACGTGTGATTATTAGGGGTGTGCGAAACTGATTTATTCTAACTAATCTATTTGCGAATGAAATATTGAATGATTTTAGTTAAACGAATAATTAAAGAGTCGAATCAGCCAATTTTTTCCATCAAGTGCATTGATTACCTTAGTGTGATAACATGATATTCAGGGAAGAGAAGCTATTCCTGGATTACATTTCTGCTATAGGTGTGATTTCTGCTATAGGCTTCAGGAGACAGCTGACAACCACGTCAACCTCTTATTCCAAAACCAGAAATATATGTTCAATAATAATTAATGGGTGTTTTCTTTCATAATTGTAATTCGCACAATAATTTATATTAGTTGCACACATACATCGGCAGGAGTAAATTATTAAATGCGGAATGTCTACTACCTCGAAAGGCTCTACAGAGTTTAACCAGGTACGTAGTAAGTTTGACTTAGGTCACATTTGCAAGTTCACAGTATATCACGTTGAAATTGTACACATCTTCATAATGGACAATTCTTGGGTGGAAGAAGAATAAGAGGAAATATTATCATTTAATCACCCTAATGCAAGTAAACATCCGGTAAAAAACAATTTTAATTCAGAACATATAAAAAGAATAATAATTTTTATGATGTTTAATTGATACTTTTCGAAGTTCCATGAACAAAGAGAATATCTTACATGGTAATGGTATAACAACCTTCTGATTCAAAATATCTTGAGCGTGAGCTAATATTTACCTTGCGGCCACCTTGGATAGGACACCTACGGGGGAGCAAACCACAAGGCACTTGACATTTTTGAGTTGAGTCTTTAATATAGATTATATACGAATGTATATATATATATATATATATATATATATATACATGTCATATTATATCATCATTATATTATTACACTATATTTTATATATATATATATATATATATATATATATATATATATATATACATATATATATATACATAAAATCAAGATTAATCAAGATATATATTCGTTTATGATTATCATAATATGTTAATTAAACTGTTTGCTAACAACGCCTATAAATTTTATAGCAGACATATTTTGCTTGATAGATAGATAATATAGTATTTCAGGTACGATTTCTAACTACTATTTGAAGCAACAACATTCATATGTTGTTACAACGGTGTGCCATCGGGAATTCCATTTCCCCATTCATGCTTTTTTGACCGAACATGCATAAATTATTATAGAATGAATTTTGATTAGTTATTTTTGTCATTCGGCATTCATTTAAGGCCTTCATAAAAAGCTAAGTAGTTTTATTTTAATGGCTTACTTTTTACGTGTAAGATTGCGCGTGTTGTATTTATATTGTCGACGACAAAATCCGAGTCGTGAAAGATTAAATATAAGTGGAGAATGAATTTATTTCTTTTTAAATTTTCTGTGATCAAATTTTAATTCTCTTTGGATTGTCCTTTTTTATTTTTAATTCATGAATCTCAATTCACAAATGTAACACAAATTCCCCTCGTCATTTTCTTACTGCTCCAAATACATGCCCGATGACCTCATACCATTTACCGCGCACTGTTACGAGGCACTTATTCGTGTATGTCCTATGCTGCCGTCTGCCTGTAAATGCGAATGAAAACTCCATCATTTCCCAACACCCATTTTCCTGCTGATCCAGTAAACATAGTGCGTACTCATTGCATGTGTCTATATTTTTGTGTCTTGAACGAACTTTCATTTCTTGACACTTACGTGTTACCGGCGACCGCTCTGCCGGAATTTGCCCACCTTTTCTCACGCCTATTTAATTCCTCCGTCCAGCACACCACATTTCCCAAGAATTTCACCATGTTCATCTACATCTACATCTACTCAATACCCCGCAAGCCGCCGCAAGGGCGTGTGGCGGGGGGTGCTAGGACACCACCCATAATTTAGAAAAGAAAAATTAAAAAAAAAATCGCATGCAATAACGAGAAAATCATATATTAAAAAAAAAAAAAAAAAAAACATGGCATACATTCATGCATGAACACTTACACCCCACACACATGCAAACACTCAAACTACCAACTAACATACACATGCACCTGAAAGTATACCTAACATCTCTATAGTGTTTAATTTTGTTCCGACTTGTAAATTCAAAGTTTTTAATATTTCTAAAGTGACTTCGGTTTCTTGCTATTATGATTACTGATTGTTCGGGGAAAGAATGAGTATTTGTACCTATCTGTCTTGGAATCTATCTCCCTTAGTTTATCTTTGTGGTCTGATCTACCTAAGTAGTGTGGGGCCATTATAATTCCTTCAGTGTCATATTTAAACTCGTTTGTTCTGAACCTTTCTAAAAGTCTAAGCCTCGCTTGTTCTCTCCGCACTTCAAGTGGTTCCCAGCCTAAATCCCCTAAGAGTCCTGTCACACTTGTGTTTTTATCATAACAATTTTTAACGAATCTAGCGGATTTTCTCTGGACTTTATCTAATTCTTTTTGCCAAATTTTCTCCCACGGATCCCAAATACTTGCGGCATATTCCAAATGAGGTCTAACTAGAGCAAAATAACACCTCTCTTTAACTTTTTCATTACATTTCCCCACCACCCGTTTTATGAAGCCAAGTTTCTTTAAAGCTGATCCGCATATTGTCCTGATATGTGCTCCCCATGAAAGGCGTGGTGTTAGAACAACCCCCAAATATTTAACTTGATTTGCCGTAGTCAATACTGAACCCTCTATTTTGTAGTTTATATCCTGTTCCTCGCTTCCTTTATTCCAAAATTTCAAAACTGCACATTTATCTATATTAAGTGTTAATCCCCATTTATTGCACCATCCCGAGATATTGTCTAAGTCTCTAGAGAGTAGCTCGCGATCTAGTTGGCTCCTTATTTCCCTGTATATCACCGTGTCGTCAGCAAATAACCTTAGATTGCTACTAACGTGTGTGCTTAAGTCATTTATGTATATTAAGAACAGAAGAGGCCCTATTACACTTCCCTGGGGGACGCCCGAAGTAACATCTCTCTCCGTTGAGCACAACCCATCTATGACTACTATTTGTTTGCGGTTTGACAAGAAGTCCCTAATCCAATTAATTATTTTCTTATTGATCCCATAGTATTTAAGTTTGTGTAACAATTTATTGTGTGGGACTTTGTCGAAGGCTTTTTTGAAATCCAGGAATACTACATCGACTTGGGTGTTGTTTTCTCCCGATCTAAGTATATCGTGAATGAAGAGACCAAGTTGTGTTTCGCAAGATCTGCTTTTCCTAAATCCGTGCTGGTTGTGGATTAGTATTTTCCTACTATCAAGAAATTTCATAATGTTAGTGACAATAACGTGTTCCAATATTTTACAAGAGATCGATGTTAAAGAAATGGGTCGGTAATTGGTTGGTTTATCCCTATCGCCGCCTTTATAGATGGGAGTTATATGGGCTAGCTTCCAGTCGCGAGGCACTGAGCCTTCTTCTATCGATTTTAGAAAAACAATATGTAAAAATGGGGCAATGTCGTCAGCTAATTCCTTTAATATTCTAGCAGGTATTTCTTCCGGACCAGGTGCCTTGTGTGCTTTGATACTACGGAGCAGATGTACTATTCCCTGCTTGGTCAGTGTAAGATCGCTCATGTGTTCCCCGGGTGGGTGTGGAGGATCGTTTGGTGCGTTTGTGTTTTTGTTGTAGACGCTCTGGAAAAAATGGTTTAAAATATTTGCCTTTTTCACGCTATCTGTAATGATTTCTCCATTTTCCGTCTTCAAAGAGTGAACAGTGGGACGTTTACCCTGTATTTCCCTAACATAGGACCAGAATGACTTTGGATTTTCCTCAAGATATTCGCTTAGCATTTTAGATTTAAAAGAGTGTAGTGCTGTGCGCATAATACTTTTCGTCTTACTACGACATTCTTTTAGTAGCTGTTTGGTTGTATTCACAAAACTTATATCGTCACTTTTTAAACTCTTTTTGAAATTTGACTGTAGCTTTCTTTGCCTTCTTAATGCCGATCTGACTTCCCCGTTGTACCATCTAGGTTCCTTACTGTCGCATTTGAGTTTGGACGGGATGTACGTCTTTATTCCTTCGCGTAAAATATTTAAGAAATAATTCCAAGTGTTCTCTGTATTTGTTGTCAGTGTTTTTGTCTTGTATTCCGGTAATTTTATCTTTAAATATTCTCTTAGTCCGTTAAAATTTGCCTTGTTGTATAGGTATATTTTACGCTTTTCTTTGTTTATTTTGACGAACTTAGTTTTTAACTCCACAAGAATAGCCTTATGGTCACTGATTATGCATGATTATGCTGATTATGTTATGCAATACCATTCGTTTATGCAATTATCTGACCGTTTACACTCTCCATTCAATCTATTCTTTCCATTCTCCCTATCAAACATAAATCCGTTTACTTTGGGCGCCTCAGCCATCGATTTAATTCTCTCTCCTACCTCACTAAAGGTGAAATGGTACTATTTCGTACATCCTTACAGGATTCTTATTCTTCTCTTTTGAATCAGATTTACGCCCTAACCGCTGTGCGCAATATCATGCATGGCAGACCATATTCTGAGTTTCAACAGGATCACTTACGCTTCATTTCGTGGGTCCATTTTGCGTACCAACATCCCCATCATCCCACAATACTTTCATTTAATAACTCCTTTCCTTTCTGCGCGCACCTCTAATACCACACAGTACCAAATGTTCATATGATATTGCCATATCTCCCCGTTCTTACGAAGTGTGTTGAACAGTAACGTGAATTTTGCAATTTAGCATTTTGCACCAAGAGGGCTCGCCACAAGGTCAAACGGTCAATAAGGAATACTCTTACAAGTTCAACTCCGTTTTCGTGAAGCGATACGATAAAAACGCCCGTATTTGTGGCGAAACAATTCATGGCTTTTGCACCACGATAGAGCACCTGCTCACACTGCTTGTTCGTGAATTTTTGGTTAGAAACAGTACTGTAATGATATCCCAGCCTCCATATTAGCTGGATATGCCCCAAGGTGACTTTCTTCTGCACTTAAAAATAAAGGGAACCGTAAAGGACCGTCGTTCCACAAGCATGGATGAGATGAAAAACACATCGCTGAGAGAGCTGAAAGCTATTCAAAGATCGAGTTTCAGAATCGTTTGGAGGATTGGAAAAAGCGCTGGCATGAATGTGTAATATCTAATGGGGATAACATTGACATAAACGATTAAATAATGTCTTTACAAATTACTCAAATTCCCGTTATTTATTGAGCTCACCTCGTACATCGCTTGTTGATGAGCTAATCTAGGACAACATACGCCACCGATTGTTCGTCCATGGATTCTTGCTGCATTTTGAAGTAATGGAAGACTGATATAAAATGTTACCAGTCATTGGAGCAGATGGCCATCTCATGTGCAGAATTCTCTGCTGTCGGTTGTCACAAACTTTCGGGCATTTCCGACATATTTTCGCCCGCAGTTACAGAAGAAATAAAAGTTTATCTCTACCCCAGGTGAGCTTACACAACGCTGAATAAACTAGCATTCTGTCTTGAGGGACTGGTAACCTTGTAGGACAGCACATATTCGCTCCCTTTACTAACACACTAGCACGCTAAAGTCCTCTTTACCGAGTAGTATATTCCTAGCGGCGCATATGGCTCTAGATGCCATATATACTCGTAAGCACCCTTAGTAAGAGTAAATTTAATAGAACCAATACTATATGTACAAGTAGTTCTAGGCAAATTTCCTCTTGCAAGAAAACTTGCCTAGAACCGATAGGTGTGCATGTTTCACGATTTAAACTGTTTGGTATCGGTGACTTCGAATTAAAGACCCCGAAGGAACGGTGATCATCTTAAAGTGTCGAAAGGGAATTTTACGGATATTAGTGGTTTTCATTTTTCGGTTGAATATTATGTAAATAGAAGAAAAGAAAAATAGGAGGGCGTGATGGGGAGGAGCAATTTGGGCTTGGAAGTAGCAGAGGCACTAGGGAAATAATATTAGCTCTCAAATTTAAAAAATGGAAAGAGTGTGGGAAATAAAAAGACCACTGACCACTGCCTGGTTTTCACGGATTTAACAAAGCACGATGATACATTTGATTAGAAGCTTCTGTTTACGTTCTCATAAAATGTAAGGTCTCATTTGGAGAGAAAGGAGATTGATAATGAGATTATATTAATCTCAAGTGATGAACTTCGATCAACATGGAGTAGAATGAAAGGCAAAAAATATAATGAAAGGAGTAAAACATTGGTTCATCCCTGTTTCCATACTTGTTTGGCATGGTCTTTGAGGGAATTATAGAGACAACGAAGGAAAAAAAATAAGAATTAATATTAAAGAGCGGCTTGCTAATGATGTTTGAAAATAGGGAATTTGCTATAGAAATGAAGATTTGGTATTTTGAAGACGCAAATCTTCCGGGATGACTTACGCGTCGGTTCATTTTCTATGAAGACAGTTTCGCCGGCGTTTACAGTTGGCGTCTTCAGGTCAGAAGTGGTAAATGCTGCTCAGTTTCAGTTTAAAAGGTTTTCATTACCGTAAGATGGACATAGTACAGGAAAAATATAGAATGAAATGGAAAACTTAATAAAACCGATACGGAGACTCCGTTTTAGATTAGCTCCTCTCCGGGGTGGAAACTTTACACATAGGAAAAGTTACAAAAGAGGGTCGCAGTTGCGGAAAAGTTAATGCTGATTTTTGCCCTTAATATATAGGCCTCTCGTCTGAGAAGGTGCGCTGAGACTGAACGACTCATATTTTGCTGGCTAAAACAGGTTCCCAGGAGCTGGAAAGCGCTCAGCTGTCTTCCCTGCTGAAATTGTTGTGCTTTTTGGGTATTTCCACGACTTCAAGGATGAGTCGTGGGGAATCAAGAACAGTATTACAAAATTCACTGCGATGTGGAGTTTTATTTCGTTCTAAATATGGAAATTGGAGGTAACCACAAGGAGAACAAAACCGATGGCCGTGAGAGGAAACTACACCATAGAAAAAACCCATGATTGCAATAGAAGACGAGAAAATGGAAAAATTTTAATAATTTTGTTATTTCGAGAGTGTATTTACAGAGAACACAGAGGTAAATAAAAATGTAATAATAGTAAAGCAGGTCTTCCACTTTGAAAAAGACCCTGGAATAAACGTAGACCGATAAAACTCGAGACAGCTGTGAAAAAATGGAATGTTTTGTTTGCAGAAACGGCGTATAAACCTTCGCTCCGAGATGAATTATTCACCTTGTAAAAACATCTTTTCGCGAAGGGCATGTAACCCATACAGGTTTCACTGTGTACACCTGAACATTTTTAAGTTGCGTGCGTAACCGTTAAGTCAATAAATAAGCTGGCTCTTTTATTGCAGTCACGTCTTTAATGACTCCAAGAATTCATGTCCTCCGCGCGCCATTTCATTTTGCTCCTATGGGGATGGCGCATAAAAGGTATTCTTCGTCCCAAAAATGCGATCAAACACGCTCAGGTGAGCTCGGCGCCCGAATGAAGCCACGGCAAAAAGCAGGTACGTTCCTATTGCCATTTCCTGGTGCGGGAGACTCCGCAGAGAGATCGCGAACTTGCCCTTGGATGCCTTCCATAAATTTCGTCGGACTGGGAGCGGGCGTGAGGTTCGGAGTGTCGCGGGCTGAAGCTGGGGGCTGGAAGGGGGGGGAGGCGAGGCGGTCGCGGCCGAAGATAAGCAAAATGTTTGGAAAAAAAATGCCCAGCACCTTTTTTTTCTTCATTTATGGGCGTCGTTTACAATTCATTTATTGCATCCCCTTCCAAAACGTGAGTCCTGAAGGACTCATTAAATTTTCGACGGCTAGTCAAGAGACGTGGCCTTTTCTGTGGTATTATTGGTGGGAATGAATGTGTTTTTGCCTTGAATGTGTAATGCCTTGAAAAATTTCCGCCATTATTTCCCCGCCGAACCGTACACAGGCTTTTAATAAAGCAAACGGGTTCAACACGTCACCTTCACCTTGGATGTGTTTATGACTGGGGGAAGATTCATTTCGTGGTTGCCCGTCGCGAGTAATTTTAGGTGCATGAACTATGTTGCGCTGGAGACTATTTATGAATGGAGTCCCGGACGTATCTGAGGTTCCCCCATCCATCTCCTCCTTCACTTCGTAGTTTCTCCTCCTTCGAGACTTTGGTTGCCCCTCCCCCCTCCCGTGCCTGCACCGCGGTGTAGGGCTCTCAAAGGCCAACCTCTCCCCCCCAAGAACGGACAAACAATGACTCTGTACGCTCTTTTCTTGTGCACGACCCTTCAATACTAGGACATCATTTCCCATTCCCCGCCAAACAGTAGTAAACACAGTAGAAGTTTTTAGGGGAGGCGACCGACAGCTAAGGTCATTTGCGCCATAGGGGATGGGCAGGAAAGGATGAAGGGTGGAGAGAAACCCGGCGTCGGCATTAGCCTACTCTTTACGAAAGGCGCCAAGGGGTCCGCAGTTTAACGTCCCATCCGACGGACGGCGTACTCACTCAAAGTGCCCTCCACAAAGCACTTTAAGTAGGGATCGAGATACCTCTGAAAAATATTCAACACCGCCGGGATGTTAGCACGCTCTGGATCCTAGAGAAGGGAGGTAAAGAGACCATTTAGAGGCATTGGAAATGTGAATCTGGAGAAGAATGATAAATCTTGATTAAAAGAAGGAAAAAAATGAGGAAATTCATTTTCGAATCGGGAGGACTTTAATAAACCTGATCGGGCGGTCTACTATAAGCAGTCTAGTGGTGTTTTACTTGACCAGTGAAATTTGTAGTTTTTGGTATACATAAACATTTTATGTGATGGAATGTCTTTGTTTATTATTATCCGATGTTACTCAAAAACATTCCTCAAAAATGTCTTCAAAATACGTTGACATGCTTTCAGCTAGTAGCCATTTATTTTGCCGATTGGGTTATCAAGTTCGTGATAATTATTTAATGTCTTCTATCTTTATTTTAACCCTTGTTGTATTTAATATATTTCAATTACAGCCATCAATGTGCTGTAACTACTAAGGTTCCCTGAGAGATCATTACTTAATACAAGTCCATAAATTATGAAAATATTGTCCTGACTATTTGCATTTAGCGGTGACATAGTGCTTTGCGTCTTTACTGAATTCGGGGGCGGTCCTGACTAATGCGTGTTGAACATCATTGGCATCGGTAGACGATTTCCCAAGCTTTACCGCAAATTTGATGGAATAACGCTGCTCCAAAAACTTCGGCATCGCGTTCCGTGACGTGGGTCGATCGTGGAGGTTCGCGTTAACAGAGCTCCTCACTACACCACAGCTCAGAGCCGACTGCCTTTTTCAGCGTCGCTTGCCAACATACCCCCCTCCAATCGCAGCCCGTCAGAGCGGTGCTGGGCGCGCCTGGAGCGGCGGGAAAAAATCAGTACACTTATTTTCCGGACGAACCCTGTATTTTCATTGGCAAGTCTGTTGAAAGAAAATCCAGTGGATTTAGATAATTAAATTGCCTTCTTTATCACGCCATTGATACGGGCAAAGAATGACCTTTGTCGGTCAAATTTATATTTATTATATAAATTCACATGAAATATATTTGTACCGATTCCTTTTTTATTTAAAGCCCCTGATTATGTTATAGCTTTTTCTTACTTCTCCCGGTCTGTAATTTTAAAAGGAGGGAGCAAAACCTTTGGGAAATTTATGTAAAGCATGCTCCAAAAATAATTTAGGGAATGCCGCCATGGTATTTCCTATCACAAATTAGCTAAAGATTCCTATTAGCCTCGGAATGACCTCAGTGGCCGTCAGCCACCAAGAAACCTGATCAGATGTCTTCCGTAGGAATTTCGTGAAAATCAGGCGACAGCATTCAGATACATTTATCCTACGTCAACATTTACATGGTGCCCTCAAAGTCACTGCTGGATTGTGTGGCATGGGGTGATTCAATACCAGTCGTACATACAACGCCAGTCATACAAAACTAAAAACTATATTTTGTTCAATTGTTATTTACCAATAAATGTGTAAATTAATTCAAGTGTTGGACAAAATGTTAACTACAGGTACATTTACTGAGGTATCTAAGAAAAAATACGCTTCTATGCATGCGAGACGAGTTGCTAGTTACAAGAATGGCAAATTGAAGGGATGAGAATCTACCTAATTGTGTGTTTAGGAATTGAATAATTTTTTCACATTCCCTGCAGGGGGTGGTGATTTGATTCTTCAATGCAAATTTTCAGCCAAATGGCGTTCCCTTTACTCCCTTATATCTAGTTCTGCCCAGAACATCTGCTGAAATTTTAAAAAAGGATGAACCTGCTCATCATTCTATGAATTTTACCATTGTGCTGTAAATTTCTTTTGTGCTTCGTGAACCCTATCCAATTGCTCCTTTAAAGCCCTCCTTTGTCATCGCGTTTCCCAGTGTCTTTAAACAAAGACCGTGCCCTGTTAAGACTGTCGAATCCTTGACTTTTGGGCCGATAGAATATGATGGTAGCCACTTAAACAACAACGACCAGCTCTTTATTTTTAATCCTTTGAATATAACTGAAAACTGTCGTGAATCAAATCATGCAATAGTTCCCTGTCAACCATTGCTGCGAAATTTTTATTTGACTTATTTTTAATTTTTGAAAATATTATGCCTTGTTTGAATTAAAGTTCAAATACCTTGCATACATCATCATTGCCTTTTAGTGTGCAAGTCTTAATTCAATATTCATTATGATTTTTCTCAGCAGTCATCAACCATTGATGGTAAAAAATGGCGCAAAAAATCATTCTTATTCTCTTCTGCCATACACTCAAGGTCCTATTCATAATAATTATGGCTTACACGTATCCTGCTCAACTTTGGTTTTAAGAGCTGCACATACAGGTCGCCAGTTTATTAGCACGCATTTGATTTTTTTAATTCCTCAAATTAGGGGGAAAGGTGGTCTTGGGAAAGTAACGCGGCCCGTGTCAGTTATATACCAATGTGTGGATTGCTGTTAGACTGGGCTCCTATTCGAGGGTCACGTCACGAATTCACGATACCACATTCCATGATCCAACGATATGCGACAGATTTTTTGTGGTAAATTCGGAAAATCGGGTTTGGTACATGAATCAACGTCCCAAGAAATGGTATCCCGTTGGCGCAAGATGTTCCGGGAGGGTAGAAAGGGGGTTGACGACAAGGAATGGCGTCATCCTGGACGTCGATCAACGACACATCGCGACGAAAATGTGCATGAAGGGAAACACATGTTCAATTCCTATCAACGTCTGAGTATCAGAATGTTAGCAGAAGAGTTCAATATTTCGGAAACCAAAGTACATCAGATTCATACAGAAGATTTAGTGATGAGAACGGTGTGTTCCAAGATGATTCCCGAGGTGCTCGTATGACGATCTTGCTTGATCTCTTGGACGCTGCCCTGTCCGCCCTATAACCCCGATGTGCATCGCCGAAATTATTTTTGTTCCCAAAAATAGAAAGGAATTTGAAAGGCGACCACTTTGGAACGCTGGAAAACGTCAAAGAGGCCGTGGCGATGTGCCTGAATGAGGTTCCCGTCGACGCCTTCCAAGAAGCGTACCGCGACTGGCAGAGGCGCTGGCATCGGTGTGTCGATATACAAGGGTGCTATTTTGAATAATTTTAGTTATTTTTGTTTTGATTTTCAATAATTTTGTTCCTGGATTTTTATTTAATTATTTTTCGGAGAGACCCTGTTGATCTTCTTTGCTTTCTCCACATATAATATTTGCCGACTGGTCACTTTTAAGTGAGCGTATCAATCTTCTCTGGTTGTGTTTCATTCCAATTTTTTTACAGGCACGAATTAAGGCAATTGCATTTTCTCTGCCTCTCGATACCTTCTGGTAGAATTTTCTTCATAATCTTCGAGCACAGTGTTTGTTAGGCTAATGCCTCCAAAGTTTAATAATTAGTTCTCACTTTCACGCATTTGGCATGAATACGATAGTGTTTTCTTTCATTTCATCGATGATTTCCACTCGGATTTTGCGTAATAAGATTTAGCGCTGAGTCAAAGTGTTTATTTCGGGGATATTTAATAAATTTTGAGAGTAATTCGTCGATTTCCGGCGTTAGCAAATACTGTAGTGTGAGGTCCAAGCCGTGAAAATGTAGTATCCTCATGTATTTCGATCAATAGAATGATATTCACCCAGTATTTGGGCACGATTGTTTTTCACGTGACCAAAAATGTTCCATTAACTCTTCTTTCCCCTTGACCGTCAATTTTAAACATGACTTGCTGGTAGTCATTTCCGATGACGTATACACAACGTTAATTGAAGAGGTGCCGCATGGGTATGAAAGCTGCTTCATCTTTTCCTTGTACGAGGTTATGCTCATTTCTCGATGCGGATTACTCATCCAGTCCTCTCTCCTCTTTCGACTGGTATTATTTCTGAATATTTCCTGACGCTTGATTCGGCATTTATTGGTTTGCATTTTTCTCCAATCTCCTCCTCTTTTCCTCACATCTTGCTAAATTTCTTAAATCGAAACTGTGTTGCTATGATTTTCCATTTCCTCCTTCAGCTTGATTATCAAAGCTCCGATTCCGTTCACATTCACACATATGTCGTTCATCATAGTTTTCTTCAGGTTCTTTTGCAGCTTCCTCAATTTAAGATGACCTTCTTGACCAACGATTATGTGTCGTTCTCCCGGTAATGTTTGAAGTATTTATTTCATTCCTAAATTTAAAATCAATTGAGATTTGTAGTAATAGTAGTATTTAGGGGAGACGACCGACAGCTGAGGTCATTTGCGCCATTAGGGATGGACAGGAAAGGATGAAGGGTGGAGAGAAACCCGGCGTCGGCATTAGCCTACTCTTTACGGCGCCAAGGGGTCCGAAGCTTAACGTCCCAACCGACGGACGGCGTATTCACTCAAAGTGCTCTCCACAAAGCACCTCAAGTAGGGATCGAGATACCACTGAAAAATATTTAACACCACCAGCATTCGAACCCGGGCCCCCTGGGTGGGAAGCCAGTACAATGGGAGATTTGTAGATTTAGCATTTTCATCCATCCCTACATCTACACAATACCCCGCAAGCTGCTACAAGGCCGTGTGGTTGGGGGGGGTGTTCGGATGCCACTTGTAAAATAGAATGCAACCACATGCAAAACGAACAAAATCATGCAAATTCACATTTGCACAGAGGAATATATTATGCAAAACCAAATTTTTAATTGCACACCTGCAAATACATATACTTTTTTAGTTTCCCCGCTATCCCTCACATGCTCGCTCCAAAATAAAATGATTCGATAATGACTGACCTCCTGCTCCACTCCTTCCTCCAGGCCACCAGATTTTTTTAAAGTCCTCTCCATCGCGGTAGGGTTTTTTTTATACTTCTAAATCAACATGGTACGTCGCGGTCCACCGCTTAACTGTTTGACGTGGGGTGATTACACACCATGTATGTAACGTCAAAGTGTAGCTGACTTTCCAATAAATATGTCGATATATTAAAAAAATGGGAAGAAATTTAACAAAAATATGCGTCACTACCGTCAATAGGTGTAAAATACATCTACACAATACCTCGAAATCTGCCAAAAGGGCTTGCCGCGGGGGGTGTTAATGCACCACCCGTAAAACAGGAATAAAACCACATGCGAAAAAATTCCATTGCATGCCAATTCACGTCTTCACAAACGTATATACGCGTATTCTTGCAAAACCCATTTTAACTTACACCCATGCGAATGCATATACTTACAACTACCATGCAAATGCACCTTAGAATGTACCAGGTATCTACGTAGCGTTTAATCTTATCCTCGCTTGTAATTAGAATGTCTTAAGCAATAATATTATGACTTTGATTTCTTACTGTTATGATTCCTGATTGTCCGAGGGAAGAACAAATATTGGTATCTATCTGTCCCGGTGTCCATCTCCCATATCTTATCTTTGTGCTCTAACGTACCCAAATAGTATAGGGCCATAATAATTCCATTAGTGTCATAGTTAAACTCTTGTGTTTGGAACCTTGCTCAAGGTCTAAGCCTCGATTTTTCTCTTCGGATTTTAAACGAGTTTCAGGTTCCTCCAAAAGACCTTTCTCCCACGTGTATCGTTTGCGTAAGATTCTGCAAAAGAAGTTATCTATTTCTCTTTGATCGTATCAGATTCGCACTGAATTAGATACTTCTGCCATAGGTGGAATATAGTAATGGGTGTTCAAGAATAATAAACTTAAGTCTTTCGTAATTGATTTCATTTGATTGCGAATAGTCGTATCACTGCGCACAGATATTTTATTCAACCAATGATAATGAAGACCGAACAATTATCTAATTTTACACTCTATAGCCAGATTTTAAAAAAATTATGAGAAATGTAATAAAAGTCAACATATGAAATAGTTATTGCTACGTCAAACGAGTGTAGTGAACTTTAAATGCTATATTTCATCGTCTAATTCAAAATAAATATCATCAGTCATATCATGATGGTAAGTCACCATGTAAATTAGTTATTGCTTGACCGATATCACTTGTTCCTTACGCACATCGAATGACGTTTTTTCTTTCACATCAAATCTTTTTGTGGGTCGCGGTAGTCCAGAGGGCTGCTGTACTGACCGGAGGGAACCGAACCTTTCGATTCCCGGAAAAGCCACTCTGGGCATCTTCAGCCCCACCCAAGCTATGCGATTTTTCGGGTACCAGATCTTCCTATGAAACCACAACCGGCACAGGGAAAGGAACTGGCCCCCCTACCCTGATGTGTGAATTTCACACGCCACATAGGGCTTAGTACTGGGTGAACTCTACCATCACCTACCAAACCGACCTTCGGGTTGATTACTGTGTTTATGGTTTTTTATCATATCTTAATATGCACTAGAATGTATTTTGAACATTCGTATAAATTTTACGTAGCCTCCTTGGTCAGGAATATAAAATCTATCCCAAAAATAAGTAGAATAAATACGGGATAAAATTTATCACAGATCAGAGTAAAAAATGCATAGAACAATGGTTTTCGAGGCTATCAGCTGAGTTCTACAATGACGGCCTTCGAAAGGTCATGAAACGCTGGGAGATATAAGTGTGGATGGTGACTATGTAGAGAATTCTTAACAATTATTATTATTATTATTATTATTATTATTATTATTATTATTATTATTATTATTATTATTATTATTATTATTATTATTATTATTATTATTATTATTATTATTATTATTATTATTATTATTATTATTATTATTATTATTATTATTATTATTATTATTATTATTATTATTATTATTATTATTATTATTATTATTATTATTATTATTATTATTACTATTATTATTATTATTACTATTATTATTATTACGTAATCTACCGGTTAAGGTAGGTTTTGGATGGACAAAACTACCAAGTAGATATTTTTGACTCTTAACAAAACACAATCCAGCAACCTCCTCTACATCAAGTCCTTCTTCATCTCTGTACATCTCTTAAGAATAAAAAATGAAAATTAAATTTCTATTTCAATTATTTTTAGTAATAAATATCATAAGTTTGCGATACACCCTCGTGCATTAGGCAACTCCTCTTCGAGAGGCACAAAAGAAATCGCATAATTCCCTCCGTCGCACCCGTATACATGCTCTGGACGTGACACCTTAAAACAGAATGGAGTACTGCTAAAACTTTTTTCTCTACCGTTATTGGAACCCTGAACGTCGGCGTGCGAAAAGGGCACAATATAAAACACATCTGCACTATAATTACGTCCTATACTTGCCAATAAATATTCATAATCATACGAGTTCTTCATTTGATGTGCTCTCCGACTCTTGCCTTCGCCCCTCTTATGAGAGTGACACTAATAAATCACCAATCGAATTGATTGCCCTAATTCTCCCCGGATGTCATTATTTCTTCCATCTATCTACATCTACGTCCATACACAATAGGTAATCCTATCTAAATATCTATCTTTTGTCGATCGACGAAAAATAGAGATATATTTCATCCACCATGCATCTGCTCAATAACATGCAAACCGCCACTAGGGTGTGTGGGGGTATTAGGGCATCAGAATTTATTTCTTAAAATCTGCACCATAAATCCAAAGATATATTTTCATACGCATAAAAACACGTAAAAGATAACGATTTCATGCCTGTCTGAATATGATCGTAAAAGTTAAACTTTTCTTTTTTAATAAAGAATGTAGGAGTGCTAGGATCGTTTGCTTCAGGATTGTGCACCTTGTGAGGGAGGAACAATTTACGAGATTTGTCAGTTTTGGCGCACATTTCTCTGATTCTTGTCATTTATCATTCTTCCAATGTTATGTGGGGCCATAAGAATTCCCTCGATGTCACCAGAAATCCCAGCCGTTCTGTAACTTACGAAATATCTTTGTATTTTCTCCTCTCTTCGAATCTCCCATCGTTACACCTCCACCATAGTCATCATGCTTACTTTTTTCTTTCGATAATTAAAAAAAACATATTCGGTTGCCAGTGAAGTTTTTACAGTTGCTTTGTTAAAATTTTCTCCCTTATATTCCTAAATCTTTGCCGTGGACCCAGTATGAGGCCAAACTGAAGTCACACCTATTTTACTGAATATTTCATAACATTTTCCTACGGCTGTCTTAATGGGAGTCCTTCCATTCTTCCGGGGAAACACGCGTTTGCCTTTCGCATTCTGGACGTACGCGCGACGAGAGACAAAATCGGCGGTCAAATTCGGGCACCACGCAGTGAGCCGCACACCCAACAGGTGGCACGCCGTGCACCAGCCATTTCACGCATCGCTCCCGCGCCTCTATCGATCCTCGCCGACGGTGGCGCCTCTCGGCGGTCGACCGAGGTTCTCCGGGGAGGAGGCGAACGTTAGTGGGCGCAGCTTGATTGGAAGCGCGCCGATCCCGACGCCCTGCGCTCCCCTCCCGACCCGGCGCCCGCACACCGCAACACCCGACAGAGGTGCCGCTCCAGCCTGTGGGACAGACAGACAACGCGTCGCCGCCGCTCCTCCTCCTCGTTCGCCCAGAGTACGTGTGCCACGGTAAGAGGGTAAAGAACGGGCAGTCCGAAGGGGAAAGAAGTTTAGGGTTGCCCTCTCGGGGAGGAAGGCTTCGGTTGATGCCACCGGAGACCACGCCGGGTGCCCTCCGCACCCACCCACAACACCCTTAAACCATCCTCACCCCCTCTCATCCGCACCGCCTCCGCCTTAACCCACGCCTCCCGCAGCCGTGATCCACCGCCGTTTCCGCATTTTTTTTATTCCGCCACGCGTGTTTCCCCCATTGATATTCCACCCTTGGTGTGAGAGACCAAACGGGAGGGAATCCCTATCTTTCGGGCCTTCCCCCGCCCCCAAGCTTCGATCGGAGAAGGGAAACTCGAGTTCGCTCGTGAGTGTGATTTCAGGTGAGTTAATGATTCCACACGCGATGAATGAATTATCGATTCACGCTCGCCCCACGGGGGAAAGCACGACGGGGTTGAATGCTCTCGGTGTTCACAGCCGCCGCACCCGCCTGCGGTCTCCCATGCCGCACCCGAGCGCAGGGTATCCTCCGACCATGTTGGCGGAAGGAGAGAAGGGAGCACGTGTTTCGCATTTTCGTCGATGTGACGCAAGATGTCGCAGGGTGTCTCGCGATTCGGGCCTCGCTGACGACGGGGGCAGCGTTCGGATGCATTCCTTGAGGCCGAACGCTGTGAACTGATCCGAGGAATCACAGCTGCGAGTGCTCTCAGGAAGTCTTTGGTGCGGTATGAAGGGAGTCTGAACGGGATTTGAAATGCCCGCCATGCCCCGCTCTCGACAAGTTTCGTTGACGGCTTTCGTGGGTATGTGGCTAACATGATTTCATTGGTCCATGTTTCCATGTTCAGGGCACTCGCCACGTCTTGCGCCGGTGATTCGCTGAGAATAATGTTAGGGTAGGTAAAAGGATCTGCCCACTTGTTATTTCTCGCGAACAGTTTTAAAAATGGAAAATTCGATTAACTGCACGATAGGAATTCAATTTGCCGATTTTTTTAGTGCATACAGGCTATAGGTTTCTTTCAAGATTTTGGTTTATCAAATGTCTCCGATGTTATTTTTAACTAAATGTGAACCATATTAATCGGAAGTAGTGTAGGTATAGCTCAAGTTCATAGGTCCACCCGCAGCCTTCATCTTCCCGCCCCTAATTTTGATCCTTGCGGTAACTCTCCTGAATACCCAGTCAACTATTGTTCTAAAAACTACAAATAGAGAATCATTTTTTTGCAAAAATACTAGGGGAGCTCGGCAGGTCCCCAAGGAGTCTTAAATGTCACTCCATTCCATTTTTCATGATGCCATCATATATTAACTCCATTTAAAATTCCAGTATCGAAGTGCAATAAGTGCATGAGTCATTGACGCCTTCGAATTCTCGTCAGGAGTGCTATTTTATGCCCTTAACAAGCCCATTTAATTTTAATTTACAAATCCTTTTTGCCATTTTACCATACGTCGATGTGTGCTTAATTCGTCATGAATTTTTTCTTGTTTATTTGCCTGATCATTCGCAATATCATTATCTTCTCTTTCTTCTGGTGCACCATTCCGCATGTATTTTTCATTGATTGATTTCATGCTTACCGGCATGTAACTAGTTGCATGAATCATCGTCAGGCTAGCGAGTCATTTTGTCTCTTTATGTGCTGTACGATGTCTATAAGAGCATTATACACACCATAAACATCAAGCTTCAGGTGTGTCACCTCCCGAAATTGCGGCAAGCGAACGTGTTGCCCGGTGCCCATGTAAAGGTCATCGAACCCTTGCAAGGGGGGAATGCCACCCCTTTTGCTGCAGTTCCTCCTCCCACCACTCGCTCCCTTTTGGCTCGCCATTTTTCCCTCCCCCTCCCGGCCGCCACAGCGACACCCTTCCGCACCTCACCGTGTGGTGTAAAGGCCTCCCATCCAACTTAATCAATGCACACAGCAGTGCCATTTTCCCTTTCGTGGAGCGGTATCTCATTCATTCCCCTCACCTCTGATATTTACAGGGTTTCCTTTACTCATATATATGTAGTAGCGTAACAGAGTGGCTTGAAATGGGAGAAATCTCCGATATTGATATCACTGAAGGGAAAGCATGCCTTTCCACGATCAAGGCCGGGGGTTGCGTGCTCTTCGATAATCAGGCATATTGGAGCTCTTCTGTGAGCGTATAATTGAAAGATAAATCCTATGATTTCAAAAATAGAATTCAACCCATTAGAAGTAAAAGATAAATATTCTCCGAGAGATATTTGAGGCCGATACTTAGTGGAATTTGTTGTATCGAACAAGGAAGAATCATATAGCTTTGCATTTCCGCAGAAAATAATTTTTACTGTCTACTTATTTAATTACTAGTTTTGCTACACTATGGCATCATCTAGACTATATACAGTATTCCGTGGAAAAGCTAAGTTATTTCATTCTTCCTTGTGCAACAAGCAATCTCCAAATGATATTATTTCAACCGCACAGGCATAAAATTCGTACGGAATCAACACTTTTGCCTCGATCGTAGATCAATTGCTCGTAAAATTGTTACATCAAGACGTTTCCGAACTGTCGACGTCTAACCAAAAGAGTATTGTTAGGTATATGTGCAATAAAGCGGCAACAATTTATAATACCTTACTGTCAGCTTTATGATCATATATTCTTGTGATTTCGATGATTCATATTTACATGTCTTTTGAATTTTCAATTCTTTCAATCAACCTCAGTAAAGAAGAAAGTTCCAAATTTCAGCTTGTTTTCCCTCTGTATCTCGTCACAGAACTTGAAAATGGTTGTTGGGATTGTTCAGACCGAAACATTTGTGTATTGTACAGCATCTTTTCCGCCATTATTTATTTGTCGAATTCAGCAATAAACGTTCCCCCGTTTTCTTTGCGACGTTATTCATAACAAACGCGTCGTAAATCGAACCGCAGATTACTCCAGGTCCTTGATCTTATGCTATAGATCGCCTCATTTCAGCGATGATGCATTGCATAACCACAAGGATACGACAGCCATATCGTATTTGTATAGTGCACATGCACCGGCCGTCTTCCCGAGTACTGGATTCGGTCATTCATGTGGTGGCATAGGTTAAATGAAGGGGCGTGGCAGCTTAGTAGGTAGAGCGCTCGGCTGCCCGTTGGAACGATCGGCCCGGGCTCTAATCCCGACGACCTTGGGCGCGCTAAGCTTTCCCCGCGTTTAAAGATTTTTCGGGAAGCAGTTCCTCCTGGAAAATCGCAAGCGGCACAAGGAATGGAACTAAACCCAATACTTATTGAATATATATATATATATATATATATATATATATATATATATATATATATATATATATATATCACGCGTCTTAGAGCTCGAAGTTCGAAGTGAGCTCTGTCATCCATTGAGTGAAGCTCTGGTTCGACAAATACGATTCGCTCACCTAAATAAATAACGTTCCTCTTGTGAAGCCGGAAAAATAAATATGTTTTTATATTTGAACCACCTTCGAGAACCACTTCAGACTCCTGCCACACGCCCTAGATACGGTTTTCCGGCTATCGGGATTCTCCAAGCCCACATCTCAAAACCTTTCGACGCAAGCCTATCATCTCGCCTCTACGACCATGATTCCGCGCCGTGCTAAACTACGCTACTGATCAAAGTCTTCCCCAATCTTTTCCTGACATCACTGTCATCAACTACTGGTAAATCAACTACTACTCCTTTGCCTAAAGCTTTTTTTTTCCTCTTAAGCCCGTGCTATTGCGACCATCTTTGTCCAGTAAGGTGTGGTTGTGGAAAGAATTGGAATTTCTTTCAAGTGTGCGAAATAAGTACCCAGTCAGCTTCGAAAATTTCCATCCGACTCTCAGTGTAGGACACTACTAAGGTGATGTGCGTTGAATTCGGCGCAGAGGTACATGTTGTGGGGAGAGGGTTTCAAGGGCGGCGCTCTCGCCGCGTGTGTCTGCGGGGGGTGCTTGGCGGGGGGTGAGCTGTCTGAAGAAGGGTGGGGCCGGGTCGAGGAGGGTTGGATTGAGGCGGTCGACTGAACAGCGGCGAGGAGGGTCAGGGCTGCGCCCAGGGGTGCGTCTGGGTAGCGTCTCTATGCCTGAAGCCCGCCGGTAATGGCGTGTGTCGCGGAGAGTCAAATCGAGAATCTTAAGAGTTGATCAGGACCCATAACTCGCTTCGGATTAGAATCGCTCTTTTTAGATTTGCTCGTGCCGTTGGGTTTTCTGATTGCCCGACAGGTTGTCAACGAGCGGGTTTTTATTGGTTTCGGGTGAGTGGGAACAGGGTTTTTCATTGTGTGTGGGCAGGTTAGTTTGTACAGCACCTGCACATATTGATTACCTCTATGATTTACGAGACAGAAAGTCCAACAATCGTTTTGCCCACGTAGTTAGCAGTCTTAGTGAAATTATACGTTTATGCTTGCTTCGATTTCATCGAAGGTTTTCTAGTAGATGTACATCAGTTACAGTTTAATTTTAGTCCAAATTCTGATGCAGGTCTGCGAAAAACCAAGAGGAATTCGAATCATAAAGGTAAAGCGGTGTTTTAATACCGTTCAAAATATATGTTGGCGCCTTAGTATAATTATAATTTATATCACTCTGTAGAATAGTGGTTACACGTTATATATATATATATATATATATATATATATATATATATATATATATATATATATATATATATATATATATATATAAATTAATCTTGTTATTTTATATTGTTACAAGCACTCGCATGAATAGGATACGTACCTGCGACGATGTACCATCTTATTTAATTATGAAACAAATTGGAAAGGTCACTTATGAGAATAAATGGGATACTATATTGATTAAATGGTTGTTATCTCGTGAAATATACGTGATTCAAAGCATTATTCAATATCTCCCGAGGAATAATTTATGTGCACCATATCTCAGTTGAGAGTGATCACAGATACTGGGCAATTACTACTCAAAACACCCCTTCCCTTATGAATAATCATTCTTTTATTCCTCATTTAGATTTTTCTTCCGTTTCTTGTATAGGGAAGGGCATGAGGTTTAAAAGAGAAAGGAATGGAAAGTCACCTGCAATCGAAGCTGGCGGTATGGTGGCTATGCTTTTATAGTTCGATTTTGAGATTCATAGTTGCTGCCATTTTTTGACAAGGAGTAAGACAAAACATTATGGTTATGGTTTTGCTCACTGTACGTTGCGGTCAAGCGTACCAAATCCCCAGATTCCACAGTTTTAACGAAACCATGACCACTTTGTTTTTTTAACGTATTATGGAACTGAGCATTGCGGGATACCTGAATGTCAAATGTGGTATTGTTGCCGCGTCGAAATAAAATTTTAGAGCTGACGGCAAGTGGCCAAGGTAGCCTGGTGGCTTATTTCAGCATTTTTTCCTCCCTATTATAAATTCCGCTCCTCTTGACGTTCGTTTCCCAAATGTTTTTTGAGAGGCAATTAGCGTGGGAACAAGGTGAGGGGGCAATGAAGGGATGTGGGAAGAGGGGAGCAGATCTAATAAGTAGACAAGTTTTACAACGGGGGCGGTTGCAAGGTGGGGAAATATTAGGAAATTTGTAGGAGAAATTTTGATATGGAATAGGTGTTTCCATTTCAGACCCCACTATCACCTTTCTTGACACAGACATCTCACTTCACAAAAACAAATTCACCACTTCAGTACACATCAAAGCCACTAACCATCAGCAATACCTACAGCACACAAGCTGCCATCCTCAACACACCAAACGATCGATTCCTAACTCTCTCTCCATCCGCGCACACCGAATTTACAACACCACAGCCATTCTCAACAAATACCTCGACAATCTACACCTTGCACTCCTCAAACGCGGTTACCCAGTAAATCTCCTACAAAATAAAATCCACCGCTCCACCCAACCACACACACCACATAAAAATAAGCCCACATCTGACGCAGGACTCAACCTTTGCACCAACTATTTTCCCGGATCACTCTGACAGAAAACCTTCCTTAAAGAACTGCTTCCTATTTTACACGACAATGATGCGACCTCATCCTTACTACCCCAATGCCCATCTCTCGCATACAGACGACCCGTCAATCTCAAAAACCTTCTGAGATCCACCAACCCTTTGGCGCCCCCCCGCGACAAATTTCCTAATATTTTCCCTACTTGCAACCGCCCCGATGTAAAACTTGTCTACTTATTAGATCTGCTCTCCTCTCCCCACATCCCCTCATTGCCCCCTCACCTTGTTTCCACGCTAATTGCCTCTCAAAAAACATTATTTATCTTTTGTCATGCAAACAATGCACTTCATTTTACATAGGCGAATGAATTACCCCCTTGTCCATTCGAATGAACAATCACCGGTACTCATGAAATTCCCCCTCTCTCTCTTCTCTTCCTATCCCTTCACACGCAAATTCCAGAGACCTTTCATTCGACCAGTGTTTTGCTCTTAGCATCCTAGCATCCTTACCCGATTCAGCCACCAATATAGAGGTGAGAACTCGAGAATCCGCGTATATATTAGCTTTCCGATCTTTCAAAATTCCCACCCTTAACCACCATCTTTAATTTCCCTCTCAGCATTCCCTACATCTCCCCTCCCCCGCCCAGACCCCTACCCACTCTCCAGAAAATTTTCAGTCTTACTTGAATAAGGCCTCTGAGAAGGCCGAAAGCTTAAACAATCTACAATGTGAGTTTCCTTTTAAGTGTTACTATTTTATTTGTGTTCTATTGTGCCGTCCAAATATTATATATATATATATATATATATATATATAAATTATACATGATGTAGAAGCACTTACAAGATCAATATAACATTTGGACGGCGCAATGGAACACAAAAATATACATAGAAAACACATAAAAGAGCCCTCCAATTTAAGATAATTTAGTATTTGAATAGGATATTATTTTCCGAATAGATATTTGTGTTTAATTGATTTTGTTCTTAGTATTAGCAGTTTTTTTCAGGGTAGCCATTGTTTGACTCCAGGGTACTCAGTCGTTGAAGTGGTTTTACTTAGCACCATCGGTATTCGAACCCGGGCCCGGGTGGCAAAAAGTTTCGAAGGCATCACATTTAAAACCCGGGCATCGTGTTTAGAGGGCACTTCAAGCGAATAAATGCTATCTGTCGGATGGGACGTTAAACTGTAGACTCCTTGATGCCTTAGTTAAGAGTAGCACCTGCCATCACCCGGTTTCTCTCCTCTATTTCAACCTCCCTATCCCAGAAAATCCTACCTCTAACGAATTACCCACCTATCCGTATTGGCGAAAAAAACCAGCTGTCGGTCGCCTTCCCTATGTACGACTATTATTACCACAGAGAATAGTCCCCCGGTGCGTGGAAATCTGCCTCGAAGGAATACAGAGCGTCTTAAATTTCCGCCTAACACGGAATTGAGCATCTGTAGACTCTTTAAGGTTTCATGCGTAAACTGTTGACAAGGGCGTTCCTCTTGCGATTTTATTTACGGCTAAGAGCAAATAATCCAAGTCTTACACTGCATCGGCTGGTCGGACGATAGTAGATTGACATATTATCGAACCGAGAGACACGAGGATTTTTCCTCCCGCAATTCACGTTCACAGCAAAATGATAGCAAAAACCTATCAAAACCAATAAAATTCTGCCATATTCGCACTTCTTGCGTTTTATTATCTTGGCTAATGTACTAGCACCCCTTGTCCTACCCTTGTTACGCTTCGCTGGGTGTCTTTTAGATGTAGGTGAAAGTAACCGAGACGGTAAAATTTCATAGCTTGTCGATAAATGGTAATTATTCGCCAACATGTCTCTAATTATAACAAAGTTGTAATTCTTGTGATTTTTCAAATTTTATAAGTCCTGCTGTTATCGTAAGTACCCGATTTTCTTGGTTTACTTCAGAAAATCACGAATTATATGTAGAAGCTATTTTTTTCCAAATGCACGATTACTAATAGACGATTGCTAGAAGTATCTCGTGATTTCCTTTGGTCGTCCCAAGAGTATTTGCTGATTCACACCGAAGCCATTAGTTTCTTGTCGTTTTGAATCTTTTGCATGCATTGCAAAATGTTTAAAGTCGCCATGTACAGGTGATCTTTAGTTATATTATATTTGAATATTTCAAGCTTTCGTGACTAGCCTGGTGACAGGGTAACAGAAAATTTCCTTTCGTTTCATGGTTATTTTCGTAACCGTATCCACATCGAATTGGATTATGTAGAGCTTTAAACTGTTGAGTATTTGCTTGTTAAAGATACTAAATAAAACTAGTTCCTCGCTCGGAAATCTTTCAATATTACAAAAAGGAAAGCAAAAGTATGCCCACTGTTACAATGATTTTCCAATCTTTAATAAGTAAAATATTATATTTGGTGAAGAAATTAGCAAAAATGTGGCAGTAAAAAGTAGATCGCCGTAGTAACTATTAAAATCCGAAGGATCATTTTTTTGAGGCTCCATGTGCCCTAAGTTCAATATCGATTGCGTGAATCATCTGATCAGTTTGGCATAAGATACTCCAGAATTTTTTTAACTCAACCAGTATTATTATTTTAGTAGTGTTATAGGCAATCTGCCAATTATTATCAGTTTTTGGATTATGGCTTAAAGCTCCACGAATGATGTTACTTAGCGTCGTAACCTTCTTAAATGCTTTGCATTTCTAAAGCACCATAGGACATTAAATACAATTTTCGTTACACTATTTTATCTTTCGGGTCCTCATACTTTTAACCTTTCAACTTAGGGTCGGTCCAACATTCTTCATCTATTCCTCTCACTATTTTTCCTTTCTAAAGTTCTTCCATCGACCTAGACCCATCACTTTCCCATTTCGCTATCAAACGGCTACCATTCACTTTACCTGTCTTTTTCAAATTCCCCGCCGTAACTTACTCTCTTCAACCACGTACATGTTGAAAACGCCTCAATATTTCTTCCACTCCACCCATCGTATTTCTCTCAATCCTTCTCCGTACTTCTCAAAAGAATTCAATCGATTACCCTCGTTCGCTTTCCTCAAAGATCAGGGTCGGTACAGTAAAGCTAACCATTTGTGGCGCTGTTTTTATTAGTATTACCTTCACGTCATATCTTAAGTTTCCCTGCCATTGTTTTCCACCATTTTGCGAAACCATCTCCAGATAAGTCAATTATTGTCTGGATGTTCCCACTACATTGACGGTTACTGTCTAATACATCTTCCAATATGCGCTTGTGAAAATGTTTTGTGGTGAATCTGCGGCGTGTGGATTACTTTGTCTTGAACTGAGAACACGAAGGCTGAGAACACTACAGCAGAGGTCTTGCAAATATTCGCAAGAAAGCATGGAACCTGTAGGTTGACAATACCAAGAGTCGTGTTGGGTCTTCATGAACTAAGTGACGGATAGTAACTAATTCTTCTATCTGGGGGTTGAACTGTCGGGCTGACATTGATAAATGTCTATTTAAGTATCTGCTGATAGCATCCAATCATACCATGGTCTCCCTCTCATCAGCCCTCGGTCCAGCCGCCTCTCTGTTATAACCATTTACTGCTTATGACTTTATAATATTATGGTTATCGAACACATCAAAACAACAAAAAATTATGATCTAGGCCAAATGCCCAATTGGATAAAAATGTTAAACCGCAAATAAGCAAAGAGCCATGTGCGATTATACATAGCGGTCCCGAAATATTTTAAGCTCTAGGGCGCGGCACACTCAAATTTACATGTGACATACGCTGCTTACCTTATTCCATAAGCGACCCCGCCCGAGTATTCCGAATTTATTGTCAGATTACCTTTCATTGAAGTAAAGGAGAAAATTTTAAGTTTATTCTGTCAAAAAATTCAAATTATTGGTTACCACAATTTACCCCAGAGCAAATTTGATATGCTAGCACATGCAGCTTGATTTTCACGCACCTGAAGTGTAGTCTACATCGAAACCATTGGATCTCGCGTTCAACTTTTCAGAATGCTATTTATTTTACATTTGAATTTGGCAACAATTCGAAATTCTCATTCCATGAATTAATTATAATTGTTCCAATAGCTACTCGAGAATAAAAATCTAAGTGCATCATTACGTTATTGTACCAAGTAGAAGAAGGCGGAGGCCCATCTGCATCCTGGCGATGTACAAGAAAATTAATCTGTTGAATTTGCTAACTTCTGATAAAAACGAACATGTTCTCTGTTACTTAAAACACGCATAGGACAATTTTGTTTCCTGAAATCTATGTTTCTGGTGAAATGAGCTTAAATCATACATATTTACATCAACGGACTGAATACGGAGAGTTACTGTGAATTTATATCCGATTTTTCGAGTCTCTCCACGGTTCAATTCCCTACGAGTCAAATTTTTCTAATGGGCTTGGTTTGCACGTAGTAAAGTCACAAACGAGTCCCTAATATTTCCCGTTCCTTTCGGGTGAGTTAACCTAGGAGGGATTGAAGTGGTTTTGGGACATATACTGGACAACCGGATATGGATGAGTACTATTCTCAGCAGCCAAAAGACCAAAAAATGTAAGTAACTCGTGTGATAAGCTCTATTAATAAGCTTAAGAAAATTACTGTTTAGGGAATGAAATCAACCATACTATTTCTGGGAACGCAGGTGTATTTAAAACATCGTATCTTCCTGGTTCCCTTATCAATCAAGATCAAATTTACGTTATACATATTTAAATAAGCATCTCCTCCGCATGCCTACCCGTAAATGTTTACATTTGTTGAATATCATGTTTCCGATAACTGATTGCTGATGTCTAGTTCATAATGGTCTCACTGGAGAACTTAACGGAAAAAAGCTGCAACTCTCAACTGATATCGGAACAAACATCACATCAGTTATTATATATTTCAAATATGGTGTTTGCCTTATTTGCCTTATTGCTAAGGCGAAGATACTTCTCTTAAGTGTTCACACGTTCACGTACACGCAATGATAACCAAAGCATACTCGTATTACCTGCTTCATATCTTTGTTATTCGACTTCATCCCATCACGTTACTACCATCTACATCTACAACATTTCCCGCAAGCCGCCGTGAGGATGTGCGGCGGAGGATGTTAAATGTGGGATGTGACCACCCGTCAAATATAAAACCACTTGTACAATTAAAAATAGTTAGCAAATTCACAACCACATATGCGTATATATTCTTGTGAAATTCATTTTAACTTACACGCATGCAAATACGTACATGTTGTTCACTAGCAACTAGCATACACATGCACATGCACTTCCGAATACACCATATACCCACGCAACGTTTAGTCTTGTCCTCGCTTGTAACTCGAATGAATTTACTATTACTATTATGACTTTGATGACATACTAATATGAGTCCTGATTTTCCGGGGAGAGAACGAATATTTGTATCAACGAGTATCTGCACTTGAGCCTACCTCTTGTATCTTATCTTTGTGGTATAACCTACTGAAATAATGTGGGGTCATTATAATTTCCCTTTGTGTCATAGGTAAATTCGTGTGTTCTAAACCTTGCTGAAAGTCTTAGCCTCGCTTGTTCTCTTCGGATTTCAAGCGGTTCCCAGCCTAATTTATCAAAATGACATGATACACTCGTTTTCGTATCCTAACTCTTTTTTGACGAATCAGGCGGATATCCTCTGGACTTAATCTAATTCTTTTAGCAACGTTTTCTCCCAAGGATGACAAATCCTTGTATTCCAAACGTGACCTAAATAAAGCGCAATAACTCCTCTCTTGAACTTAAACTTACCGTCCAAACATAACGGATCTTAATACCAATTATTACTATTCATCTATTCGAACCGCTGCATACAAAGAACTGTTATTGCAATTAATGTTTGGAATACCCGCCTCAGCAACGTCAGAAAAAAAATCAATAGTAAATTAACTTCAATTTATATTTTCCAAAATCTTTGCCATCTTCCAATTGAGTATTTTTCACATTGTCTTCTATACATGTTACGGGAGCTCTACGTGTGCTTTGTATATGTGTGGTGCTGATTTGTTAAGCTCAAACTACTTGTATCATTGTATGATTATCATATACTTCATAGAGAAAATTTGCAAGGTATACTTAGCTCACCAAAATTGCAAAATAAATTATTTATATGAACTGTTTTAGGCATATATTTTTGGTAAAATGTGTTTCGCTGCGACGAAACTTATAGTCAATTCTGTAAATCTAATTTTGTTCGGAAGTGGCTCGCCACAGAGCAGTAATAAACTTATTATAAACACCTCCTCCAGGCAGTACCTCCTTAAGGTGTGGCATATTCAGGGTGTCTTCTTCTTCGTTATTTCTTTCAACACACCTTTTACCCCCAAAACTCTTCCCGTCATCTCCGCATTTGCAAACCTATTTTTCCACCTGCTCCTCTCAATCTAATGCCAAAGCCGCACCTCAAACTTTTCGGTGACCTTTTCTTTATTCCATGCTATGGCCCATGTTTTACATACATACTACTCAATGCCCCATAAGTAACCCTAGGTAAACCTGTTCCATACCTATTTGCTGAAACTCTTACGTGTCAAATGTACCCTTGCCTTTCCGAGCGCTGACATTCCATGGTCAATCCCCCTCCTAATTTATTCTGCACAACTCCCGTTCCATTTTCAGGTAAGAATTTACCGCCTCAAAGGTTTTCTAATTTTTTATGTATTTCACTCGTTATTAATTCCTTTATTTTCTTCATGCCTTCGATGTGATGATGTTTATCATCGTCTTGCACCATACCCCTTTCCTCGTTATATTTTCTCTCATTTCCAGCGACTCCTCTTTGATCTCTGTTTCTCGCTTGTCCTCAGTCTCCATCCTCCCACCGAAGACCCACCGAACCCAATCAAAGTCTCCTTTTATCAATTTTTCCTCATGTATACACGGAGTACAACTGTGGGCATGTATTACGACACCCATCCCTACATGTTTCTCATTTGTCACTTCCTTCTCCATCCCCACCACTACTCTCTATTCCATTTGTTCTCTATGCTCTCTTTGCAGTAACCTCCGGTTGGTATTAGGGGGCCTCAGTAGGATGTCTCATTTCAGCCAGTATATTGTACTAAGATTTTCAAAAGCCTGTAGGCGGTGAGTGGTGTGCCGAGGATTGAGGAAAGGCAGATACGGCCGTTTCTTTTGCAGTTAGCGGTTGGCAAGCACTCCGACTAATCGGAGCGACGTAAAACCGTCGCGACCCACGTGCCTACCATCTTGTTTCCCCGTTCACTTCCTATTGTCTTTCCTACAGCATTCTCCTACATACTATTTCATCGCTAGTTCCCCTTCTAATTACAAGCTACCATCCCCCCTAGTTTTCCTCTCTCTAAGTAGCAGCAATGATTACGGGAGGAGACTGACATCGAAAGGTAATTTGCTTCATTAGAGATCAGGTGGACAATTTAGTAGGGGTAGGATATTCAAGGAATTGGTGAGAAATTTGGAGAGATACCCAACGTCGTCATTAGCACATTTTCGAGGAAAGGCGCCAAGGGGTAACAGAATTTAACGTCCCATTCAACGGACGGTCTAAACCACTTGAAGTGATCTCCACATGATACCCCAAGCTAGGCTCGGTATATCCATAAGAAAATCCTGCTACGGCCGAGAATCGAACCCGGTCTTTCGGAATCCAGTAAATTAGCTACCACGCTAACCCGATGTTCTTTTCTCTCTTATTCTCGGTTATTATTTTCAGTGTTATTCCGTCTATCACCTTTATTGAGTGTACGATTAACTAATTGCCCGAAGGATTTTAAGCGCTAATTTTAGGTAGAAATGTGTCGAATTAAAAGGTCTGAATTGTCAACCGACGTCTTCGACGGTCCTCTCTATTGAACCGGACACAAAGGGTGAGCGCACTTTGACGACAAGGGACACCTCTCCGCTAAAAAATAATGGAGCACAAAGTTCAATTCCTCACATCTCCCCCCACAACGGACGACCGGATCTCCCCGAGACACCCGCTGGCGTTGGAGGGTGGGTGACTACGGGCGAGAATGGGAGATTTCGACGCGCCCTAGATAATTTTGGTGCAAAACCGGAGAGGCGAATGTCACCCACCACCATCACCGACGGAAATTTCAAAATCATGTTATGTGTGAAAATAATCTCACTATTTTATGCTGACCGCTACGCACACTTTCAGTCATTTTCTCATGACCACCCGGTTTCGATTTTGTTCTTTCATTATGTTTCTGATTAATTCTATGTGTAAAATACAAAGCTCCGGTCTAATAAATGGCCATTTCATTTTGCATGTCGAACTATTGCATTGGAATTAGCGACGTTTTTATTATGGTTTAACTTCAAAATTAAAATAATTGGAAGGATTTTCAATCAAGTACTTCTATCGGAAATTACGTGCGTGGAATCGTTCGTCCCTCATATTTTTCCTTAATCTAAGTACACTTTTAGTACAGAAAAAAGTACACTTTTTGAAATTGATAATTATAGAACGCAGCCATTTATGAGGAGTATACCCTGTTTTTCCCTTCTGATGGCCAGAGTGCAGCAGGTATTCCAAATCAGTTTCGGGTTGTTAAGTGATATTTATTGTAAATTTTAATAATGCCATAAATACTCTCCAAGAGTGCGGCACCCCTGGTCCTGCTTTAAAGACACACGCGTTTTGTCTTTTGGACTTGGATACGCTCCTGCCCGGCACTAGCTTTAATGCGGCCAACAACTGCCAAATAGTCTTCCATACAGTTCGCCTTCATACAGTCTTCATACTTCATACAGATCGCCTTCAACGCTCATTCCATCAGCATTCTCAAACACATTATTCCATCCCTCGTTCGTCTTCTAATTATTAACTCGCCCCTCCCCTCTCCCCCACACGTTTTTCTTTCTCTAGGTAGTTGCAGTCAACCACGACCACCGAGTTTGATTGCCTAAATATTTTAAAATACTACTTGTAATACCTGTTCAAATTTATTGTCATAAAAAATATTTTAATCAATATTATAATTGAAGTTTCTCATAAAAATTTGCATTTTATTTGTTGATGGACGAAGTGTAGTCCATCGCCACCCTAGAGCGAGATGAGAACCAACCTCGCCCATCAGCACGCCAATCTTCGAAGTGATTGCCGGCTGGGTGTGTGTGTGTGTATGTATTTCCTATCCTATACTGTATACTGAGTATACTGTATTTCCTTCCGCTCCCCCCTCATCAGTCGCCAAACTTTACCTTCGGGCCTGGTATCGATCATAGCCCGGTTCGGTCGTGGGGCCGTGTGGATTTTCAATCCAAAATGATTCGTTGAAACTCTACCCGGGTGGTGGGAGCTTATCCGGTTTTGCGAGTCGAGACGAGACGTCTCTATATATAAAAACGGCTGAAAAGTATTTTCGCGGAAACTATGACATCATTCGGGAAATAACTACTTTGTCCGTATTTGTGTTTCCTTGGGATTTTTCGACGCTATATTTATGTGTTCCCTATCGTAAGAATTTATTGATGATAACCTAGTCCGAGGTCTGTCTAAAAAGTAACCGACCTTGAATTTTCCAGCGCACTGTAGTGATGCTAGGGTGGCGCCACTGTGCACTGTTAAAGGTGACAGTTTAATGTGCACGCTTAATTTTTTTTCTCCACCTTTGAGTGAGCCAGTCACTGCCTGCTGGCCGCCGAGTGAGGTGCTGTATCATACGTGCCCATTGCTTTTCGATTTCTCTAGAGATGATTGAACGAGTTGATTTTGTTGGGTCGTACGCGTACGCCTATGACTCATTTTCGGCGCAAGATATACTGGACACTACCAGCACTGATCCAGAGTGTCTGAACATCATGACAACTGGACGGCCAAACAAAATTAACTCGGTAGCCAGTTGGAGGGTAGCAGAGTTCCCAAATACCATGAGTGACGCAAATAAAAAATACCTAGTATACGTTTGCTCTTTCAGGCGTTTCAGTGCAATCATTCAACATCTCCTAGCATAAGATATGTAGTAGGTACGGTGGCGGCGTTGGTGTGTAACATGTAAAATACCATTTGCAAAATGATAAAGCGAAATCATATTAAGGGTTATCAATTAAATAATAGTAATTAACTTAAAATAAATAAAGAGTTATGTCGGTGAATTTAAGAACTTCAGGAAAGTTTAGTAACGAAAAATAGGTCTATGATAAGTGATTTTTTTCCCGAAGGGAAGGATAATTTTTTTATCAGACCCTAGTGTTATAGACTTCAGCTTTAGAGAAAAAAATAGAATCGGTGAAAAAGAGCTGCGTAGAGTACAATAGAAATGATCTAGCGCAAGCACAAATAACATCGAAACGAAATGAGCCATCGAGAAACAAGGAAGTATTTTATGGGCGGAAAAATACCGCGATATGAATAAATATTGGTAGTTCATTGAGATATCACCATTGCGACCACACCAAGGCCGCCGCATCGTGATATGAGTCTCGGGGGAAGAGAGTTGGGAGGGGGGATGCGGCAGGTGAGCGAGCGGGCTCCTGAAGACGCACCACCCGACCCTCCCCTCTCAACCGGTGGAAAACGCCGCTCTCCCTTCTCCCCTTGGGGAGGAGGGAGAACTGTGGGGTGCAGGGGAAGAAAGAAAAAAATTGCCTTTGAGTTACCGGGGCGCTAAATTTGGGTCACTCGAGTGCTCGCGACTGCATTCTGCGTCCCAATTGGCACCGTTCCCCGCCTGGAGTAGGTAAGGGGGCCCCAACCCCCGTATCCCCAAGGTGTTGTGCACATCCCCCCCACCCCCCGCCACGCGATAGACGGAGAGTGAAGTTTTTGAGCTCTCCGCCACAAAAAAGTCCACTTTTTTCCCTAGGGATACCCGGAATGTATCGATATAAATCAGAATTGATATTTTTGATTCGATAATTGACATGCCTAATGTTTTCATGGTTAACAATGATATATAATATAGTTTAATTCTGTTTGTTTTGATTCTTTGATTTAGGACACGGGTCTTTGAAAATGTTTAGATGAACACTAGATTTCATGATGGATAACACCTTGTGAGGCTTAACACTACCAGTTAGAACTAGATATGCCTGCGGTATACGAAGGAGAAGTAGATAAATGATTAAAACGGTAAAAAAAATCTTGTATTTTATTCTTACATCGGAATATTTAGGCTACACGACTTGTTTCACCAGGCTGTAGTACTTTGCTGATCCTAAGTATGCATATACATATCATTATAATTTTTATCAATAATGAAACGAGGTTATGTATTTCAGCAGAACCATGACTTTAAAAATACGCACTGTTGTAATTTCTAAAGCTTATCTTAAATGTACATAAATGCTACGCTTCATAGAAAATCAATTAATCCGTGTTTCTTATAGATTGCCGATTTGATGCAGTATTGTATCTTTAATATTGACTTAATACATGTAAATACGAGTATCATATCGACGCACGGTGCATCGATGCGGCCGCATCAATAATTTGGATAGTGACGTAAAACCCCCCGCCACACATCCTTCCGGTGGCCTGCGGGGTATTATGTAGATGTTGATAATTTTGTCTCGGTTGCCCTTCCCTACCCTCTCATCCTATTCCCCCACCCCAGGGTACGTCGAGAAAAATACTGCTGACACCGATGGGAAGATAAGGCAGGTGCGCGCCACTCGATGCACTGTCTTTCATTAGTAATGCTCCCAACCGTCTCCCGTCCGCTCCCACTCCCCCAGACAGCCCCCAGGGATCACCCACCCCACGTCTGACCTGCGATACATCAGCAACATCTCTTGTGTTCTTTGCACTTAGCCAGTGAAGGTTTGACTTCCAATGCTATGCATCGACTACGTTTATTTTCCATGCGCCATCGTGCATTTCAACTTAACTCCGAATCGAGATACAGGGTGCGTTTCGGGAGTAATCAATTATTTGTTTTTAAATAATTTATTGGACATATTTGCACAAACACTTAAAATTCTTCAAAGAACTGTCCTTGGCCCTCTACTCATTTTTTCCAGCGAATCTGCCATGGCCGGTACGCGCCCTGGAAGTCGTCTTCGGAGACCTCTCGCCAGGTCTTCGTCACGGCTGATTGGTTCTACTCTATATACTAGAAACGGGTTCCTTTCAGGGCTGCATTAATTCGAGAGAATAAAAAGATGTCTGCTGGGGAGACGTCAGGACTATTGGGGGTGGGGTACCGTTGGCACCTGGTGTTTGGTCAGGAACTCGCATACTCGTAGCGCGTTGTGGCAAGGCGAGTTGCCGTGATGGAGTTTGCCTGGTAGCGGAGATGTCTTTTCCCGTACGGAACTTCGTTCATTAATTCTCAGAAAATATGCATGGGGGAAGGGAGTACATGGGTATAATCGGCGCAGTGAATGTTAAAGAAATCTTATGATTCTGGAATGAACTCAACACACTCAAGGAGTCATTTCTTTTAGATGACATATCACTTCACTTGAGCCATTACTGAAAAATATAGACCACCATTACTTTTAACTATAGGATTTGCACTCCTGTATTCCTAATACTTATCGGAGGACACGTTCAATTAACACATTTAGTTAAGAGAATTTCATCATCTAATAATGCAATTAATCTAGCATATTACGATATCGCGTACTTTTATTCCCTCTGCTAACCCTCAGTATGAGCATTATTTTCTATATACGTGTATATGGCCCATTCATTAAATACCTCTGTTTTCAATTACAGCACTGAATAATCAGATACTAACTGCGGAACTATGACTTTCTAGCTATAGGTATATTATATATGCGTACTTTTAATTGTTAGCTGGAGGGGGGTAAGCATTAATATTTCCCGAAAGGTCTTTACGAAATTTGTTGAAAGAACTTCCCGATTTTTAAATGCATGATACAATGAGATCATGCAAAATTTTATAACCACTAGAACTGACGTGTAGAGTCAGTTATACGAGTAGTGACCATAGCGTAACCTTAAGCAACTAACGCCCCTACCTTGAATTGTAAGAGTGGCCGTTGACCAGACTTGACCGTTGCCACCAGGGCAATGGCCTCATTGAAACGATATAATTCTTATATAAATAAATAAAAAATGACGTCAAGACGTTTAAACCGCAATCGGGGCAATGATATAGTGTGGTAGCATACTAAGTTTGGTTTATATTATAACATTAGAGCGTTCCACAAAGTTCCACTTGGAGGAGTTGCTTTTTTATTTCATTTCGAATATGGGTGCTCGAATTACGAATTATCGAGTCGATTGAGAGTAGAGAAGATCGGTTAAATCAAACAATATCGACAGTGTCATATCGTTCACATAGTCTTTAATGAGAGAGGGGATGCAGAACGCACTTCGCTTATTAAATTATGCTTGTTGTCAAATCGCGAATCCTTGATGTACATGCGGTAAGCGATGTCCACGCGAAGCCTCGATGTGAACGTTAAATGATTGATAAATCGTCCGGTTACATCACCGTGTTTTTACGCTGACGCGTTTGCATTTATCAATTTACGTACGCTACGGGGGCGCAATGCAATATTTATCCATCGAGTCGAACTATGGATAGCATTTTTCTGCGATTTCACTTTTATTAAAATGGTCTGAACCCAATGACTCCACGCGAATATATTTTTTTTAATCCTTGGGCTCTATAGATAGACCTGTGGCGTCGTTTTTAGTTCTTGCTGGCACCTGGCACAATTTAAAAATAGTAGGTGAAAATCCTTTATAGTCAGAAATGTATTCATGGCTTGTGAAGCGTAATCTTTCTGAATTAAACGACATTTTATTCCAGTCGCGCATACGCTGCTTCGAGGTTACTGGTTCAAGTTTGAAACGTTACCGCCAAACCCCTAGGGAGCACACATGAACTATAAAAGATAGGTAATTATGTTTAATCACGACTCTGCACCGGCAGGTACCGCAGTGTAAAGTATATCCAATTATAAATAAGTATATCTGGTATTTCAGTCGTGTCTCCCGAGTCTCTCTACACGAGTCACATCCGGTGTCTGGGACAACTCGGAGGGGAGTTGGTGCGTGGGAAGGATGGAGGGTGAGGGTGGTAGCGAGAGACCTAGTTAAACTACTTACACACACCTCAAATGCATTTCAATGATCGTTAAAAAAACAAAACGAGCTCTGCTAAGATACTCCAGCCTCATTCCAAATGATGTTGGAATTTCCGTCGATTCGGAAAGCAATCTAATTTTATCCAGTGATAAATATCATGCGTCTATAATTATGCCCTCGTGTAAAGATAATACGAAAACAGTCGAGCCCAGATGCTCTTCTCTGCTTCGAGGAATATTAATTACATTATTGAATTTTCACATATTATTTGACTTGGTGTCCGCATTTCATCGTGTTGACTCGCACAAAGCTTGCACATGGCAAAAAAAGTTTATGGGCAAGGTGATCACCTCGGAAGGTAAAATGCTATTGCCATTGTGTGGCAAGAAAAGTTATACTGTAGTAACAAATAACAGCATATATATTATATATATATATATATATATATATATATATATATATATATATATATATATATATATATATATATATATATAACAGAAACACAGCAATTCCACTGTTAATTTATTGACGATCATGGTTTCAACGCAGCATGGCATCGTCAGGTGGTCCATTAAAACCACGATCGTCATTACAAATGAATTGTGGATTTGCTGTTTCGATTTTCTATGAAATGGAGAAATTCCATCTAGTAACGGCAGAAAGGGTGCCTTAAAATAATAAGATCTTTTGGTGCGAAAGGAGATGATGAACTTCAAATGGTGTCCATTGTCGCCTCTTTGATGAATAAAATCAAAACCAAGAGCTCCTATATTTTTTATTTCAAGATACAATTTCGGAGATTAAATCGGACACACCCATTAGTGCGCGGTATAGATTCAGCATTTAATGAAGGAGTAACAAGAAGTTAGATATGCATAGGACGCATCGGAAAAAGGGAAAGATAAACATATCGGCAGTGAGAGACTACGGGGTTGCAACTGAATATCATAAATGGCTCTGGATTTGATGCAGGAAATGTATTTGTATTAGCTGAGGCAAAGGAAGGAATTATGACGGCTGGATGAGTTTAATTATTTGAAGAATTATGATGTGACGCTGTGTCAAAACATCATTTCTGGCTTATGTGGGCGTTGATGACGTTGTCTTTTAATAGAGATAACGGTTGAAAGTTCATGCGGTTTCACATTTTCATTGTGAGTTGGAAATTCTTCGGGGACGGGTTTTATAAACTAATAATCCTATTTAAACGTGATTTTATTCGCTCATATGAAATAAAATTTCTACAAATCAGAACCATTCGTGAGATCGATGAGAACGTATTTCCAAGGAAAAGCTTAAGTTTGGGTGGTTTGAAATTTAAAGAAGGTCAAACAATCGGGCTGCCTGATTAGTCACAGAAAACAACTTGTTGCGTGTTAACGTACAAGGTTGAGGAGGCAAATACACAATATATATTTATTTCACCAACATGTTCTCAAAATTCTTAAATAAAAATGTTCATTCCGAAGTTCTCTGACATCTACGTCAGAGATTACATTTGAACCGTAATTATGCCCCACCTTGATCTCTTTCCTTCCTCTTAAGCGGCCTTTTTACCAATTTTTAGTACAATTTCACCCTCGGAAGCGAAAATTTCAACTTAATTTGATCTATTCGTGATGGTGGTTTGACATCTAACGTCATGAATAGCTTATAAACTACTTTTCTCATTAGATGGCACCCTATATGAATGAATTCCTAGCAACTTATTCTAAAAGCAACCTATTCTATTCTTTCGGTAGGATATGACTCAAAGAAAATGGCGCACATTGACTAAGCGAATAAGGTGAAATGTGTCCGTCAGTGAAATCGCACTTGTCTTCAACATCATGGGTACTGAATAACTTCAACCGCAAAAATAATGCTTCAACGCCCATTTCCGTATACCCCTCCCATGTTCTATGCTTGATATCTGTGCTTACAACTAAATAACACTTTCAGTATTTTCTCATGGGACAAAAAATGCCAGAGTATTCAACCCGGAATTTGGTTTGATGGGTAAGGTTTTGGCCAATACTTAGCCCAACATAGAAATTCACACACCAATAGGGTTCCTTCCAATGTGTCATCTGTGATTTTCCAGAAATATATAATACCCAAAAAAATCACGGAGCTTTGGTGAAGCTTTGATGAGGAAGCTCAGAGGTCAACCGGAATCGAACTCGGGTCGCTCTTCCTCGCATCTCCAGTCGCTCTTCCCACTGGACGAACACGTTCCTTTCTATTGGGCATCAAATTAATAAAGAGAACATCGACGGCCGTGCCTATCTCCTCCAATTTTTTCGAAGGGGAATACATTTGTCGAGAGTGCCATATATCGGGTAAGAGACTCGCTTTTCCCTTCTTCCCGGAGACACGAGGAGAAAAATTGGATCGCGTCCGGGCTCCTGACAAAAAGGAAGCAACCACCTGTCGTGGTGTGAATTAAAGGTGGCAGTGTTCGACCCGTGCCGCCACCGGAGGCGTGGCCCTAGATTCAGGAAATGAAGCGGCCGAGGGAAGAGAGAGATGGGTCTTAGCGCGCCACTTGGCGTGCCAAGCGCGCGCGCGCGGTCCCCATCCCCTTTCCCCTCTAACAACACCAGGCCCGATGTCCAATTGCGAGAAGCGTCCGAGCTTCCGGCAATGCGGCAGTGCTGTCGTCTGGCGGGGGAGGGTGAAAATAAAAGGACAGTTCCGAAGTGACGGGAACACATCGGGCCCCCGTACTAACCCTCCGACCGGTTTCCGACCCGACGCCATTCCCAGCCCCACTCCTCTCTCTCCAAAGCCCCCCCCCCCGGGGGCCGGGAGGCGGAAGGCGGGTGGGATGTCATCGCTCTCGTCCGGCGCGGATCTATTTTAGGCGGCTCCTCCTTGAAGTCTCTTATCCTAGGGCTCTTTGCTCAGGAAATGGAGCGCCGACGGCCTTCGCTATCATTGGTCGAGAATCTAAATCGTTACCACCAGAATGCAGTCTCTGTGGAGTGTGGCAAGGATTGTTCAGGAACCAATAGTCTGAATCGGGCAAAATTCCCGTCGAATGAGATTTGTTCGTAAGAGGAATGTCGGACTAGCAGTTGGGTTCCTCTCTGGTTCATTGGTGTTCGTTGCAATTTGTTTTTTTAATGTCGCAAATTGTGTCTAAGTCCAAAGAGCAAACGGTCATCTCGCATCATTTTTTTAGTCCTAGTGGATCTGCTTTGATGTCTATTGAAATTCTTGGTGATCACTTTCTACAGTGGTACCAATGCACTTGAAACACAACTCGAATCATTATTCTATTCTATTCTATTACCATATATGCTACTACGTGCTTATCTTTTTTCGCGAAATTATTTTGCTCCCAAATTCTTTATTTTACAGTTAGTAAGATTAAAGTTCATCTACATCTTTTCAAAATTAGAATACATTAGTTTTGACCTTGATCATAGATACGTACGACTGAATGTCCGGGTTAGTGAAGAATTTCCCTGAGTTCGTAAACGAAACAAATCCCGAAATTTCCAGTATATTCCACTTGCGCCACCCGGAATTATGGGCAAATAAATGCATACCAGACTAATCTCTATCATCTTGCTTGTGGGTAATAACTTTGACGCGCGAAATATATTGGAGCTGCACAATTTGACGTCGCCGTGATGGGACTGGGATTTACAATTCTAGAATGAAGTAAGCCGTGGAAGTAACTGAATTTTAAATCTCAATCCAGACGATTTGCTCCAGATCTCATTTTTTTTAAATTGAGTAGGCTCAAAGGTGAACGTAATAAAATATGCACATGCTCCAGACCGTGGGAAGAAATGCTTGCGGCACCAATACTGACAAAGACTGGTGATTTAGTTTTCTTCGAGCGTGAGGTCTGGCCGAGAAAACTCCATAAAGGAAAAGAACCAGGAATTTATGGTAATTGGTTCCAGAAAAGACAGGTGAAAATGAAATGTTTAAGCTGTGTGGTGATTCAAAATGAATTCGGTCCAAGATAACAGAATTTAACGTTGATGGAAAGCGCTGACCAGGATAAACAGTGGAATGGATGATCAACAATCTATGGTCAAAAGTGAATTATAAAAAAAGTGATGAAGGCATTGGAGAGGTGGACAACGAAATTATGCAGATGTTGGCAGAGAAGAGTACAACTTTGAAAGCTTCCACAAATCAATCCAAGGAATCATATGCTGCGTGGTGAAATATTGGCATTATTTTACTGTACTTTCAATGCTTCCATTCAAATATGCAGGATCAGGATGTAAAAAGTGCAAAGGACGGAAAGGGAAACAAATGAAGAATTTCTGGGCATGGTGGGAGAGGAGAGGAGGTCTTTGGGAGAAATTCAGAGAAGGTGGGAATAATGATTTTAGGGCGTAATGAGTTCCAATGGACTCTTGAAGACTGTGGTGGGGAGGTAGAAGTTTTGGTACGCTAGGTAGATGCAGCAATATAAGAGGTGCGGTGGGTGGTATAAATAAAATCAGAAAGCATGGGCAGTTTAAGAATGATTTATGCAAGTTAAAGGTTTTTATTCAGTGTTTTTCCAAGCGGGGCTTAGAAATGTAACAAAGCTAACAGAGCATACGATCCATCAAATACCTACCTAAACCGGTAGATTTCTCGTTATAATTAGTATGAATTTACGCCTTAGGTAATGATTGGGAAAATAAAAATACACTTATTTTGATATCAACTATACGAGTACTTTAATGGCCAGGTAAGTATTTCAGCGTACGGAAGAAGAAGAGTCTCGGAGTCTCCTTACTCCCCTTTTTACGTAAACACGTTTATTTTCTCGACTGATGTGGAGGGATACACGACTCAGATTAGTTTCAGAGAAATTCCCGGTAAGTATTATCCCCGTATCCTCCGAAAGGTCGTTCTCCTCATCCCCTACGTTGCGCGCGCCTCTCTTGAATGACTTTCATTGCTCTGTAGCGAACTGTTCGCTCTGTGTGAGAAGGCCACATCCAGCGGGTCTAAGATTCAGTGGGTAAAAAAAGCATGGGGGGCTGGAGGGAAGGTTGGTTTTGCTTATGAAGAGGGAAGGCCATTCGTCATCTTGCTTCCGAAAGAATCTAAACTCATTAGTTTGCCTAATTATTTTTTTAAGCTTGGATACACCAAAATTATTGACGTTTCCTCCTTAAAAGATCACCCCTCAAAACATTTAATCCAATTAGGACATACTTGTGAGCGAAAAACTTTGAAATAAATATTTTGTTCGATTCACGATACAACATTTTACATATTTTAATTTTGATTTTAAAATTAACCAAGGTTTGAGAATGACCTATCATTTGAAGGTCAGGTGTACATGTTTATGTGTGAACTAAACAAAGCTTTTAACTTGATTAATAGCAGGGTGTTTTTGTGGGAAATTTGCCGTGGGGAAATAACAACTTTGAATTCTTATTTCCAGTAATCTTTATAATACGTAACCAAGGTATCGTAGTTCTTTTGCATCAACGGTTGATATTGATGCAGAGCAGGTGTGCTGCAAATATTGCCCATGTCAATTTTTATTTAAGAATGGAATGCGTTTCGTCACTTGTGAACACGATCTTTCGGTGGACCTTGACTTGTGATGAGGACAGAGTAAAAAAAAGGATTACCATTTTGGATCAGGAGGACTGCTTTAATCTTCCTATTATGAAAACAACACCTCCATTGGTGTTTTTCCTGGCCTGAGGTCGGTTCAGTAAAACGCTCATTCCAAGGGCATGCATTACTGACTGACACCGTCACCTCCCCGGAGAAGAAATCAGGAGTTTGTCTCCATGACCCACCGAGTCATCGAGTAATAATTCAAGACTTTATCATTGGGAAAACAATTTCTTAAATTTATTATTACCATTCCATGAACGAGAAACAATTTACGATGTTTTCTTCATACCTTAAAAAGTTCAAGCGTAATAAGCTATTTATCGATATATTTATCCTCTGAGTTATCACCGGGACTAAGTTTCTAAAGATAACTCGGGGCCAAGGATTGAATATTGTAATATGCTGCCTTTGCTTTTGCACTGATCTGCATCTGCATCTATTTAATACCTCGCAAACTGCCACAAGGGCGTGTGGCGGGGGGTGTTAGGGAACCACCCGTAATTAAGAAACAAAACCGCATGCAAAAGCCACAAATTTATACACCCCACCAACAAAACAAGGTATGCATTCATGCAAAAACCCTTACACCCCACACACATGCAAATACACTTACTACCAACTAACATACACCTGCACCTACAAATATACCTGATATATTTGCACTGTTCTATTTTGTTCCGACTTGTACATTAAATATTTTTAATATTTCTAAAGTGACTTCAGTTTCTTACTATTATGAATTCTGATTGTTCGGGGAAAGTATGAGTATTTGTATCTGATGATTTAACCAGGGTCTCTACTTGTGCTAAAAGCCTCTAACGATGGAGCATTCTACTTTGAGAAAATAAAGAAACGGCATAATTTGGCTGGCCGTTGGAGATTGTAGCATTAGTGTTTTGAGATACCGTTGTAGTATCATTAGGGAGACGACCGACAGATGCAATTTGCACAATCAGGGATGAGTGGGTAGTTTGTCTGAGGTAAGATTTAGAGGGAATTGAGGAATTGTGGCGAGAAGCCCGGTGTTGTCATTAGCCTTCTCTTAGCAATTAGCACCAAGTGATCACACAATTTAACGTCGCATCCGATGGACGGCGTACTCCAATTTACGTGTTCTCCGCACGACACCCCATTTAGGGATAGACAGAACACTGAAAAACTCTGTCACCCCAGAGACTTAAACCCGGGTCTTCGGGTAACATAGCCAATACACCAATTCATCGTACCAACCCGATCTCCATGTGATAGGTTCGTTTTTGTCCTCGGACCTTGGTATCGAGCGTTATTATTAGCCCAAAATATTTCTCAAATAAACGGATAATAGTTAGATTAAACACCCAAATAAGGATAAGTTTATGGTTTTGTCGCTATATTGCATAGTTATCAATTCCGCAGCCTCTAAAATCTATCGCAAATTCCGAGATCTCCCGACCAGTATAAAAATGTGGTCGTGACATCACACGTGTGGATGAAGCAATCCTCCACTTAAGTGTTTGGGCATGAGAAGAGTTCGATTTCTTGTCATTAAAACGTCGGTTCTTCAGATGGTGAGAGTTGTAACAATTCTTTGTGATGCAAGATCTTCGGTTTCCCGCCATTAGATACCTGGATTGCGGCGAAGGTAAAGCCATTCCTGCACATTAGCGGAAGTATAATTAGACGCTGGAGGTAAAATGTACGAAAAAATTATTATCAAAACAATAACCGTTTTATAATTCAGAAAAAATCATTAAAACGTTCTGGTAAAGGCGACTCACTAAACTAAAATTAAAAAGCATAAGGTTCTAAGATATTCGCTGTGAAAAATTTTAGTGGATTTTACGCAAAGGTATAATTGAAATAACGTTCAATGGTTTGAGTGTGTACATACGAGTATTTGTGACCTAAATCATTACACACGATTTACCGACAGGCCTATATAAATGGAGTTTTTTAAATTCATTCCTTTTCAAATGATTCGGTGGGTTGAGAACTTGGATATCGTATCCTTTTCAGATATCTTTTGGTGCATGTGTTCACCGTATGGGATCTGGCCCAGAAAAGTTTAAGTCACAGCGAGTGGAAAGTTCAATGTCGGACATCTGGAATCCCAAAAAATTCTGATTATTAGAAATATCAGACTTCGTTTTCTCCGCCCAAAGTGATAGCTGAAAACTCACTTTTTAAAAAACCCTCAAATTTCTTTCCAATTCACCGTCGGTGCTTCCGCCTGACGTCACGTACACATTTTCGAGTCCAAATATGCTTACGTCTTTCAGCAATTGATTTCGACCTGCAGCGGGAAGTCATTGAATTTCTCGATTTGGTTGCGTCTCCAGATTGAAAATATTTAGGAATACCTATGACACACTTTTAAGGTTGAATTTATTTGAATTTTCCTACGGTTAAAATGCTGTTTCGGGGAGGTAGCATCAAAAACAGGAGCCACAAGGACCGAATGATTTTGGTTTCTCTTTCCTGCGTTTATGGTATTTCGCTCCAGGTAGCGCAATTACCCCTCTTAAGATCTCCTCAACGAATCTAGAAAGATTGATTAATGCAATCTCTCCTGAATTAAATTGTTCCCAGGGCCTGATTTTACTTTGTGAAGGAACCGAAGCTAAGGCAAAAAATATCGCACTAGGAGATTTAGTTTCGTATCATTTGTTTCCTCATTTCAGCTTATTGGAGTATTATGATATTAATACTATATGTTTCGTCTCTCCCGTGAAAGATGCCAGTTTCGGGTTGAGGACAGAATAAGGAAACGCAATAATCACTTTTTGTGTCGATTTACATTTCAGCTATTTACCCTGCAGAGTCCAGTGCGGGCACATTTCCACGTCCTGTTCCAACTTGATAAGCAGGGGGTTCAAAAAATAATTTAATAGGAAGTAGCTCGTGTCCACGACGAATATTTACTCATTCGATCCGTAAAAAGTCAACATATTCGAGAGGCATTCATCAAGCTGTGTCCAATGACACCGTTGAAGCCGGTTCTGCTCCTCGTTGTGACAAGCATTGATTTTGTCTCGAGTAGAAATTTCTGAGTAGTTTAAATACTCTTCACTGCTTTCGCCATACGCGAACATTGTCGCTTAACCTTAACGCTCGCTGTAGATCGCCCTAATATTAAACCGGAAATATGGAAATTGTGGAATCTCTGGAATGAAATTTTTATACGAGTAAGAGTTCAGTTCAATGACAATCTCGGGTGATAGCGCGAGCATCCATCCAAAATTGATTTATGGGCAAACCCATCTGAGAATTTCAATTCATTCTGAAACTCTTAGATAATTGAAGGAAAGGTTTTCGATGAACTCCGATATAATGAAGGGAAATTTTTCTCGTTAATCGTGGTCTTCGAACTTCTAAATGAGCTGTTAATCTCCTACCTAAATACAATATTTTTGTCATGCGAGGTCAAGGGCTTGTGCGTACCTATGTCCCCAAAGAGGTGTGCTGGCGGGAGCAACGAAAATTACTCCAGGAAGGGTCACCCATGCTAGATAGGTCGAAGGTTAGGAGCCAGAGGAAAGATAGTTCACGCAGCGTCTGTTTCTCAGTGAGGCGGCTGCAAAAGCGTCAGACTCCAGTGGGGCGGCCATTGAGTGATGGTGTCACGTTAAAAACACTATTGAGGAAGGCAACGGGAAACCATGTCAATTATTAATCCCATGATTTTTATGCTGGACAGTACAGAGAAAATGCGTCATGACAACTACGGGGCTCGGCCCAATCGGCTGTGTATCGTTCCCAGTAGCGGGAGAGACAAGGCTTCCGGGGTCGCCATTTCACGAAAGCTTTGCAGAGCAAAACCGACAGTTGCAGCGCAGGAGACGCAGAAGATGAAGACTGCATCAGTTAGAATAGGAACTTGAAATGTTAGGACAGCTAAATAGAGAATGTAAAGCGTTAGATGGAAAGGGTAAGCATAGATAATGCAAGTTGAGATGGAAGGATAGCGGTGACTACTGGAATGATAATTATAGAGTAATAAACAGCAAAGGGGACAAGAACCAACAAGGCGTAGCCATTACATTGAATAAAAAGGTAAGAAGAGGCTCCGTCAACATATAGCAAGCATGGAATAGAATATTACTAGAATAAATAAAATCAGAACCGACGAACTTGGTCATTGTTCAGGTATACATGCTACCAAGCAATCATAAGGAAGTAGTCGATAGGGTATACGATCAGTTAGAGGGCATAATCGCGTGTGTTCCTCCAGGGAAACATTTGATAGTAATGGGGGATTGGAATACGGCTGTAGGCGAAGGAAGAGATGGTGAAGATGTGGGGGACTACGATTTAGGTACGAGGAATGACCGCGGGGAAAATGTGATTTAATTCTGTAGGAGACAGGGGTTATTCATCACCAACACTTGGTTCAGACACCACAAAAAGACGTATGTATAAATGGAAAATGCCAGGTGACTCAGAAAGATATCAGTAGTATGAGTTAGATTATACTGTGGTTAGGCCCAGAATTAGGAACCGCGTGCTCAATTCTCACAATTTCTCGGGTGCGGACACGGACTCTTATCACAATTTAGTATTCAAGAAGTGTAGTGTCCGATTCGAAAAGATAAGGCAAGGCGATGGGTTGGGAAAAGGAATGTTGAAGCATTAACTGAAATGATGCGGAAAGAGTATCAGCAGGCTGTAGAAAAAAAATGACGAACTGAAGGTAGGAATGAAATTTTGTGGGAAATTTGTAAAATCAGTTAGGTTTGCTAACGACGAAGCTCTAGTTTGTCAGCCAGCCAAGGGGTTACAAACATTGCAGAGTGATTGGATATTCAGTGCGATAGATATGGGATGAAAATCAATATTAATAAAACAAAAGTTGGGCAGTTTTCCAGAAAGAGAAAGGCTAAGCTTAACATTCAAATAGGAGGGCAAAACTAGAGCAGGTGGAAAAGTTTACGTATCTCGGAAGTGGATTGGATTAAAATGGTCAAAGTAGTAGGGACTTAAGGAGAATAATTGCACTGAGCAAAGAGGCTTTCACAAAAAGGAGGGAATTGATTACAGGGACGGTGATTAAGGATCTTAAGAAAAGACTCGTAAAAACTTTGATATGGAGCGTAGGTACGGCGCGGAAACATAAAGCAGGAAGATAGACGTAGATTAGAGGCTTTTTAAATGTGGGCGTGAAGAAGAATGGAGAAGGTAAAATGGACCGAAAGGAAAAAAATGAGGAAGTGAGTATGGATGGGCGAGGAGAGGGTATTGTAGGGAGAAATCATATGGAAGCAGGAAAGATGGATGAAAGGCAAATTGATCGACAGTGGGATGTTGAGGACTGTGATAGGCGGGAGAAACTTAGGCAAACGAGGAAGGGGCAGGAACAGGATAGGGATGTTGGACGGGATGAAGGAAGGAAGTATACAAAGATGAAGAGGGCTTGATTTAGAGTAGTTTGTTGGTTTGTGTTTTTGTTAGGGGTCACAAAATATTTATTTGGTAGTTGTGTCCATGCAAAACCTATATTAACCGGTAAATTGCCTAATAATAAACAATAGATCCTTAGCATGAATGTGGCAATTGATACGTGGTTTTTTTTAATAATCAGGGTTTTTCCTTCTTTTTAAAATCATTTAAAATGTTGCTTGATTAGGTAATCTACTGCTAAGGTAGGTTTTGGATGGACACAAGCTGTAAATCGGTGAAGCGACAATTCCCATTTCTCTCCGAACAAAACACAATTCTACATCTTACTCTACTTGAGAGTCCCTCTTCATCTCCTTATACTTCCTCCCTTCCCTCTCCTCACTTATCTAACATTTAGCCTTCAATTTTCAATTGCCGATCAAAATGCTCTGCCTCCATCTTTCCTGCCTCCTTTTGTTTATTGCTGACTATATTCTCTTCTCCTCCAACATATGTAGCACTTCCTTGCTTGTCTCCTTTTCTGTCCACTTCACATTATCCATCCTTCTCCACACCAACATTTCAATAGCCTTTAATTTTTGCCTAGTTAGTTACTTGAAGTCATGGTTTCTACGGAGATCAATATCCGAATACATGGAGCTGAAATTAATTCTCTAAGAACAGATGTGCGGTGTGCGATAAGATATCTGTCAAAGAATATCGACTCAGGTCTGTGCGTCTCACTATCATGTCACAGAAAAAAAGCTAGTTGGTGTGTATGTACATATTTGTGCCGACATATATACGAGAATATGAGTCTGAATATTCCGCTTTGCTGCAATTGAAAACGAAGGAACTGAGTATGGAGATTGGGGGTTGGCTATGACTTGTAGTGTACCCTTCGAGAAGCAGTCATCCCCATTCTCATGTATTGGCTGAGGAAAATATATCGTTTCTCTTTGTCAGGGTGGTTTAATCGTCATCTAAAATAATTAATTAGCAACAAGCTGATATTTTATTGGGATTAAAGTGTACCGACGTGTGCTCATAATGCGCAGAAATTCTTTTAGATCTGTTAGGTTTCATCTGTCTTTGATATATCTCCTAAATTTTTAGTCTTTTAAACATTTGGTTTCACTTGAAATTTTCAAAAAGCTCCTTCGATTACAGGAGTGTCACCAAAAATGGAATTTTGACGCACAACTCTAATGTCGTAATAATTTAGGCTTAATCGACATTCTGTTCTTCTTGGATAATTTAATGACCTCTGACTTTGATTTTTCCTTAGATTCCCTTCCTGACCTGTGACGTATGTGACGACATATTCAAATATATAGCTCGGTGCTTCTGAAATTTTTGCTCTCGTATTTCCTTGTGCCGGAACCATTTCGAACCATTCGGAATACCTAGCCAGCCTTCCTCTTGTAATAAACGGTGCCATTGGGATAATAGTTACATACTTACAATCAGTACAGTCTAGTGGAATGTTTCAATGACTCACAGGCTCGGTGACGTCGGTCCCTTTCACTACCAACGAGACCTATGTTAGGATACTGCATTGTGCACTGACTAATTTAAAATGTTAAAAAAATATCAGGTCGAAACAACTGTTATCGCTAAATACCTTAGTCTTAGCTTTCGCACAGCGTGGATAATCGTAATTAAACGCTTAAACGTTAGATTTCAATTTCAGTTCGTGGTAACGAGATAAAGGTAAAAATGAAAATTAGTCGGAAATAGTAGGAAAAGGGGAGTTCCATTAATTAACGTGAACACGGCGACGAGAAAGGACAAGGACTTTGCGCGGCGGTAAAAGGCGAAGAAGAAACACAGTGGGCCTTTGTCAGAACCCAGCGAGACAGTAATTGGGAAGGAAGCGAAGGTGAAGTCACGGAACGGCCTCAGATGAATGCTTCCGTGGAGATTAGGGCCATCAGGGTTGAAAGTGGAGTGGGAGGTGAAATACAGTGCATCGCGGTTGCTGCAGTTATCAGAGGAGGGGACCCACTGATGAGGTCAATTAGAACGGGCGGGCGTTAAGGGCGTAGTGGATGTTTTCCAGGGAGCACTCGTCGCAATTGATTCCTTAAGGGCCGGAAAAAATTCACTGGGATCGAAAAGAACTGTTTTGATTACGAGTGGATCTGAAATTACGCTGAAGAGTGAGACTATTTATTTAAACGAGTGGACAACATTTAAATCTAGAAATTATTGTTCATCTACGTTTGCGTTTTTACCTGGAAGCTATCTCATCCTCGGCTGACCCATAAGGGTATTTCCTAATAGCCATGAATTATCCACAGCGATTATTAATTTGTAACTTGCTGAGAAGAAAAAATTGGGTTAAGATAAGTCGTTAATCCCTAAGGTGTATTTCTGTGTATAGGCTAATCCTCGCTCTAACGTTACCAGCGGCTAGTAGTGATAATAATGCAATGATAGTTGATTACAGAAGTGACTGCAAATTAGATGCACTTGTATTACACAGTCCATAGATGTCAACGATCACTAGACTAATTGATTGTCTTATGCAGGGAATAATTTCATGTTAAACCTGACCATCCATTAATTATCTGTCCGATTTTATTTTGGAGATCCAATTTTCCAAGTACAAATGAGTTTTTATTATGTTTTACAATCTTAAGAGAGCTGTTTAAAAATGCGCAAGATAACATTTCAACTTTCTGTCTTTCAGAGACCTCAAGCCTGACTCCTTCAACTCTTTCTAGTCACACCAAGAGTTTCGCAACGTCTGGTAATAACATCGTTTTACAAATATCTCTGCTCTTTGCTGTTCTCGATCTATTTGTGTCATTTGACGAGTGTTGCAGGGATCCCTTACACTACATTCTATGGTTACGCTAAACTGTATACTGCAAGGCCGGCAGCGTGGTAGCGCGTAGCTTGTAGGTAGTGGTGTAGCATGAGGCTTTCACACCACTGGAGGGTCTCCGGTTAATAATCAAGTTGATATTTTTCTTTGGTCTCATTTGAAATCCACGTGGTACAGTTTTCTGGTCACCGAAATCCTCCGTGAAGCCGAAGGTGGCGCAGAGAATGGATTCGATCCCCTGTCCCCTACGTTAAACTTAATAATTCCATTCACCTCGGGCCTACGGGAAACCTCTCTAACTTCTCCCTTTAAAATCAGCCTTTGTGGTTAGCTTGGTTTTTTCTTGATAATTTTCTCTCTGGCTTGGGAGCCCCTTATTATTTCCGCACGTCAAAATTTAATTTGAAATTTTGACGAGGGAGATTACCAAGAACTGAGAGGCCATATGGGCTTACGTGAATCCAAAAAGGGTATCATTAGCCGAGCCAATTCACTGTCTCATCACTTTTCCCCAGCACCTCTTTGATAAATGTATTTAAAAATATATATTTTTTTAGATTATTAGCGGCACCATGGCCCGCTCACTGCACGCCGTAAAGTATCCAACCAAGAGATAAAAGAGGATCCCTACCGCCTACCCCTTCACTCCACCGCCTGTAAAACTTTATTGCCCTCCTACCCCACTCAGTTTGTCAAGTTTTTCACTGCATATAGTTTTCCATCGTGAAATTACCATTCGTTAATTACAAGGATTAAATGAGAAGCTTTAAAAATGATTGGAAAATTCTCCGCCATTTATCCAGAAACCTTCCCGTGTTGAGGAGAGAATTTTTTTGGACCCAGTTGGATGGTTATCTTGAAGGCTTACGCGTAATCTAGGACTTTGGAGGCTTCATCCACCATTCAGATGTTTCACCCTCTTGGGTTATTTTGTCGGCAACCGTTTCACCACCAGGTTCGTGTGGCCATTGCGACCCGAAGAATAAACGAATGTTTCTAATGCCTGTGGGCCGTAATATTTGGGGGCGCGTGAGGGGGTACTGGAGTGTGAAAAATGAAAAAGGAGTTCGTTTGAAGAAAGGACAACATTCACCTTCTCCCTCCCACTCTAGATTGTGGAACGCAGAGACGCAATCGTGAGTCGCAATCACCTTTAGGGTTTACGAGGGAGAAATTGTGCGGCAGTGACTCGCCAATCGTGCTTGAACAAATAAAATGGGGGAAGGAAAGACAAATAATAACAAAGAGTCGTCCACACATTCCCACTCTGGTTTGTGCAGAACAGTAACCCTCGTGAGTCGCAACCACACACGCACTCAGAGTACACGAGGAAGTTACTCTCCAATCACACTGCCATTAATAAGGAAATAAAAGGAAATAAGCAAAGGGATAACTGGTGTTATGTACACGAGCTCCGTCATCACACTGGAGCCATCAGCGCACAAGACCAAGGTTTGTGACGACAACTCCTTCACCAGTGACTCTTAAATTATTTCGTCTGTCGCACTTATAATCGCACGCAGGCACACCGAAGGAAGAGATGCCCCATAAAACCTTAAGAACCTGAAACATCAAGCCTTCCCAAGTTAGAAAATTTTGCAAAAGATTCGCGAACCAAATTTCACGTTCTTTCATGAGAAACAACGCGAACTTCTCTCGCAGTACCACCATGCGGGATGAGACGGTAAATCACTCACCATTCTTTGCGCGTGCGTTTTTTTAAATTTAACTTCTACGTCGCACAGATAATGGATTCGCTATTACATCTTTTGGAGACGGTGTCCATTCATTTTCTGCATGACAAATACACTCTCCAAGAAGGGGGAAGGGGTCGCTCTGGAGCAACTTACGACCGGAGATGGAAGAGCTCCGTAAGCTCCCTGGCCGGGGCGACCCCGTACATTTTTGTGGAACGTGTCCCAAGGCGTCTCGTCAAGGGGGAGACGACGGTCCCATGAGGCAACCGGAACATAGTCTCCATCACTCTTCCCCCTCGCCTTCCCTCATGCCCTCAGCAGCAGACCGTAACATCTCGTAATCAATCCGACGAGGGTCGCTCCCCCACCAGCTACTTGAATGCAGCTGAGGTCGTTAGGTGCCTTCTCCCTACTGAAGATGTCTTCGCAGAAATTCTCATATATTCCGTATCCCAGAACACTATGTTTGATATTAACCGTGAAAGTGAGTCTATTTGGGATGGACGACTGACTTGAAATCAACGATAAATATATACCGATATAACGAAACTGTCAATACTTGATGTATTGATTTAATCTCATCGATGCAATTTAGCATCGAGTCAAATGCTATTCTGAATCCAGAACCAATGTGAAAGCCGCTGATTTCTTTCCTGAACCTTCCATCGCTACTATATTTGCCAAGAATAAAGGTTTTTTTGAGAATTACGGCACGTACTCATAACTCCTTGGGCTGACATTTCCTTCTTGACATTGAAGGTCTAAATATCATACTTTTAAGCCAGACAAGGCCATATCCGAATTGCAAATATTCATGTACTAAATTGGAAAAACTTGCTCATCAATTCAAAAAGTCTCGACAAAATTACCGATTTAATAATAAGTTGGTAAAAATTCAACATTATAACTATGGCATGATTATCGAATACAAGTTATCGATGCTGACATATATCGATACACTGCACCCATTCCAAGTGTGGATGCATATGCCAATGAGATTTGGGGTGCATGGGGAGCTGGTATGCTGTGTTCTACGTCGACGATTAGATTTGATGTACATGTAAAAGATTATGTTCCACCGTAATTGCATTAGAGCAACTGAAGCAATTCAAACAACAATGGAAAAGCAATTATCACAGTACCTGCCACCTACCACAGCACCTGGCTTTCGACCAGGAATTCGCCCTTGGCGAGGCGGAAACCCGAAAAAACCCTTTGTTATCAGCCTTATCATAATAGAAGAGAAATAAAATTAGCAATAGAATTAAACCAATGCCGCCGTCGATGTAGAGACCGGCGCCCCGGGCTTCATCAACTCGACGTCCGGAGGCGAATCACGTGATTGGCAAGCGTCGGACAAGCTCGTCATTGTGCCGAGTCCGCAGCGGTAAACCGCGCTGTAAATACAGATTCTCTCAGACCAGCGTAGTTGTTATTATGAGAGGCGACCGACAGCAGAGGTCATTTGCGCCATCGAGGATGGATGGGTAATTCTGTAGAGGTAGAATGTTAAAGGGAATGGAGCAAGGGTGGAGAGAAACACGGCGTCGGTATTAGCCTACTCTTTAACGAAAGGCCCCAAGTGGTCCACAATTCAACATCCCATCCAACGGACGCCGTGCTCACTTTAAGTGCTCTCTGCGCTGGGCACCCCAAGTATGGATCGGGATACCACTGAAAAAATCCTGCTACCACCGGGATTTTGAACCCTGGGCCCTCGGAGTGGGAAGTCCGCACCACACAATCATAATATTGTCAGACCAGCGGTCGACAACCACTAGGAAAATGCGGCCAAACTAATTCATGATTCTGAATCCCATGAACCACTAACCCGAATTTTTAGGCACAAACACGCATGGATCAATGATGTTATAGGTTCCTTTTCATTACAGTAATGAGGTGATTACATCTTTTCAACTGTAGCAAGATCATTAGTATAATTATCTGTCGCTGCAAGTTTGAATTTTCTCTGCGGGGCATGAAAAGGTCCGCGGGCTACCCGTTTTGCGACCACAAGACCAACACTAGAATTGTGTGCAAAGCATAAAAGGAAAGTTATGGCATATTATGCGAGAAAACATAATTTAATCATGGCGCATTTACTCTACCACACCTGGAGCCCGGTTTTGTTTGAAGATCGGTGCTCCGTTCCGCCCTGCTCACGGGGTCAAGATCTGAGGGGAGCGGGGGACAACAGTGGAGGTCGAGAGTGATTGTGTCGACGCCGCGCTAATGGATGGGACTTCTATGAAAAAAAACAAACCGCCGCGTACTTTTTTGATTCATGTTGCGAAAAATATTGCATTGCTCGAAAAATATGAACCACGTCCGTACTTCTAGCTCTTACCACATATTCTTCCTGTTGTAGCATCAAATTATTAATTTATACTGATGAAGCCCATGACTATATTGAAAAATGGGACTGTTGAGTTACTTATAACTTTAAGTAACTCAAACAAAAGATAGTGGATGTTCGCTTAGAGATTGTACGATTTGACATGTAGTATTATGTGTAATGCACATTTGTTAAATAAAGTTTAGGATTATTTATTAAGTGAGCGTCATTTAGTGAAATTAAACGAATTTTTATTTCTTTTTATTATTAGCCTGATGGGTTCGACTCCCGCCTCTCTGGGCACCCTAAGCTTCACCCGAGCTGTGTGAATTTCGGGTACCAGATCTTCCAGGGTACCATAGGTGACAGAGGGAAAGGATATGGCCCCGCTACCCTGATAGATAGCTAGATAGATAGTCATCTTTATTTTAGGGCGAGATTGAAACTATGGAGTCTCTTCTACCACATAACTCCTCGTCACACATTAATAATTTTTATAATATTTACTATATTAAGCTTACGAATAAATTTCCCAAATTATGCATTAAAGCAATAAAATTTATACGTATAATATCTTAGGACTAACATGTAGCAACACAATACATTATTTGCCAAGTTAATTAATAACTATGACACAAAATATACAGCATACACACATACATTACAGTTGTATGTAGTTGTTCTGTGATGAGGGATAACGAGTTTTTGATTACCTCTGGTATTTAGTTTACGTATGTATTCTATCAAGGTTATTGAAGTCATTGTTAAATACTGAAGGGTTTTATAATTTAGTATTTGGTGGAGTAAGGACAGCATGTGGAGTTTCCTGCATGAATCCAGAAATAGCCAATTAAGTTTGTTAAAATATTCTGTAATTTTCAAATTGTAAATGAAGCGTCCGCATGAGTTAAATGTCCTTTGTAGTTTTACCGACAATTAGTTTGATAGGTCTTGATGCGCTATATCACCATAATCAAAGTGAGTAACAATGAGAGAAGAAACTATCCGCTTTTGTAATGTGATGGGTATAACATACTGATATTGCCTAATGGAGTAGAGAGATTGATTGACAGTTCTGCAAGTTTTAAAAAGTTGTGAGGGCCATGATGTGCCAAATTCTCACGCCTTAGGGTTCAGTACTGAGTGAACTCCAGCATCACCTGTCAAACCGACAAAAAAATTTTATTTTGAAAAAAAATAGGTATTACCCCATCTCTCTCCCTTGCTTTGCCCTGGATCGTCGCTCTGAGAGAGGGAGACTTTGCGCTAAGATAGACCAATTTCACGCTTTTCTATTTTAGGCCTGTGGACTCATTAATTCACTGCCTTCCCAATCCCATTTATTTCTCCCACCGCGGGAATCATGTCGATGAAAAAAGTGGCTAATCCTCCCGGCTTCCCTTCAACATGCGCTCTTCGATATCATCCTGCCTGGGGCGTAGTATCTCCTCTTAGTTCATCAGTCACCGCGTGAAATTCAGATTACCGATACGCCACGTGGCCACCGCGATGCGAAACACATATGAGGTGTGGTGTGGAGGCCATCCCCACCCCCCTCCACCACATCCGCCCGAGGGGCAAGGTGTAAATGGCCCCCGGGCCTTGTTGGGGGTGGGACGCGGGGTGAATGCGCATTAGGGAGGGTGGGAGGAGGAACGTGTCCCCCGCGACAAAACCCACTCCCCATTATCCTCCTCCTCCCCTATTTCCCCGACAGCCGCCATCCCTCACGCATGGGAATAAGGTGCCTTGGGTTGGCAGGGAGGGTTCTGAGTCATCCCTTCGGATGCGGAATATGAGGGAGGGGAGCTGAGGGGGGAGTGGGGTCGACGCGTAGCTGCTAAGTGCTGCAGCTTCCAGTAATGGCCTGCTGAGTCGGCGGCCGCAGCCGCTGCTGTGAAGAGTTGAAAAGAGGGGCGTGGATGAGAGAAAGCCGGGGGTTTAACGAAGAAGGGGTGTGGTTCCCAACAGCATTAGAACACTAACCTCGGGACCGGATTCAAAAATTCGAACCAAATGTCGGATGTCGTAATATCGATGCATATGCATAAATTACGAGTATTCGCAATAGTGATTGACAGCATGATGGGAAAGCACATATAGTAGATAAACTGCTACTAATTGACAAGTTGATAGGGAAGAAAAAATTAATATTTGAACTCGTTTTAATATTACGGAGCTCCCAAGAGGCGACTGTTCATCTTGGGAGGATTTCTTTCAGATTATCATTCCCATTCATCAAGGTGGAAGATGCTAACTCATATGACAAACGCCCACCGGATTTGTATGCATGTTCGTGAAGGTGTGACTAATAGAGCATGACGTTATTTTTGATTGGATAGTTACCTTAGCTGAACACTCAGTTTCATAAGAACGGTTTTACTACGCGCGACTACTGTATCGGGCAAAAGAACGATCTATATCATTGCCTGAAAGGAAACTTTGTATAATTTAATTGTGATATTTTATTTGAAGCGACGATTTTCACGTTTGAACGTATTTTTAATCGAGAACATGTCAACCTGAAAACGATCTAGTAGCGTGGAATTCCTTTGCTGATATTAAAATATTGTGTAAAATTGTAGTTTCATTTCTTTCTCCAGCATGAGCATGAATATAACCCACAATTATCCCCTGAATCTGTCAATTCCACCAAAGAACTATATTATTGCCAATCATCTGCTTTAGAATCTTAGGTAAGGATTCTGTTATGGGGTGTGACATATTAAAAATATAGAAAAAGTTCCAAGGAAGGCAGCAAGGTACTCGGAAGGTACAAAAGAACAGATGGTGTTGCGGAAATATTGGATGTGCTGAAATTGGAGAGTTTGAAAAATAGAAGAAAAAGGAGTAGGTTTGGCGTGATGCATAGAATTGTTAAAAATGACGAAGTGTGGGAAGATTTATGGAAAGAGAATGAAATACCAAACTTTAAAGGAAAAAACGACCACAGTTTTCAAATAAAAATAATAACTGGTTGATAAACTTCATTGATCAGTTATTATTATGCCATTGAATTTTTTCAAATATTGTTTGTACGTGATGTGGACGGTGTGAGAAGTTGTATTGCGAAAGTGAATGAAGGGTTCACGGTGCGTGATTTTGAACGGGATATTAAATTGAAGAGTGTGTTATGATGGACAGAGTGTGGCGATGGACGGTGCGTAGTATTGGTAATCCCTAAGTGCATTGTACAATATATAAAGAGCATTTCGTTTCACATCTGCTCTACTTGTGTATGTATGTATGTGCATTGTAAGAGTGACCGTTGACCAGACTCAACCGTTGCCACCAGGACAATTGCCTGATTGCACCGAGATTTATATAATAATAAAATTCCATAATAGGCATGCAACATTAAAGTTAAGAGTTTCTTAATCGTTGGGCAATGATAGCGAAAATAGAAATAATGATAACAACGGCTAAATGCAGGTTCATAAGGGTAACCTACTTCTACGCACGCACAAAATCGCGCACCGTTAACACATCATTTTTTTTTTGCAATGCAACTTCTCCCGCCGTCCAACTCACGTACAAGCAATATCTTAAAAAGTTCAATAGAATAATGATCACTGATCAATGAATTTTATCAACTAGTGATTATTTTTATTTGAAAACTGTGGTCGTTTTTTCCTTTAAAGTTTGGTATTTCATTCTCTTTCCATAAATCTTCCCACACTTCGCCATTTTTAACAATTCTATGCATCGCGCCTAACCTACTCCTTTTACTTCTATTTTTCAAACTCTCCAATTTCAGTTTGTCCAACATTTCCGTAACACTATCTGTTTTTTTTTACTTTCCGAGTACATATCTTGCTGCCTTTCTTTGAAGTTTTAAAATCTTTTTAATATGTCTCACCTCATATCGGAATCGTCCCATGTCATCCACCGTAGCGTTGGCTAGTAGGGGGGGGAGGGGCGGGGCGGCGAAAAAATTGAAAAATATACATATATAAACGGTAACGCTCCGTCCCTTTCAGCCCGGTTTCCTTTTTATCCAAGTTACCCGAGTTCCGTGGGGAGGTGGAGGAGGAATGAACACGCAGGGTAACGTTCTCATCGGTTACTTCAATGGCCGGCGACCCGAATTCAATTTCTTGCATGCAAGCTGCACCATGGGATGGAGGAAATATTCCGATTTGAGTCTGTTGCGGGTTCTGTATCCATTCGTCTGAGTGCCAACCTTAATCATTGTAAGGCTAATGTCGCGTTTATAATGCATTTCCACGAGTTGGAGCATCTCTGGAAATAAAAGATTTTGACCGACTTGATTTTAATTTAATTTTTGTCTTTCTCTCCCCATTTCATAATTGCAAAGAGAATTCTTTTGGAAAGGATTTCTCTAATTTTTCCTCTGGCGGTGTGGATAGTTGAAGTGCACGGTATTTTTAGCCTCTCCTAGCCCTAATGAAAATGTAGGCCCATGTTATATCTCAAACGCTCATGGTAATTGTATGAGTACAACTTTTCCAAACTTCACAAGTAGGAGAATTATATACAATTAAATAGAGTCTCAAAAATTTGTTTTATTTGCGAAAAAGTTTATCTAAAATGCGAAACACAATTTCCCATTTTTGGGAGGTCTGACGAAATTAAGTCACTTTAGCTCGTAGCATCTTAGTATATAGTCCCTTTTCCCTTCCTCTCCCATATCCTCCCTCATCCCTTACCCACCCAACATGGTGCTTGCACCCCCTGCCATACATCTTTTTGGTGGCTTGCGGGATATTTATGTACATGTAGATGTGCAGTAAATAAAAAGTTTACCGCGACGAATAATCCTGAGGTAATTTCACTGATATTTATTTATTTTATTAATCAGTGCTGTCCGTACGGTTTGTTTCCCACTGAAAATATAACACAAAATACTTACAATACAAGGAGAGAAAAACATTTTTTTAAATATTTCAAAATCTAAACCGTTTATTGTACTTTTCAAAATTTTATATGAACTTGAATATAAAAAATGAATTCTGTGTATTTTTTTATTTTAATGAAGGTATACTGAAAAGTAAAAGAAACTCGTAGAAGGTTTTGAACGAATATGTACGAGGGTCATCCGGAAAGTAGTACCCGTTCGTGAAATAAAGACACAAAAGTAAATATTAACAAACATAAAAAATTTTATTTGAAAGAGGATACTTTAAACTACTTCTCAACATAATCTCCAAGCAAATTAAGGCATTTGTCATAACGTGTGACAAGTTTCTGTATTCCTGCTGCATAGTCCTTCTCCGCCAGCTCATTGAGATACGCGAGGGACCCATCTTGCACAAATTTTTGCATAATGCAGATGGTGTTTAACAATTTCATGAACAATTGTTCGAGAAACATTGGGAAAATGCTCACAGATGTCATCAATTGTGACGCGCCGATCGTTCCTCACGAATTCGTCAACTGAGCTCACCAGTTGGTCTGTAATGACAGACGGTCTCTCCGAACGCTCATCGTCGTGTGTGTTCCCCCTCCCCATGTTGAAGTTGCGACACCACCGCCGAACAGACGACTCGTCCATTACATTGTCTCCATACACCTCCTTTAATTGGCGATGAATATCACATGGGCGAACGTTTCTTGCATTGAGGAATTTAATCACTGCCCTCACTTCACAACTGGCGGCGTTCTCAATTTTTTTAAACATTGTAAACAATCACAGAAACAACACAGGCAATGCTAGCGTCACGCAACTTGGCTCAGAGAAGGCAGACAAGCCACTAAAGCTATCTGACCTCGTCCAGCGGCTACTCGCGTCGTCAGCACTTCATGCGGCACGAACGGGTACTACTTTCCGGATGACCCTCGTATGTTGTGAGTGATCAGTTACTGAATGGTACTACAGCGATGCGTACTGATATTAATGCGAGTGTTACAGTGATAGGAACTCGGAATACTTCGTTAGAAACCTTACATGACGTAAAACAAGGTCGTTTGTGTCACCCTGGCAGTTTAATATTGTTGCGGCGAAATGTGTGAGGGGTGGATGCGTGGAGGTATGAATAATAAGCGGTTTTTTTATACTCCAGCGATGAGGCATTGCTTGCTGGGGGGTCTCTACATCTACCGGGAGGTTTGTATAGCCTCAGCGAAGTAAAACGTAGTGTGGAATCAATGATGTATGCATCCAAAATAATAGTAATTGTTTGCGATAAGGATAATGGGAACTGATTCCATTGTGAGTTCAAACTGGAAAATGATGGAACAAGCGCATGATTTTTGTATATTTTGACGGAAAGTTTGCAAAGGACGGTTGGGTAAATGAATAGGTAAAGCGTGAGCATAGAGAAAGAAAGGAGTTGATAACTAATATATAATTGGAGTATACAAACTAATATGAACCTATGTAAGATAGCCGAGTTCATGAATATGTAGTCCTCCCCACTGTATTGTGTGGAGAACAAACGTGGAGGAGAGTTGAATAGTATGAAAATCGATTAAAATCGGTTGCTGGGTATGTGGTCATTGATGATTCTGAGGTAGATATGGGGCGGGGGGGGGGGGTGAGGAATGAATGGACCACGGAGGAATGTGGATTGTATAAGCCAGTAATAAACGAATGAAAGCTTTTAATGCTGCTGTGACCGTATTTGGAATTTGAGAGGTCAATTTTAACTGCCGGAAAGATATGTGAGAGCAGAGTAAATGGATAAAGAGGAAGGTGTATACGGAAAGATTCACGGTGGAATATGGCCGATAAGTCTATAATGGCGAGGAGTAAATATTCGTGAACGAAAGAGAATTTATGGAATTATAATTTAATTTTCTCGATGACTCTGAACAATGCTCAATGAATAATTAATACATGAGACATTCTTTTATCAAGGATCAAGCATTTTAATCTTTCGAAGGGAGTTTTAACCTCTTTAAGCTTTCCCGTGCATTCAGTCCTTGCACTTTAAATAGTTATTAGACGATTATTACTCGTGCTTTCGTTTCTTTTTTATATATTTGCTCTAAGTGGCGTTCCTGTATAATTTTTTTCGTGTCCTTCTGCATAAATGTATGAATGACAAAAATAGCACTGTTTAACTAATGAATTAAAGGGTGCAGGATGTTAAATATCATTTTGGTTTTGCAGGTATTTTTACTTTCTCCTATTTCGAGGACGTCTTAGTCCAGTTCGTAGAGCGTTAGACTACTGAACTGAGGGCCCGGGTTCGTTCCCCAGGTACAATTTCGGGCACGTCTCTGGGAATCCTCAGCTTTACCCGAGCTGCGTCATTTTTCGGGTGCCAAATCTTCCTGGAAACCATAGGCGGCACAGGAAATGGTCTGCCCCTCCTTCCCTGATGTGTGAACTTCACACGCCATCGGGCTTATTACTTGGTGAGCCCTATCCTCACCTATTAAACCAACTTTCGTGTCAATGGGTGTGGTTGTTTTCCCCCCTCTTGCTTTCTCGGAGTGAAATGAGTTTTAAATCCTCCAGGCAATTATTTTTATATGTCAGAGCACTGAAATTAAGCTACGCGATAAAAATTTTGGAAAAATCCCCTGCGGAGAAGTAATATGAAAATGCGACCCGGGAGAGCTGCGGCGTCTACCCGGAGAACGTGCGTGGTAATCCTAAGAGCATTGAGCCCGGCCGGCAGCTCAAAGACAGCTCCACTCTCCGATCGAACCGCCGCGCCGCCGTCACCCTGGGGGAAAAATCCTCCACCGAGGGGAATCCCTTTCGTCGAGGGGCGATCCCCGGGTCGACTCGCGGTGGAAGGGAGTGTCACGATGTCACAAGTCAATCCGAGGGAATGTTAATTAAGGAATTCTCAAACGTACGGAGAAAATCCACCATATCCGCTAAAATCGAAACGGGAAAATGGTAAGGGTTACGGGTATACTTGAGGAATTAACTTGGGGAGTCCTTTGGGTGACGAAGAGCACAAGCAGAGCTAAGACTTTTAGAAAGGTTCAGTGCACTTAAGTTTACTTGTTGTAGACAGCGAGGGAATCACTACTTCTTGACATTGAGTCAGGAGATTGAATCCGTATTATAAAATAAGGGAGAAAGAGAGAGGAAGGACACCCTCCCTGATATATTCAGGCATTCGTTCTTTCCTTCCAAATTTCACAATCATAACAAAAACACCAATTAAACTTAATCACCCTAACATATTGTCGTGTCCCCTCGAGGACAGCGCGACAAGGGACGTCTCAGAAAAGGATCTTGACTAACGCTGAGGAATTTCCGGACGACGAAGGTGGTCCAATTGGCGAGTTGGTACGGTGAAATAAAAGAGACGGGGTCTTTCGCTAGGAGTTTGTATTTAAACAAGAGCGACTCCGGCGTGAGTATCTCGTCCTGCGGCGAACCCCGGGTCAATCGGCGAGTCTCCGCTTCCACGGCTCTCGGCTCCCCCTCCCGACGTGTACACGGCCCCTCGACGAAAGACCCGGAATGAAGGTCCCGCGGGGTTTTTATTTGATCGCGGCATCCGGTCGCGCCCCGGATTCAGCATTTTACTGCGCTTTATTCCCATATTTAGTCATATTCGCGAGCTGCGTTCGCATGCTTGCCCCCTCCTCCCTCGAGGCGACGCAAGCACCCGAGTGACAGGTAAGCAGTGGAAAAATTCCAATATGCGAATTGCGCAGCACACGAATAGACCTCCTCGCGAAAGAGGAATGAGCCACGTCGGGGAAATTAACCCGGGACATAACAATATTTAATTCAAAGGTCAAACTTTACGTCTTTACCCGAGCACACCTATAATTACAACATGTAGTCAAGCATTTGTGTATATAAGTTTCTGTTTGTTTATGCATACGTACATATATTTTAACCCATATTTTTGCATAAATGGCGGATGCCCTAATACCAACCACCACAAGTTGTTGCGACGGCTTGCAGGGTTTTGTGCTAATGTTAGAGTAATCTTACAATTGCAGGTAAAATGAGGTGTACCCATTGGAAATGGCAGGGAAGTTGCTCGATTACAGTTGTCGGAGGCATAGCCTTCATTTCATTGTTATCGCGCGTGTTGCGAGGGAGTAATGAGAACGTATTTACATCTGCTGTAGTTGCTGTGGTAAATTTCTTGTTATTCATTCGAGCGGTGTAATCCATCGTAATCGCGTGGACTTGTTACGTTACCATTGGAATATGAATTCTATGAGCCTACTAGAGCGTACTTCAATTTTAATTTTCATCTTAATTACACAAATATTCTCCTTCACGCCCTTCACATCCGGGGAGAATTCCATCCTTTGTATGAAAACCCGTCATACTTACTCCCTTCTCGCAAATATAATTCTTAAATCTGGCGAAAGTCTTACGTCTTGTTAGATATTTAAGCTCTTGCAATATTTAGCTCCTTGATCAGAGTTTTCTTCGACGGTCTCCGAATTTATTTCGCTTTTACTAAATATGTTCTCTGAAAGTAAAATGTAATACATTTATGCTGTCCTTTTCACGTGAATTTACCTCCAACACAGTAATCAGCGCGAAGGTAATTAGTTTTAATCGGCATAGGTAGAGCTTACCCCATCCGAAATAACCCCGGAACTTTAACTTAAGGATTGTGGAAAACACTCATTTATGGCACCGCTCTATTCCCTGTGGCACCAATCAGGGTTCCACGAAGCTCTTTAAGCCAGAAAATCGCATAGATCGGATTTTAATATAGGACCTTTCAAAGGCATCGTGCAGTACTTGAACCTGGTACTCTCCTTTTGGGTTATGTTAAGTTAGGTTTAAGAGACATTCCCAAGTGCTTATCTCGTTTGAATACGATGGTTTCCGGTTCCACTTAGTGAAATAAAATTTTGAAGAATCAGCAATATCGCCTTCTAAATTGGACGCTGATATTTCTCATTCGTTGTTGTTTGATTCTCCGAGGGTAGACTGAAAACTAATGCACACGTGCTTGTAGAGCGCGAACGAAATGACCTTCAGAAGCGTACGAGATGGCACGTGGAAGTAACATTCCCCCTAAATTCACATGCGCCACAGACGACAAACATCGCAAACTCGTCGAAGCCTTGATTCAAAATGGCCGGCGAATCACTCAAAAGCGTATCGCAAACCACATTGGAATATCCAAGGAAGAAGATTGTCGTGTTAAAGGCAGCCTGGCGCCAATAATCTTGCAAAATGACAACGCTCGTCTACAAACCTCGCGCACAACTGGAGAGGCTCTGCGAAACCTGAAATTTGCACCGATTCCTCACCCTCCTTATTCCCCCGATCTTGCGCCTTGCGATTTATATTCTTTTCCTCAACTCAAGAGACACCTCAAGGGTAATCATTGCACTTCGGACGATGAGGTGAAGGCAGCTGTCAAGTTCTGGATTCGAGAAAAGTTAGTAGAGTTTTTCAGTGACGGAATGAAAACACTTGTTACACGTTGGGATAAATTTGTTCGCCTTAGCGGTGACTGTGTTTAAAAATAAATATGTGATTTTGAAATTGAATGTACTTTTCGCCGGATCTTGCTATTATTTTTTGTTCGCGTTCTACAAGTATATGAGCATTACTTTTCAGCTTACCCTCGTAATTTTTAGTTTTAAGTTTTGTTTCTTAATTTTCAAATCGCAATTTTCACGACTGCGCATTTGTTTTCCTGAAATTTCACTATCTATTCTTTAAGCAAGAACAATTGTTCGATAAAGAATAATTCATGTTCATACATACCTCTACTTGTGACCGTGGTGGAAGCCTTTCTTGCAAAGCTCTTATTAATTCAGAGCTCTAAGGTTTGCTCGTGCTGTTTCTCTTGAAAGATTTGTTTTCCACTATGAGGACTGTAGTTAAGCGCGACACTGTTCGCACAACATTATGTTTTTCCTTCATTTCACGTCGTCTTCCAGAATCACTCCATCTCGCTTCCCTTTGTGGACTACCTTTGCTTTATCATATCCAAGTAGCTCCCCAGGGTTCCTTAACCTCTCGTTCCGACCGCAAATGTACCGAAAGTGCTTCCGGAAACGCAGTTTCCTGTTTTAGACATTATCTAATTATTTGCTCGTCCATGGTGCATCTGTTGTTGTCTCGATCGTTTATTCCCTCATCTCCACCATTCTTTTCCATATAATTAAATTCTTCCTTGCGATATGTCCATCAGAATTAGATGTCATGAACTATTATAAATTTTGATATTTTCTTCTAGCACATCGTGAACTTGAGTGCATTATCGCAATTCATTGTTACCACCGTTGATACTCGTTAATGCTATTATTTTGGATATAAATCTGATATGATCACTGGATTCTCGGGGAACTTGCAACGCTATGCTCATTTAAAATACACCTTTTTACGGATTATCGGCTAGATTGATCCTTTATTTATTTTGTATTAGTCCGAAAACAGCACTTCGGTCTTTACATCGGGCTTTGAGCCATGATATTTCGATTTGAAAATGACATACCCCAAAACCCTTGGTGGAACAAAAATCACCTAGGTGGGAATCGAAACCGCCACCTCCGGGTTGGCCGGTGAGGACGTTACCCCGCCGCCACCGGGGCCGGCAAATTGTTCATTTTTTCTCATCATTATCTACGAGAAGTCAAACTGAATTACGGATGGGCCTTGTTTCTGTCTCTTTCCGTCCTATTTTAAGAGCGGAATTTCCCTCCCGCTCTCCGTAATCGTCACTGCCCTTCATAAACAAATTCCACCAACCCCGTTTTCTCTTCTGTAGTCCAGCCTCGATGATTGTCGAGATGATTCCGGGTGAACAAATGAAAGACCAGCTTTTTCTGGTAAAAAATCTTTAGTTAAAAAAACAACTGTCACAAAGTAAGAATGCTGATTCAAAAAGAATTTTCTTAAAAAATCATGAATGAAATATGTCAAATATTAATGCCTCGGCTTCCAATGATACGTGGATCATTCAAAAAGTCTTTTTAAAAAATTGAAAAGCAAATTATTTTGAATAGATTTTTTCAGCGCAATCTCCCTTTAGCTTGGTGCACTTTTCCCGGCATTTCTTCAACTTTTTTAAGCCGTCCAAAACGTAGAATTTCTGAAGGTCCTCAAAGTATGTATTTGTGTTGGCGATGACCTCCTCGTTCGACGTGAATCGTTTTCCACCGAGCCATTTGTTCCAAGTTTGGAAATCAAAAAATGTCATTCAAGTCCAAATTTGGTAAATAGGGTGGGTGTTGTAATAATTCGAAATTTAATTCCATAATTTTTGCCATACAAGCTACCCAGGTTTTCACCTGTGCATTTTTTTGATGGAAAAGATTTTTTTTACTTTTCCAAATAAGAACAACTTGATTTCGTCGCTCAAAAAGCGCAATATCGATGCATAATACTCGTACTCTCTTTTATCATTTTTTTCTTGCTGCAAGTAATCGATGTAGATGATTCCACGTGCATTCCAAAACACCGTAGCTATCACCTTGTCGGCCGATTCCAGCCTCTTCACCTTCTTCGGATCCGGATCGCTTTTAGAAACCCACTGTTTCGAATGTTCCTTTGTCTCTGGAGTGTATTATTGTATCCATGTTTCGTCCTCAGTTATGCGTCGACGCAGAAAATTGCCAGGACTGCGACGGAAAAGTGCCAAACCTGCTTCCGAATCGGCCACGTGATTGCGTTTATTCTCCTCTGAGAGCCAACGCGGTGCCCATCTTGCCGATATTTTGTTCAAACTTCCAAGGTTTTTTCGTGCAAGGTTTTAATCACTGTACCTTGTGACATGTAAATTGTAAAAACAATCGTAAACAGTCGCAAATGCAAAAGCAGATGTTCCATGCACTACATCTAACTCGTCTTTGATATCTTTCGGTGTTCAACCTTTTAAATAGAAGTGTTTAATCACTTCACTAAACTCATTTTTTTCATTTATCTAATTAAAGAAATGTTTATTGATTCTATCGACTACAAAAATGAAACTACATGATTGATGTGGCTGAAACATTATCAGAAGTCTAGGGAGAGATGGGTCTTGTTAAAAGCAAACCTTTTCCAATACTAAGACCGTATCTCTTTGATTTTGTTCAGTTATTTAATGTCACAGGTATTAATAATCCTTCTTGAGGAATCTGGTCACCTGTCGCAATATGATGAAAGCTGACGTTTATTTGGGTGTTGATTCATTTCCCTTGCACTGAAGGTTTTCTTCAGTTAATCTGGCTTTCAGTTGAACTTCATTGTTGTTTATTCCTAAATGCCTTTTTCTCGGTTGTTCACCAAAAAAACAAAGCCTGAAAGGAACATATGAGGTTTCATTTAAATGAGAAACATATTAGAGATTACAGGGGATGGATGATCTGCGAGCAGTGAAATTACTTTGGCGCATTAATCTTGCTGTTAGGAATAACTCTCACAAATTACGAATAGGTCGTGTAAAAGATTTGTCGTGCTCCATAAATTCTTTTGGATGCCAGAAAATGTATTCCACGGCATCATCGCGCGGTGTAGGTTCTCACGTTCACCTGTCATAAATAATGTAACTACTGGCAGTAGAATGTTTTCCAGAATGAGTTATGCCTACTAAATTTTATGAATTTCTCGCATTTAGTTTTATTGGAAAGCCTCACCTTTACGATCAGCCATAACTTTGCATGGCGCGCGTCATATCGTCCACCATCTCGTGACTCCAATACGAAAATATTTTAACATTAAATCGTCATGACAAGTCAAAAAAATTAATCTTCGGGGATGATATTCACTAGTTGCGTTGCGATCTAAAGGACGTTGCGAAATTAGTTGCAAGCAGTGATACGCTGATGACTCGGGACGGGGATTTTTGAAAGGCCTGAGGGTGCCAAAAGTCTCCCACCGGTGTGGTCTCGCCTCTCAGAGAGGGAATTCAGAGGGTGACAAGACGCTGGCTGGAGACCAACCCTACGAGTCGGACCTAGATGGGCATTAACTAAATTATGAGCTCAATAATGGGATCAGGAATTCCAAATTTTAGTCGGAAATTTAAACCCACAAGCTGCATGCCCTTGTGGGGGCTTATGGTGTATTTTGAATATGAAGGCGAAGATTGCCAGAAGGGACGCTACCCATCCAGCAGCGTATTACATTCCTAGTTTTAAGTTTCTCCCTGCAACAAACACTCACACTACAGCCATGTTCATAACTGCCATTCATTTCATCTTGTAAAATGACCGGTTAGGGTGGGATTTGACCCACCGGGGCTGTATGAACATGCCCGGTAGGGCAGACAATGAGCCATTACGGCGACGGGGCAGGCGTCGGTCGGTTATCGCTAGGTGAACATTCGGTGAGAGTTGATCCGTACCGGGTTAGGATCCCGTGACCACGCTCCCTATCCTGCCGCTGGTTGTGTTCGCTGCCTGAGACCTCCCTCCCCGCACTCCCACCCGAGCATAACAATGTAAGCTTAATTTTAGTAAATTAGTAAACATTGGTCCTATAATAATTCGGCCATCGTTATTTCGCTGAGCGATCCCACTATGTCGCCGATCCCCTGCGACAAGACGACCTTTTGGAAAAACTGGCATCACGTAGCCCTATCTTAAAATATAAACTGGGTATTTATTCTGGGAAGTAGTCAACGTGTGTTAATGGCTCCTTGCCAAGGGTCGGTCGCCCGCTAACCCTTAGGGAAATTTCTAAGGTCCATTTCTTGAAAGCTACAAGCCGATTTACAAGTCCTCTGAAAACAGTCTCAAATGTAACGTAACAATTTCAAATTCACATACTGTATCACGTAGGTTGTCTTGACTGAATGGAAATTGAGAGATGACCGCGTAATGCATTTAAGTTGACTAATTATGATTTTGAAACGCAATCGTAGGTCATTACAGATATATTTTCTTTTCCACTGTGAAGGTTTCGACGCAAAACGCCATCACCAGGTGAAGACGTTCGTAGAAATTTTCCCTCCGTGTCCGTTACCACAGGGTTTTTGAGCAGCTGGGCAATTTTTTGGAGGAGTGATGGAGGAAAGGAAGAAGCAAGGGAAGGGTGTTCCTGGGGAATGTGGACATGTTATAGATAGGAAGACCACACTACTATCGGAAAGTGAATGGTCTTGGAGGAGGAAGTGGGGGTCGTTGACAATTTCACAGAACACAATTTTTGGCCTCGAGCTGCCCGAAAGCGTCCAAGCTCTACTTTGGCACCGTAGGATTTTTTGTTTGAACTCAATATTATGGTTCCATTCAATTAAAGATTTAACGGTGATAGAGAGAGAGCGGATGAGGTATTACTGCACCCTGGTGCCTTCGTATACCTGATGCCTTGTGTTTGAACCCTCTCACCTTGGCACTATTGTCTTATACGATAAGGCAGGGATGAACACTGGAAATGTGAAACCAAAGTACCGTAGTAGTCTGGTTTTTTTCTTTAAACTCGTGGATCCAACCATTTTCGAAATTGCTGTGGTGTTTTGTCTTGTCTATTCAACTGAGTTAAAGAATGTTACTCTTAGTTAAGGAATAACCAACCCACAAGGCAGTTGTTCATTATTTGAATCGAAAGTTTTTGAATGAAAAGCCTCCGTTGAACTATTTTCAAAGGAATCAGTGAAAATAATGAGTAATTATGAAATGGATTGACTAAACTAGCCAAAATGTAGGCCCAGCGGCGCCGTGCTTCCATGCAATTGACTAATCGGTGATTATTATACAAATTTACTTATTAAAACATTGTTTTCATGTGATGTGGACGGCGTGAGAAGTTTCATTGCAAAAGTGAATGATGTGTTAACGATGCGTGATTTTGAACGGCATTTGAAATTGAAGAGTGCGTGATGATGGACGGAGTGCGGCGATGTACGGAGCGTTGTAGGTATGGGGTGAACCTACCCTTGTGTGATGGTAAAGGTGCGGTTGGTAATCTTAAAGTGTCATTGTATATAAGAGCATTTTGTCTCATATCTGTTCTTCTTGTGTTTGTATATATGTGCGTTGTAAGAGTGGCCGTTGACCAGACTTGACCGTTGCCACCAGGACAGTTGTCCAATTGCAACGAGATTTATATAATAATAATAATATTTAATCCTGTGGGCTCATACATCTACATCTATATAATACCCCGCAAAACGCCGAAAGGGAGTGTGGGGGGGGGGGTTTAGGTCACCACACGTTCAAAGGAACACATCTACATGCAAAATCAACTCATGCATGCAAAACTATACCCACAGTGGCGTATACATTCATGCAAAAATCCTTTCATTCTACACACGTGCAAATACATATGCAATCATCTAATAAATAATGGCACCTTATGATGCAGTAAGTAATTTATCCAATAACGTTCAACTTATAAGGGTAATTGGGCGAGATTTTTTAATAATTGTACCAGGTATGTTACAAAATATATGTACTCTCTGGAGGCGCGGACTAGGAGGGCTCAGGAATCCTTATCCATACCATAAAAGTGACACGTAAGGCCGGCCAAAATTAAAAATTAAACGGTGAGAGTTATTTTGGGGTACAGGTTTGAGGGATTTTTCGGTGCGACCATAATGACGACTGTCACCGCCCCTCTCTTCAAATTCTCGTCACATATGTTGTCATCAGAGGTGTTGGGGAGGTTGGGCAAGCGAGCGGAGGGGTGCGGACCGCCACCACTCCCGAAGCACGCCGGAAGCCATCGACTCGTCCGTGGAGGTGCCCTTGCTAGAGGTGCCACGCCCACATCCCCAGGCTCGCCGAAAGCGAAAGTCTACTTCGGACGTCTTCATTCTTGCATTCGGCTTTCCTCCGATTTGCGGCGTACCCCGTGCGATTTATGGCCCCGTTATTTTTATGTACGAGAAGTGAAGGGTGTGGATCGATCGTATGCGGCGATTTTGTAAATGTTTCCCTTGGGAAACGTCCTTGGTGACCATTGGCTGGTGCGGCACCGGTGAGGTCATCTTACATTTAAATAATACCCCATAAGTCGTCGCATGGGCATTTGGTGAGGTCACCAGCCTTGCATTTACAATCACAATCATGACATCTCTACACAGCCATCAGTTTGACCATGCACTGGTAAAAAGTTAATTGCACGAAAGAAGGTACTTACATGCAACATCAACAGGATACGCATATAGTATTCACATCATGCTGGAGGTGTGTTAAAGAGATGGGTCTATTTAAAGTTCATGAGGGATATCGACCAAATAATTACACTCCGAATACAAATTATCTCGTTCGCGCCTGCGATCATATCTCCTTTGATATCTAATTGTACGAAGAAAAAGCTACATTTTCAATCTATCCGTACTGCTACCTATTGCCCTGATTTTACGTATGCGATCTGATCTATCATAGTCAGTCGGGGCCTGTTATACATGTATGTCTTTAACAACCTCAGATAGGGGATCTGCCTCAAGTCTGCGCAGTAAATTTAATCTGTTTTTCAACCAACGTCCTACTAGCGTTTGGTGGGACCTAACTAAAGTAAGATAACAAATCTCTTTGACCCTTTCGTCTTAATATTCATGGGATCTTTCGTTCCATGAATTTCACGCGAAAAGACGTCCAGTGTTTTCAATCTTTTCTAGCACTGCATTACTTTGCCTTGAAAATGGTTGAGCCGTAATGACGATAGAAATGTGACGGTAATGGGAGGCATTTGTGTAACTCGGGGACTGTTGAAGGATAATTTTTGCAATTAGCTCTCGATTTCCCTTCCTGGTTCCATCAAAAAGGCGAGAGAAACTCATCAAGGGTCAAGAGATATCAAACAGTCCCTCCACCACCTCTTGGAATAACAAACTCCTCCTGCCCGAAAACCATTTGATTCTGTTGCAATATCCTCGGTGAAATCAGTCGGAATATGTGATTTGCACTACAACTAATGTTTTTGTAAGGTGGAAATTAGGAGCTTTTAGTAGAACGGAGCTGGGAGGCAAATGCCCGTCCTAAAAAAATTAAAGTAAAGAAATTAAGTTTTATCATTGTGTTCAGTGATTAAGTAGAGATGAGATTTCCCTGATGTAATTCTATTCTTAGTTTGAGTTATTAATGGATTAATAATGATAGGAGAGCATAAATTAGATCAGGTGAAACAGTTAAATCATTCCAGAGGAATTTAGATAGAAATGGGCGTAGCAGTGTTCAAGCAAGTCCAAAAAGGGGATTTAAAAAATAGGAGAGAGTTACTGATGGCGACCCTAAATGATATTCACTAAATTTGAAGCTAAGCATACTAATTGGAATGGTGGAATTTGAGACTCCAATATGGAAAAAAAAGAAGTTGGATAAAGTTGGTGATTAACGAGGAAGTATGGCAGATAAAGGGAGGCAGTCACAATTCATTGAATGAGGTAGGAAAAGTTGGTGAAATGAATATTAGGAGGTATATTGGAATGCTGAAGACCATAATACGAGAACAAATCCAGTTCAGACACCAATATAGAATGTATATATACCTCTTCTCCATTCTGGATATGTACCTATCTGTAAAAGGAACGGTCTCAATATTGACGAAACATTTGAGTCAGATGTACGCGTTTTCTGTATCGGCCTAACTCGAACTGATTTCACGAAAAGGAGATTTGGATAGGAATTCGATTCAATAATATTTCAAATTATTTGCGGGGAGTCGGAACAGTTTGATATTTTCGCATATAGTGCATAATGTGCAGCTTTCTTTGGAAGTTTAATCTAATTTAATTCATAATTACAACTGGCCTGTTTAGTAGATATAGATAGATAGATGGATAGTCGTCTTTATTTTAGGGCGAGATTGAGATAATAGCCTCTTCTACCCCATTGTACGTAGATTTTGAGCTCACACCAGCAGAACATATGCAATTATTAGTTTTTTAAACAAGTTTAGGAACGAAATGGATAAAGTTTTTACTGAAGGGACTCATGTAAATGAGGAAAGGAATTTCAATGCCTTTTGACGCTAACAATAAAAAACTAGCGTCAGGTTGTAACTACCCTCTATTTTTCCTGTTGGACAGGGTAGCGTTGCTGTTTGTTTTAGAGTTTTTAAGTTCTACTGAGACCATGACGTGCCACAAGGGAAATGTACTTTGTGAAGAGATAGGTGACAGGTATATGTGCCGAGTTAGGATTAGCACCTGCGATCTTCGGAGCAACCAGTGGAGGCATTGCGTGTCGGTCGTGAGGGGAGGTGAAATATTTAACTTGAAAATATCATGAGTATTAGACTTTAGATCAATGATTTGCCGAACAAGGTTTTAAACCGGGTTTTCAGAATTAGCCTTCAGAAATTAATAGAGGCCCCGAATCCTAGATTTCTTTTTCTGTAGATCGGCAGGCTCATCCATGGGTCGATGGGACTGCTGAAGTTATACGTATTGAAGAATCAATATTAATGTCGAAAAATGGTCAATTTGGAAATATAGATTAACATGCATGTTGTTATCTAGTGGGTGTAGGTAATCCGTTAAAAACTGAAGCAAGAGCGAAAAATTCAATTAGCTTTTTTTATAACTCTAGTACGTAGTATAATCTTCAATACGAGTACTATAATCTTCAATCTCGTATAAATGATGTTGAAACTATTAAGACAATTAATACAACGTACAAATACAGACAATTTTTATTATATACCATAGTGATATCATCTTCATAATATATAACAGTAGTATAAATTAAAAATGCATGGAATACTCATCGTGGTCCTGGTAAGCCATTCAGTTCTAACTTTTTCCGGACAATTCAGAGCCAAGTGCTATTGCGTGTAAATCAAGTATATTGTAGAAAAATGAGGGACATTAAATTTTCGAAGATTGTCGTTACACCATTATCATGTAAGCAAATCGAATACCGATGTACGCTTGTTTTCCATTTCCCAATGCTTGACAATTTTTCAGATGAGGATCTTTTTCCTTGAAGCCTAAGTAAAGTTTATTTAAGTTAGATCAAAAGCCCTTTTGAGAATTTACTTTTGATCAATTAGACCCTCCTACAGAAAGAGTACTTTTTTACCTGGCATAATTGATCATTCGATTAAAATCGCCTGCAGTTAATATTCAAACCATCTCAAATATGTTATCAGGGCTTTTCCTGGATCCGTGACTATACCCAATAGACATTTTTATTGTATTTTTTGACTGACGAAACTTTAAATCGGAGGAACCATGTATTTACTGATTTGAAATCTGAAATTATTCCATAACCCCTAATGCTAAGATAAAAACTAAAAAAATATTTATCCTAAGTTTGGCTGTGGCGCAATTTTCAATATTTTAGTCAACTTCAACGTTACATTCTGGTAATCATAACATATGTTGTAGGCATACAGGGTCAATGTAAATTTTTCCACGGTTTGGGAAGCACCAACCTCAAAATAATCGCAGGGCATATATTTTATTGGATGGGCCATTTTCTAACTTTCCATTTCAAACCGAAAGCCTAGCTACAGTTAGCAGGTTTTGCATCTTAACTGGAGAGGTAGAAGTGCTGACCAGTCTCCGTTCAAAGGCTCAACTGAGAAAAATAATGCATTGGTTTACCATACTTGAATAAATTTTCCTTTCAACGTCTATTCATATCAATTTCTTAATTAAATCGAGATTTGTTTTATCGACAAAATCCAAGCCCTATGTTTCCATAATCCCTTGGAGCAATAAGTAAAAGATTGTGATTTTTAAAAGTATATTCAATAGATTTGCAACTTCAGTTTCAAACGTTTTAGTAATATTTGCCCCTCAAACATCGAAAATCTGTGTGTTAAAGGTTAAGATGACCAGTACTTTGGTTTCTCGGTAATTTTACTACATCGTACTCGGTTATTTATTTACGATAAGACCAAAGATAAGGACAGCGTAAAGATTTGACAAAAAACTTTGCAAATTCATCAGGACTATGTAAACGTTTCCTTTGTGCCCCTGATAAGCGATTTAAACGAAATTATTTCATCATTATTTCGTACATTTAAATGTAACATACTTAGTTCCTCTGATAAATCGTTTTTTCTCGATAAAATCAATATTGGATTCGCTCTAACTATCGCCCGGCGCCGTCATTAGATTTTTAACATTGACCAAACTTCTAAAGAGCTAAAGTTTTTCTAAGCATCCGCATATGAACGAGGTTTTTTTTATTTTTTCTAAAGGGCACCATAAATGGTGAATTTATTAATGGAAAAATGCAATCCTTTATAATTTGTGAGTAAGGTGGAAAGAGGGACTACTGAGTTTTAAATTCCCTCAATAAAGACACTGAAAAAATATAACTGCTCAGGTCACTCTGTAATAATTAGTAATTCTTACTAATATATGCAGAAATAATTAAAATATAGTACTAAATAAACGCATCTTCATTTTTAATTTTAAAAAGTCGTGGTAATGAAATCCTATGCTCCACCACGTTTTTTTGTTTTTTTTTGTGGCGGCGCCACTGACACACGTTGAAGAAAAGAATTCGAATGCATCTACAAAGCGAATAAAACGAAGTCTTTAAGTACACTTTTCTTACATTTCAATTTAGGAAACTTAGTTATTCTTGTAAATCATTTTCTTCCGGGTTGAGTGAGCATTGGATTTGCTCCAAATACCGCCCGGCGCCATCAGTAGGGTTTCAATATTGATCAAACTTCTAAAGAGCCAAAATTATTCTAAGCATCCGCATATGATCGGCGTTTATTTTTATTCTTTCAATAGGACATTAATCACGCTGAATTACTGAATGGAAAAATTTAAACATTTATTTATTTAAAATTTAGAAGGGTGGTGGAAGAAGTCTACTAAGTCTCAAATTCGCCCAAAAAAGACGTTAATTAAGTAAATAAATATAAATGCTCATCACATACTTTTGTAACAACTAATTTTTAAAATTCAAGCGTATATCATTATAGTTTAGTGCTAAATAAGCATGACGTCACATATTTTTAATAATGATTGTAGTTCCAAAATCCTACTCCCCACTACAGTGTTTTGTTTTTGTGGCAGTGCCACTGTCAAAACTAGTTCTCAGTTCTCTCCCTCTACGTGGATTATATTTTTTGGCGGCGCCACTGACACACGTTAAAGGAAAAAAATTCTAATGCATCCTCCAAGCTAATTGAACGAAGTCTTTGAATCAGTTTTTCCTACATTTCGATGCAGAAATCCTAGTTTTCCATATAAAACATTTTCTTCCTGGTGGAAAGATTATAGAATTATCCCTTATTATCTCTCGGTGCCGTCGGCACGGTTTTAATGGTGACCAAGCCATTTAAGAGCCTCAATTATTCTAAACATCTGCATATGGACGAGGTTTTATTACATTTTTCCTTAAATACACAATTAGAGGTGAATTACTATAAAGGAATTTTTTCCGCATAATTTACGATTTAGATGGAAGAGGGGACTACAGAGTCTCAAAATCGGCCAAAAAAACTTTGAATAAAGAAATAAATAAATATAAATGCGAAGGTCACTCTGTAATAATTAGTAATTTAAAAAAAAATCATGCTACAATGATTAAAGTGATGTGTTTTTTCGACCGTAACGTCATTTTTAATAATAAAAATCGTAGTTCTGTAATCCTACGCTCGGCTACAGTGTTTTGTTTTTGCAGGCGAGTCACTGTTAAAACTAATTCTCATGTCTCCGGCTCCATGCAAACTTTAATTTGTGGCGAAGCCCGTTGCACGCGTCAAAGAATGCATTTCTAAAGCGAATGGAACAAGACTTTTACTCCTTACATTCCTTTCCTTAAATTGCAAGCTGAAAAATTTAGTTATTTCTGTGCATCGTTTTCTTCTTGATGGAATAAATATGGGAGATACCCTATTCATTGCCCGGCTCCGTCAGTGATGTTTTAATATTGACAAAACCAATTAAGAGCCAAAAAAATTATTGTAAGTTTGCGCATTTGAATAAGGCTTTCGTCAATTTTTCTTAAGGACACGATTAATTGTGAATTACTAAATGGGAAAATTGAATTCTTTATCCGCATAATTTAGGAGATAGTTGGAAAAATGGACTGCAGAGTCTCAAGTTAACCCCAAAAAAATCAAATAAATATAACTGCTCAGTTAACTTTGTAATGATTAACATTTTTTTTTAATTCTTGCTTCAATGATTAAAGTGTAGTTATAAATAAACGTAGCCTCATTTTTAATAATACTCATCAAGATCTTGGTTCTAAAATCCTGCGTTCTACCACAGTTTTTTGTGGTAGTTCCACTGTCAAAACTAATTATCAGTTCTCCGGCTCTATGTATACTCTATTTTGTGGCGGCGCCACTGACACGCGATGGAGAAAAAAATGCGAATGCATCTGCATAGCGAATCGAACGAAGACTTTAAATCCTAACATTGCAATGTGAAAAATGTAGTTCTTTCTGTAAAAAGATTTCTTCTTGGTGGAATGAATATGGGAATCGCTCTAACTATCGACCGGTGCCGACAGTGGGATTTTCACATAGACCAAACTATTCTAAGAATCCGCATATTGACAAGGCTTGTTTTTATTATTTCTATAGGACATGATTAATGGTGAATTATTTAACGGAAAATTCAATCGTTTATCCGTTTAATTTCGGAGTTAAGTGAAAGAAGGTAACACAGAATCTCAAATTCGCCCCATAAAGTCGCTTAAAAAAATATATAAATATAACTGCTCAGGCACACACCTCTGTAACAATTAGTTATTTTATAAAATGTTATACATGAATGTTTTAAATGTAGTTTTAAATAAACGTATCGTAATTTTTAATGACAAAGATTCTAAAGTAGTTCTGGAATCCTATGCTCTACTGCAGTGTTTTGTTTTTGTGGCAGCCCCGCTGTCTTATCTACTTCTTAGATCGCCTGCTTTATTTAAACCAAATTTTGTGGCGGCGCCACTGACACACGTTGAAGAAAAAAATACGAATGCATCTGCAAAGCGAATGGAACGAAGTGTTTAAATCGTTATTTCTAACATTTTGATGTAAAAATTGTAGTTATATATCGTATTCTTCCCGGAGGAATGAATGCATATCGGATTCACTCTTAATGTCTCCCGTCGTCGAAAATGAGGTTTCTATGTTGACCATATCTCAAAATGGCCAAAACCTCTCGAACCACCAATAAATGAACGAAGTTTTTTTATATTTTTTTTAAGAATAAGTGTTGAAGTAAAACAGTAATCTGTTACTAAACATATTTGCGTATTTAATTGCGATGTTTAAAAGAAATTATATTTCTTGCATGTCAAGTATAGCCGTGATCCCTTTACACAGTCCATTGGGTGGGGTGACTTTGCATATGAATACATTTCTTTTGAATAATGCCACTGGGAAAGTTATGAGGAATTTAGGGTATTTTGTCTTCTATTGTTTTATTTTCAACCCCAAAAATCTAATATTTTCATGGCAGAATTTCAGTTTGTTATATATATATATGTATATATGTATATATATATATATATATATATACTATATATATATATATATATATATATATATATATATATATATATATATATATAAAGCCATAGGAAACGTCAAACACCGATTAAAAATTTTCGTAATAAATTTACACTCGGAAAATATTTTCAAAACGGGGATTTCCCGTTGATGGACGGCTAAGGAACGGACCATAGAGAGGGCACACGGCCAAGTTGTGGAGAAGAGGTACCGTAAAATTAATTTGAATGCCAGCCTCTGTTAGCCAGAGAAAGGTCCTCACGTGCACGACCTCCGACCCAGGAATCGCTGCTATTCAACTTGACCTACATAACAGCCCGTAGTGACACTGAACCTTTGTGGCGTAGTTTCAAAATTCCATTCTCTTGCTCAAAATGGCTGTGTACGTGAATGTAAATTCTCCTTCAAATTCAACGATTAAAATCTTATGTTTATTTTAAAATACGTAATTACGTAAAACCTTTATTCTACCGTCATTAAGTTTTTATGGAGTATTAGGATAAGTTTATGATAATTTATTATTTATTTATTGTTATAACCAGCGTCAAAATCTTTGAGTATGAAGCAGATAGGCATCCGTTGCTATCCTGCAGAACTGGAAAGGTAGGAAGGAAAAACATGAATCAAATAGCGACTTCAGACTCCGCGATCGTAAAAAGTGGTACCCCGCCGATGGCAGCCGACCACGCGAGACATGACCCCCGCAAAGCCTGAAATCCTGAAAGCACAAAGAATGGCGGTTTAATGACAATGCTTTAACATGCACTATGTTAGATGTTATTTCAGTACTACTGGGTCATGCGGCGAGGGATTTGCCAACAAGAATATCAGATCAGTTGGATTCATACGAGTGAAAAACTTCACTCACTAGACGTTGTGGGTGATAAGTGTTATATGCAAATAACCCTCCAAGCCGTCACGTGAGGGTATAGTGTCACGCCACCACCCTAGAGTAATTGTTAAGTGATTTGTCAGATATTATATTCTCCAATATTGTGGTATTCAAAGGGGTAAGAGAAAAATTATGTATTATACATATACTATACATCCTACATCTACATATTTAAATTCCCCTGCGTTCCGTCGCAAGGACGTTGGAAGGGTTGTCAGGGAATGTATGTCACCTGCCATACTACAGCTAGTGCATTACTTCAGCAAACACATGGCACACCGTGGTCCTATTTAAGGGCGCGAGGAAGGAGGCAACTGGACATATATCATGCAAAATCAGTTACATGCATTAAAATCTTTACACGGTTAGTAACAACTCCTCTGACTACACTAAGGAGGCAAATAAGACCACACATTATAAAGGATTGGCTCACATGCAACGCGATCGCAAATCGTCACGAAGCATTCAAATCATTCAGAAGGAACAATTCGCAAATACACTATAGGTACAATTTTTTTACCCATCACCCGACCGCTCGTCCCAAGGGCGTGTGGCTGGGGTTCCTAGGACACCAGCCATGAGGTGAGTCGAGAGGGAATGTAACTTGTTTATTGCGAACTATTTTCACCAGTGCGTACACATTTCAGTCTTAGTGTTTCCCCCAAGTGTTATTGTCACAAAACCGCACGTTTGGTATCTTTGCAAAATATTAAATTTTCGTATACCTAGAGGCTCTAATCCCATATTTTGTCGTAAATGGGTGATCCTTTGTGTTTTTTCGCACGAACGTTTCACGAATCCGGTGGCCCTTCCCATTAACTTGTTCAATTCGGTAATTAGGGTTTTTTGAGATGAATTAAATAACCTCGCCTCACACTCTATGCGCTGTTTTGCATTAAGGAATATAAGCACGTTTCCTGCACCTGTCCATCGCTACAAATTATATGATTGAAGGATGCCAACTTATTTAGGGCCCCTAAATAGTGCGTTTATTGTTTCTTCTTGTAAGAACCAAATCGAGATATCAATCCGTTCAATAATTAATTTCAGACCCAAATTTTCACAGTGGTCGGATGGTGAATCAATGAATGCGACTCTTCTTCTTTATCGGTGAAGGTCTCTTCTTTTTAGGTGAATGATTGCACTTTTCTAAGAGTTAAGGCGCGCATTTATTCCTCGTATTTCCAGTGTCTCCTAACCAAGGTCTTCCAAAAATACGTATGCTATGACGCTTTTTATTCGTGCATTACGATTCTTCACGAAATGGGTGGTTTTTCGTTGCATGTGGTTTAATTCCGTAATGATGTACTTATACTACAAAGGGTCAAAAGCCCTCGATCTTTATTTTTCATTACATTTTTCTACAACCGTCCTAATGAAACCAGCATATTCTCTAATGTGCGTACCCCATGAAAGGTTTGATGTAATTGTAACACCCAAGTACTTGACCTGATCTGAAATGCTCCACCCAACTACTTTATAATTTACGTCCAGTAATGTTTGTTTTTATTTTATTCCGTCACTATACATTATCTAATATTTTATTCCAACTTCAAAAGTCAAAAGTCAAAGTCAATCCGTGGTATATTTATGCGTAAGTTTGTCATTTCAGATTATTTAATGTAAATGTACAGATTTCATCCTCTATCAGTATTGTCCTCGTGCTTCACTACATTATACCATTTCCAGTTTTTCTGGTAAACCTTTTTTATTTTCTCATGCGCAATCGACCGATTGTCTTACCTTTGTGCACCATTGCGTATTTTTCCTAGAACCAGAAGTTCCCACACCCATGGTGAAAAAATGTATTAATATTTTTATGCTAGCAAGCCGACAGTTGCTTGGCGAATTAGACTAACTCTAGAGGGTAAATGGAACTTTTCCGACGGATTTAAAACGAATGTGAACGACTAGTGAACGACTGTGCTTGACGTGGGTCTCTTTGTGCTCTTCTGGTCGCCGCAGGTGGTGTAAGCAGTCATGTCGACAGACGAGAGCCGAAGGGAGTCCGTGCCAGCAAACGTGGAGGCGGGTTGGATTCCGGGCCTCGGCGAGCACCGGCCTCAACCGAGGCAGCTGGGCAAGGCCCTCTTCGTCCACACCCCGGATGCCTTCGACCAGAAAGGCATCGAGCTGCCCTCGGAAAGGAATCAGAAGCAAGCACAGGTAGCGTGCACGCCCCTACGCCCGAGAAGGGTAGACTCGGCGAAGACCCCCACCATCACCTACCCTCCCCCCCCTCCCCCATTCTCCACCACCTCCCATCCGCCCACCCTCGTTGACCGTCCCCCCCCTCACCCCCGGGAGCGCCTTCGATCGAAGGAAGTTTGGACTGAGGGGGAGACCGTCCCTAATTGACGTCATCCCGATTTTCTGACCCTCCCACTTGTCACCGTCGACTTTTGATGGATTGTCCCAATCTCCAGGGAACGTCAACTTTCAAATGTGTTTATACAAATATACGTGTAGGTTGTTTCCTGCGTGTTGTGTGTTTGTGTGTGCGTGTGCACATAGTCGCAGGCGCAGAATAAAGCATCAGAGAAAGTTGAGACTCACGGTTTTGAATCTTAATTATGACTAATTAGATTACTGATAAATATGAATGCGCGTGGCCGGGATGGGCCTCAAAGAATAGATGTTTTGGGAGCCTCAAAACTAGTGAAAGGTGTACATTTCCGTTGAAACAACATTGGAGAGTAAATATGTTTATTTCTTTGCAACTGCATACGTAAAAAGCTGATGCTCTGTCACCCCTGCCACACGTTCTAGCGGCGTCTTGTGTGGGCATATTGTTCATGTAGGTGTTGAAGGCGAGACTAAATTTTTGATATTATATTTATCGTCGCAACCAAATCTTTTTTTAATCGGAAGTCTGCTTGGTGAGTGATCAGCGCATTAAGTTTTCAATGTTTTTATCGTCCCGTCCTAGGTTATTTATATAAGACCAAAGATAAGGACAGCATGAAGGATTGACGGCAACTTTACACATTAATAAGGACTGGTTAAACTTTTCCTTTGTTCCTCTGCGAAGCGAATGGAACGAATTCATTTAATCATCTTTTCTTATATTTCAATGTAAAACACGCAGTCGTTTTCAAAAATCGTTTTATTCCGGTTGGAATGAATTCGGGATTCACTCTAATCATGGCCCGCCGCCGACAATGGGGTTCCAACGATGACCAAACCTCAAAAGGGCCACAATTACTCAAAAAATTATTAATTATTAAGCGTCCGCATATGGAGGATGAGGTTTTTTTTAGTTTTTCCTTTAGGACACGATTAATGGTGAATTACTTAATGGGAAAGTTTAATCCTTTATCCGTATAATTTAGAATTTAGGTGGAAGAAGGAATTACTGAGTCTCAAATTCGCCAAATAAAGACGCTAAATAAATAAATAAATATAAATACTCCGATCACTCAGTAGTAATTAATAATTTGTCAAAATTCATGCTTCAATGTTTAGAGTTAAGTGTTATTTAAACGTAACGTAAATTTTAATAATAAAAATCGTAGTTCTCAAATCCTCCGCTTCAATACAGTGTTTTGTTTTTGTGACAGTACCACTGTCAAAACAAATTCTTAGATCTCCCGTAATTTGTGAGCTATGCATATTTTGTGGCGGCGCCACTGATACACGTGGAAGATAAAATTCCGAAACTTCACGTCGAATTGGCTGTTTTCGGCCAAAGTCGTATCAGTTTAGCTTCTCAGGTTTTTGACATCAAAACCAATCGCATAAAGCACGGACGTAAAGATAAACAAGACAACAATCATTCAGAAAATATTCATAGGACCTCAACATATTTATTTCCTTTGTTAAAGCCGAAGTCGATTTTTTTCATGAGAACGATACACAATTCCTCCAACATACCCGTTACGCTTACTCTCTTCTCGTGGCAATTTATTTGCAAATAAATCTAGCGGATTTTCTCTGAAGCTTTTCAAGTTCCTGAACTAAAGTTTTCTCTCATAGATCAGAAATACTTGTCGTGCATTCCAAATGCAGCGTAGCTAAAGCGGAGTAACACCTCTTTCGTTTATTTGAATTAAATATACCTACATTTCCTCTTATGAAACTTAAAGGAACACTCGCTTCTCTAACACTGTTTCTTAAAGGCTTACTCGTTTATCCTTCTGATGTGTACCCCATGAAAGGTTTGATCTCGGCGTAACACCGAAGTTTTTTATCTGCACTGAAACTCGATGCTATCTATTTAATAATGTATGTTTTATGTAGCTTTTCTCATTATGGAAAATTTCAGTGAAAATATTTAATTCTGACACCCATTCCTTATTCCACTCCGTAATCTGGTCGAAATCTTTCGAGTGTAGCACGCTAAAATCCAGTGTCCTAATTTCTCTTTAAATCACTGTGTCTTCTGAAGATAATGTAAGGGTTCTGCGAACATAGGAGCATAGTTATTTGAGTAAAACAAAAAGATTGAGGACGTTGTGGCCTCAATTTCGCCCGAATAAAGACGTTTATCTATCTATCTCTAAACGCTTCCTTCTCGCACTCCTGAAATTTCGTCTGGCTCCAACGATTCCAAACCATTGACGGCTACTCATTTTTTACGTAGACATAAGAAGTCCGTAATTTAGTGCGTAATAGTATTTAGGGGAGGCGACCGACAGCTAAGGTAATTGGCGCCATTAGGGATGGACAGGAAAGGATGAAGGGTGGACAGAAACCCGGCATCGGCATTAGCCTACTCTTTACGAAAGGCGCTAAGGGGTCCGCAATTTAACGTCCCATCCGACGGACGGCGTACTCACTCAAAGTGCCCTCCATAAAGCACCTCAAGTCGGGATCGAGATAGAAAGGAGTTCAGGCAACATTTTTTGTTTTACTTTCTCTATTCTCGTTAAAGGGGTAATAATCAGTACGTATTATTTCCCCCTTTACGAGCATGGAGAAAGTAAAGCAAAAAATGTTGCCTGAACTCCTTTCTTTAAATATCGTTCTCTCCCAAGAAGGAAGTGCAATTTAAATTGGAATTGCACGATAGAATACTTCCGTAGGTTGTGCACCTCGGTCGAGTTAGCGCAGTGGCTATCAGGGCTGATGAAATGTGGCATAAAGGCTAAATGCCGACCGGCCGTTGCGTGGCGCGGTGGAAAGGGGGCGCTGACGATGGTCAAAGGCGTCGGTCGCCGCCTGCCACGCCGCGGCGTCTTTTTTTACGATCAAGGGTGAACCAGCGCACACTATCGACCTGCTTGAGACGAACGACATGCTTGAAAATTGACTCACTGATTCCGCCCAGATTCCTTTTACTTTGCATTTTTGAACGTCACTTTCATCATAGGATAGAATTAACCTCGACCAACTCACGTAAACTGTCAAATACTTAACGTTTCATGTTCCGCGACTACAGTGGCGAAAAACAATAAACAACGGCCTCGAGGGCCGTTTCCAAGGCAACGAGTGCCAGAATAATTGAAAATGATTATCATGGTCAGTTTAACCCTCCCCAGAAATTTGCAATTTACCCTCACCCTCATTGCATACCCTTTCCACATGGTTTTTGTACCCACAGCCATGCACCTTTTAGGTGGTTCGATGGATATTTATGTAGATCTGGATTAATTTTTACATTCAGTTGAGCATATGTTAGCTTATATATATATATATATATATATATATATATATATATATATATATATATATATATATATATATATAGCCATTCGTGCTTATGTATGCCTATCTACATCCAGGTACAAATATTGTGCTTGTCTGAATCATTACATTTTAGTACCCAATTTAATTTCGCGGCCTCTTTGGTTCAACTATTGTTATGATTGCGTGTCGTGCGAGGGAAGAACGAGGACTTGAATCTATCTGTCTGCGACGGTGTCTATCTCTGATTTGATTACGGTGGTCGAGTCTTCCTATATCATTTGCCGTCAAGTATTATACATGTTTTGATATTTAATTATAATCCCCATCCTTTACACCTTTCCGACATCTGGTCTGAATCGTTAGATAGTTGCTCTCAATCTGCCGGTGTCCTATTTTTTCTTAAACGAACGAGTGTCGCCTGCAAATTAATGAAAATTGCCAACAAGTTCATACTACAACTCATTAAAAAATACCGACTGAAATAATTTTTCCATTTACACTACCATTGAACTTATATGGTATGAATTGTTTTGGTTCGTCATTATTATATTTTGCTCTTTGGAAAACGCGACAAGTTTAAGCAAAGTCTTGAGACATTTTTTTGTACTTTTTCCACCCATTACTCCATCCACGCCCCTTACGTCTGCGATATGTGTGACAAGGGGGGAATATAAATGGAATAGACTCTTCCGGACTTCCCAATGCCGCAATGCATCAATAACAGTGAAAGAAATCTGATTTCAACGATATGAAGGAAAATATGGCACCGAATGTCATCATCAAATCATTATAATTAACTCTTTCTTGTACTCTGGGTCAGTGCTAACTTTAGGTTATTGATCCACTAGATCCTCAGATCCGATAGAAAAGCACAAGTTTCCTTCGAAATAAAAAGACATGTTCTCTGAGTAATTGCAGTGATAAATATATTATTGTTATTATTAGGTAATCTACCGGTTAAGGTTGGTTTTTTGGATGGACACAGCTACTAAATAAAACTTTTGTGACTCCTAACAAAACACCTAATCCAATATCCTACTCTATATCAGGTCCCTCTTCATCTCTGAGTACTTTCTTCCTCTCTTCATCCCGTCCAACATCCCTATCCTGCTCCTTCCCTTTCCTCGTTTGCCTTACAATCTCCCCTCAATTACATTCTTCAACATCCCGCTGCCGGCCAATACCCCCTTCATCCACTTTTCCTGCCTCCAAACGATCACTCCCAACAAACCCCTCTCTTCGCCCACCATACCCAGTACTTCCTCATTTGCTTTCTTCTCTGTGCATTTCACCTTCTCCATTCTTCTCCACACCCACATTTCAACAGCCTCCAGTCTACGTCTATCCTCCTGCTTCAATGACCAAGTTTCCGCGCCGTACATAGCTACGCTCCATATCAAAGTTTTTACGAGTCTTTTCTTAACATCCTTACTCAACGTCCCCGCCATCAACTCCCTCCTCCTTGGGAAAGCCTCTTTGCCTAGCGCAATTCTTCTCCTTACGTCCTTACTACTTTGACCGTGTTGATCCAAAACACTACCGAGATACGTAAACTGTTCTACCTGCTCTAGTTTTTGCCCTCCTATTCTAATGTTAAGCTTAGCCTTTTTCTTTCTATTAAATCGCATAACCTTTGTTTTATCAATATTGATTCTCATCCCATACCTGTCGCACTGAATTTCCAATTCCCTAAGCAATGCTTGCAGCCCCTTGGCTGACTGACAAACTAAAGCTTGGTCATCAGCAAACCTAACTGATTTTACGAATTCCCCGCCCACTTTCATTCCTACCTCCAGTTCTTCCCATGCCTCTTTAATCATTTCCTCTGCATACAGGTTGAACAGCAACGGTGATAATGGGCAACCCTGCCTTACACCTCTTCCTAACACTGCCCAACCGGACTCCCCGTTCCCCACTCGCACCTGAGCAGTCTGAGACATGTACAGGTTGCGGATTAGCCTCCTTTCCTTCCAATCTATTCCTATTTTCTGCAATATACTCATTAGTTTTCCCCAATTCACTCTATCAAACGCTTTTTCGAAATCTACGATACAGGAAAATACCTCCTGGTTGTGTTCTATATTCCTCTCGATTAATAATCTCATTACTGCAATGGCATTGCGCTTACCTCTCCCCTTCCTAAACCCAAACTGGTCATCCCCTAAGTAATAATTTGCTCTACTCTCTATCTTTTTGTTTATGATCCTGATAAATATATGTGAAATATATTTATGTGTCCATGTACATAGTACGAGGGTCATCCGGAAAGTAGTACCCGTTCGTGCCGCATGAAGTGCTGACGACGCGAGTAGCCGCTGGACGAGGTCAGATAGCTTCAGTGGCTTGTCTGCCTTCTCTGAGCCAAGTTGCGTGACGCTAGCATTGCCTGTGTTGTTTCTGTGATTGTTTACAATGTTTAAAAAAATTGAGAACGCCGCCAGTTGTGAAGTGAGGGCAGTGATTAAATTCCTCAATGCAAGAAACGTTCGCCCATGTGATATTCATCGCCAATTAAAGGAGGTGTATGGAGACAATGTAATGGACGAGTCGTCTGCTCGGCGGTGGTGTCGCAACTTCAACATGGGGAGGGGGAACACACACGACGATGAGCGTTCGGGGAGACCGTCTGTCATTACAGACCAACTGGTGAGCTCAGTTGACGAATTCGTGAGGAACGATCGGCGCGTCACAATTGATGACATCTGTGAGCATTTTCCCAATGTTTCTCGAACAATTGTTCATGAAATTGTTAGACACCATCTGCATTATGCAAAAATTTGTGCAAGATGGGTCCCTCGCGTATCTCAATGAGCTGGCGGCGAAGGACTATGCAGCAGGAATACAGAAACTTGTCACACGTTATGACAAATGCCTTAATTTGCTTGGAGATTATGTTGAGAAGTAGTTTAAAGTATCCTCTTTCAAATAAAATTTTTTATGTTTGTTAATATTTACTTTTGTGTCTTTATTTCACGAACGGGTACTACTTTCCGGATGACCCTCGTATATATATATCCCATGAATTCACGCTGGAAAAACATTTTTACCTACTTCTTCTCTGTGCTATAAATTACGTATTGAGCTGCCTTGCAAATTGGACACGTACTCTTAAGTCTAACAAAGGTTACTCCGTGATGTGATAAGCAGCACGACCTCACGTATCGGTTTTTGCCCTATCACCTTTATGTCTATGTAGCATCAATGTTTAACTAGGGTACCGATATTTGGATGTAAAGATCAAAATTTCACATTAAAATGTTTTTACATCTATACCTCAAAACGAATCGCTAGGCCAGGAAACTACGAGAATTTTTTTTCTTACCGCTCTCCTTCCCATACTCGCTCCAAAATAAAATAACTCGAGTCAAGTGAGGGTTGAGAATCAATCAATTGCCCGGGAAATTCACAAAAAAGTGACTCTTCTACGAAGTAACAACAAAAAGTGTTCAAAGTGACTCGGAGGGGAAACTCCTGCTCCACTCCTCCCTACGAGCCTCCCAATTGTTTTTAAGTCTTCTGCACTGCAGTAGATTTTTTGCCTTTTCTTTATCTACATGTAACCTGCAGTCCACTGCTAGACTGTTAGGCGTGAGGAGATTCCACACTAATAAAGTCATGTCAAAGTGTTGCTTAAGTGTTCCTTTCCAATTAATATGTTAATTAATTCAAAAATAGGAAGGAATATACCAAAAATCTGCATCACTACATTAACTAGATGTAAAATACATCTACATTTACACAATATCCCGCCAGTCACCGCAATCGGGTACGTAGAGAGGAACGTGGATGGCATGATAGATAGAGTCTCTGCGCACTTCAAATAGTACTTGAAGCAATGTGGAGATTTGCATTGCTATCGCAAATTAGGGGATATTTTGCACGCGGATTAAAACAAACCTGGTACAAATCTTACCCGACACTCATCTACATCGAAATCTACATAAATATACAAAACCCCGCAATCCGCCACAAGGGCGTGTGAAGGGGGGGTGATAGGAAACCCTCCGTATAATAGAGTAAAACTACATGCAAAAAAAAAGCATTCCAATTCACGTCTGCAGAGATATTTACATCCATTTTAACTTTCACATATGTAAATACATACTATATACAGGCAACTAACATAAGCGTGCACATCCACCTACGAATGTACCATATGTCTATGCAGCGTTTAATCTTGTTCTCGCTTGTAATTCGAATATATTTGCTATAAATATTATTACTTTTAATTATTTCTACTTTTGTTTGTGATTCCTGATTGTCCGAGAATGAATATTTGTATCTACCTGTAGTGGAGTCCATCTCCCGCATTTTATCTTTGTGGTCCAACCACAATGTATATTGTGGTATGCATATTGTTGGTATATTGTGGGGTCATTATAATTCCCTTTGTGTCATAGTTGACTAGCATGTTCTTAACCTTGCTAAAAGTCTAAGCCTCGCTTGCACTCATTGCATCTCAAGCGGCTCCCAGCCTAATTTCTGAAATCTTTATCTATTTCTTTGAGCAACGCATTCTCCCAAATACTTGGCGCCCTATTCCATATGTGGCCTAACTTAAGTGAAATAACTCTCTTTAACGCCCTCATTATATTTCCCCACTACCTGTTTAATGAAGCCGATTTTATTTCAAGTGAACCCATATTCATATTCTCCTTATATGCGCTCCCCACGAAAGGCGTGGTTTTAAAATACGAGTACTTCTCTACGCATGTGAGATGAGTATCTAGTAACATGATGTAAAATCTAATTCTCTTCGTCAATCCTAAATTTGACGGCAATGAGGCGTTATTTTGTACGCAAGCACACGCGAAAAAGAAATGCAAACGGTGACAAATATTCGGACGCGCTTGATCGCGTGTCCGACGGCGTCGTCACAGACGATCCCAGCATTAACCCGCCCCTTCAAACGTTCCTCTCGCCGCCTAAATGAGGGCGTCATTCGCGCACGGTGTGCCGTGTGGGGTCGCTTGATACGACTTGGCATGAAGCATTGGTATCCCCCACCTCAGCGAAGATCCGTCCCACTGTGATATTTCTCATGGGAAATCCCCGAAGAGGCCTAACTACGCGAAGTAACTTACGGTCGAGAATTGGACATTACGAGGTAGCAATCCTCAGGACTTCTTAATTTTGTGATGTCCATTAGCTTAGAAACCGCAGTCATCTTCTTAACTTGGACCGTCTGAATGGAAGGCCTCCTCTGCCACTTTCATGGAATGTCGGTTACTGCATGAGTAGTGCCTACATAAATATGTCCCTGCCTCCGTCCCGTAGTTATCTTGAAATTCGTTTCATTGAGGTGTGGCGGATGAAAAATAACACGAAAAAATTCTCCAATCCCATCGTTTTCTCTTCAAGCAGTGACAAGAGGGTGGAATATCTCGGATATCGAGACGGAAAATTGTCTGACTGGAAGTCCCACCGCCGGAGATAGGGCCTTCGTGGCCGGCTTAATTTAACTGTCGGTCTTGCCGCTGATTGGTGACCTTTGGCCCGGCACGGCGCCATCCTCCGGGATCTCCCGACGAGGGAGAAACGCTTCGCAGCGGCCTTGTCAAAAAGCAGCCGAAAATGGAATGAAAATAGTTCGAATTTCAATTAGAATGAAACGCGCAGTGTAAAACAAGTTGTGTCTGCAGTTGACACGATAGCATTTTTCGGAAGTACTCACGAAAAAAAAAGACTTACGCCGCTTCTGAGCTTGAGTGGACACTATTTCCATAGCTTACCGGGGTAGTTGATGTTCATGACAGGCTTTTTTCTTGAATATTTCCTGCCGTCCCTAAAAATCTCCGAGGCTCTCGAACTGCACCATTCGCGTTACTCGCGGCGTGCGGGGGTACGACGCGGATGTGTCAAAACTGATATAATTTTTATTGTTTTCACGGTACTCCGCCCGTGGCTAAGTTTCCCAGGGCACGCGTGACGCTCTCCGTTCGTCCGCGGCGGTATTTAGCGGCAAAAGGCAGTAGGGATCGAGGAGGGTAAGGGCTTCACGGGGTAATGAACACGTGTCCCTCCCCACCAATCCTCTTCCCCTCTTCCCTCTGACATCATCATCTTCTTCGCTCCTCTTCCGTTCACTTTTTCTCCTCCCTGCGCCACACTGCGGCATATAGGCTGGGCGGGCGGGTGGCAAAGAAGGCCCGGGGGAAGGGGGACGAGTGCCGGGGGACGAGGCTGAATGGTAGATCCTAGACTCGCGAAATGGTGGCCGGGCCAAGGGCGTGGCCGTAGAGTTGGGGATGGGGAGGGGTCGTTGGGAGGGGATGGCTGGGGAGGACCACTCCCTCCTCCTCCCCTTAACACTCCCCAGCGTAGTCGCAGACCGAGACCTCTCAGGTCCCCTTCGTGCCCCCCCTCCCCTCTCTCCGCGACCCTCCCAAATCTTTCCCTTGCGTATATTGAATAACTTACAATCTTCTTCGAACCGCATGGTAGGGTAAACGGAAAAAGCAGAGCCCCCCTCCTATTTGCGTCCTCCTCTCTCGCGTAGTCATTTGGTCAAAGGTGACCGATTGCTGGATTGATTTGCTACACTCGGAATATTTGAGTTGAATATGTTAGGGGTACGATGTTCGAGGAGTTGGGGAAGGGTTGAGGGAAACCCGGCCGCCTAGTCTTCACGAAGAAGCGCCGAGAGTCACATAATTTAACGTTTAATTTTAAATCACAAAATTTAAAATTTAATCCGATGGACGGGGTACACCAAACGCTCTCTAAACAAGTAGGGATCGAAATATCTCTGAAAAATTCGAATCCTCGTCGGAATCCGAGTCCTTTCCCTCTGGGTGGGAAGCCAGTAGTTTCTCGAATTTTTCTTGCTGTCTCGTGCCCCGTTCTCTTGTGTTTTGTGGTTTCCCGATCTCTTCCTTTTCCTTCTCTCGGATCGCGCACTATTGTAAGGCAGCAGCCTGCACGCCGTCGCTCCCTCATGCACAGCCCTCCGCGAGTGAGGGGGAGGGTAGAGAAGGGGGAAAGGGGCACGGGGGCCTGAAATGCCCAGATTGGTCCGCCGCCGCCACGGAAGATGAATGGCACCCAGTTTCTTTCGAATTAAGTACGAGTGTGCGATGAAGTCACAGGAGGTTAGGTTTGTACATACATATGTTGTGCAGGGAAAAAAACATTGAGGAGGAAGTAAGAAAGGGAAGACGGAAGTGGAAAGGTACTGCAAAAACATTCAGACTTTTACTTTGAAGTCCTCAGGCAATTACCTTTTATTGGTAATTAGGATTCAAAGGTCAACAGGGCAAGGCTAGAAGTGAGGGAAAGACGTGAGGAGTGAATCTCTCTCTACCCCTTTCTCTTCTACCCTTCTAATATATTTTGCTATTTATAAATTGTACCTTTCAATCCAAAGCTAGGACATGCGGCAGGGGGTGATTAAACATCAGAAATTATTTTTTTCTTAACTTTCAGTGTCTATATAGTTCTACAAATTCGAGAGTAGCTGTTAGTTACAAGGAGGGCAATAAATAAGTTTAGATAAAATAACGACAACACAGTTGAATACTTAGAATGAAAAAAATATGAAAAAACTCTTCCCCCCTATGGCAGTTAGAGAATGTTATTCTGATCTCTTATCGTTTTGGGAAAAATGATATCTGAAATCTATCTGTTCTGCTCGAATTTTCCTTACATGATCTCTCATACCGTAGTACTATGGGGCTAATAAAGCATCTTCAACGGCACCTCTAACGACGCAGCCAGCCATTTTAATCAGAAGATTTAATATGCGATTTAAACTTCGCTTCATACCTGATTCCCAATCTAGTTCCTCTGATAATTTGGGTACGCCACTCAGTTTGTCATAACAAGGTTTTACAATTCCAGCTCCTCTGCGCTGCACTCGATCTAATGCGGCAACCAATCCAACTTCACAAGGATCCCATAAACTTGCAGCATATTCTAATTAGGCCTAACTAGTGGAAAGTAACATTACTCTTCCAACTTATTGTATATTTACCCAATACTTTTCTAATAAATCCTACCTTGTGCTAGTTTTCACTTATTCCTCGTATATGTTTCATCCTGGAGAAGTCGTGAGTAATGGCAATGTTTAAGTATTTGAATGAGTCTACGCTTTATTACTGTCTTTTGATTTGGCTAACCATGATATAAAGCTAAGTTTGTCACTAAATCAATAAAAAAACTCTAGGCCTCTAAAACGAACACTCATCTCTTTCGACTCTCCATGATATGCAATGTCTTTATATAGAACAACGGTGATTTCTCTGGCATTGCCATATAAATTGGCCCAATTGGATTATATGGTATTACGCCAGAGTTACAGAAGCTTTTACAATGGTATATTTTATGGGGAGTCGTATCTATCTGCTCGCGCAGTCATTGTTGAATAAAGGCTACGAAATCGACCACAGAACGGGTTTTGCGAAAATATTTTGATCGCCCGCGATAAAATTCAGAAATGACAGCAGTAGATTTCGCAATACTAAATTTTCAGCATTTATGCAGGCTTTCATAATTTTTTTAAATACTTAAACCAGTGTGATAACAACTTTTAATAAAAATTGGAACTTTCACGGCCATTTTGTTATGATAGATGCTTTTACGTTTTTCAGGGAAACCCATTGTTAATTGGTCCGCGTGATTCGAATATATATATATATATATATATATATATATATATATATATATATATATATATATATATATATATATATATATATTCATTCACATGGAATTATATTTAGGGAAAAGGGATAGGAACACATATAAAGTACGAACACTATGTGTGTGTGTATATATATATATATATATATATATATATATATATACATATATGAGTGTAGTTTGTCTGTGAGGTCCGAATTTTTGACGACCGCAGGCACGAGGCTCACTGCGGGTCGTAGGTCGATGAAAAGTCCTCGAACCTCCTCGGTGCCCTCTTAATCGGAGGAAGTGGGGAGCAGTCGGTGACGATGGGGTGCTTCAGTCCCCGTTTGTTCATCTGTAAAACGGAAGTGACACGTTTCGGATGACAACGCGACTCCCCCCGAGATCTCCCTCGAATCCTTTCCCACGCCCCCTCCACCCTCTCATACCCAACTCTAGCTCCTTCCTCTCTCTCTCTCTCTCCCTCTCTCTTCCCCACCCACCTCTCCCCCGCAGTTCCCTCTTTATGCCCCCCTCCCCATACGGCCGCGTGCGATTTAATATTTCGCGTGACATCACCACCCTCGTCGAGTGTGCGTCGTGACTCACTTGTTTCGGTCGCCTCAATTGCCCTCGATTAAAGTCGCCGGCCAGCGCCGAGCGCTTACTGAGTAGCCGTTTGATTCCCAGCGTTTTTTTCGGGGTGAATTCTCATCAGCACGTCCGAGCTGAGTTTTGGTCCTTTCGGCATAATCCCCTCCTATGTATTCTCTCGCACCGCCCATTACGCACTCATTTTCCATTTGAACCCCGATTGGGTGAGTGACTGGATCAGTGGCGTAGCCAGGGCGATACCGTTTGCTGCGTGGGGGGGGGGGGTTACAATGACACGGAAAACCCCCTAAACACGCCATTCCAGTCATTGAAAACATCCGAGAAATATGTTAAGAATGACTTACTGACACCTGAGTCATTCATTTAAATAATGGAACTATTTAAGTGGAGGCTCGATTGAAAAAAGGAACCGAGGTTTAAAAGAAAAACCATTAAGTATATAAAAGCACATAAGTTTGTAATTGAGAGTATTAAATGAAATACAACAGTATGTTAGTGGGTAAACAATAAAATACATTGTTAGTCTGGCTATCAGGGAAATTTAGAATGATGTAAATTCTTTTACATATTTTGAATCCGGTCAACATTCTTTCACATTTCTTCCTTAACAGCCACTGGATTAAGAGCTATTTTACACAAAAGCCTGTGGTTCCGACAACTATCTTTTGAATTTCATTTTAAAAAATTTTCAAGTACCAATTTTATCAGTATTTTAATACCTAATCATATGACGCAATGTTATAGAGTTTTTCTTTGGTCGATGTATCAGCTGGATGCCAAAACCTTTTGTTATGGTTTAATTCAGCATGGCAGTTAACTTGTCAGTTTTGCGTCGCATTAAATCATATACCAAAATACATTTTGGAGAGTGACGAGAAGTTCACGGGAAGGGTACAAAAAGTGAATGGTGTGAGAAGGGGGGTTGTAGAGGTGGAGAGGATCAGATGGCAAATAAGAGGACCGGGTGGTGTCTGATGAATTTGGGAAGGAAAATGGGAAAGAGTTATTGATGGAGTGTTGGACGGGAGGAGATGACATTACACTTCGCGGGTTTGGAAGAAAGCTTCGTCGTGGCGGATGACATATTCTTAATTTTCTCACGTAGACCCCTAGTGTTCCAAGTGAAATGATGAAGTTAAAAAAACATTGCAGTCAGTCATCCTTGACACTCTTGACTCTTGGGATGGCAATCGAAACGCAACGATTGAATACTGGGGATTCTGGCCAACCATGAATGGAAAGAAACGAGGGATTCCGTGTCCGGGAGCCAATGATTAGTACACCCTGCATTACATTTAATTTAACCAAGTGCAGAGTTCTCAAAACCTCTTGAAACTACGTCTCCTCTGAGACCAATCAGGCCGACCGGTACTCACGGGCCCTACGCGTTTAGAACCCCTACGGCCATCTTGGCGCGGGAACTCTAAAACATGGGGCTACCAAGCTCTCACAGGAAGTGGTCCCTAAAGTTCTCTCTTCGAAAAACCTCTCTGAAAACAGTCACCGAATCGAGCCATCGGCTTATAAACAGAACGATCTCAGTCCCCGTGGGTTGAAATGACCTCTTAGGACGAGGCTCCTAGGGTATTGCAAATCTCTTCCCGGAATCGTTTAGACTCGAACTTTTGAATAATAATAAAAACACTTGGATTAACCTTTTCAAGCCTGAGCGAAAACAAATGAGGTTCCAGGAAAAATCATTAATTTATAAAGCCTCTTTTAATGATCGAGACACCATTGATATCGGGTATAGTTACAGGAATATCAAAATAGAGTCAAAGGACGCCTCCGCTCGCTGTTGAATGGCCGCTAGGAAAATTCACATTCCAGTGAATATCTAATTGACCGCGGTCGCGAGAATGACTTCCCCTTCCCCTAAAGAAGTTGAGTGTAAAATTTTTAGACTTGATGCAACTGAGTTGTTCGAAATACTGTTGCACAAAAAACATGTACAAAGAATATCTCGTGCTCCTGTCAACACCCGCGTCTTAATATTCTAAGGCGTGCCACCCAAACCCCATTGTCGAAAATGGCTACTAACCTATTATGTGTTTCATGAATCTAACTGATAAAACTAATCGCTCTCTGACTTGTTAAAGCGAATCCAATCTGCGTGAAAACTTAAGAAGTGTTAAAACACTGTGTGCTACTGTCTCGTTTTCACCAAGTTTTCATCTGCCTTACTAATTGTCAACCCACATTTCATACCATTACTACCGGAGCGACTGAGAGTATTCGTATTAGATAGACAGATATCTGAAGACTATTGGTATCTTTCATGTCAATGATATCTAAAATTAATTAGTTCTCCGATGATTTGGCATGTTTTATTTGTATTGCGGAAGCAAATGGCATATAACGCACCGTTTTTAAACTATTTATAATGTAATCCTGAGTTTTTTGTGCATTGTATTATTTAGTTTAAAGTAATTAAGAAAAATTTAATTCAGTATCATTTTCACCTGGGCTATGCCAAATCTGCTTTTAACCTTTTTAATTCCTATACATAATAATTTATCGCGTTTATAACCTTTTTTACTATCCAAATAAAATGATGAGCACTCATAAATTGAACTAATAAATATAACGTATAAGGCCTTAAAATATTAGTTGTTTACATTGTCGAATTTCATAGAATATCATTCTTTATTGAAGTTTAAAGAAACGAAAATTTCATGGAACATATCTTCATTTAGAGTCGTTTGCAAAGAGAAATGGGAGCTATTGCAAATCCGAAATCCTAATAATTTCCATGATACCAGAAAATGGCCATAATTCCATTTTAACAAAAAGGCACATCTCTCCAATAATTTTGATCAACTATTTGATGGATTCAGTGAAAAAACTGAGTTATTTTGAGCACCTATCAAACGCAAAAATGTCAAAAATTGAGTCTCCCCATTCTTGCTCTCCTTTCTACTCGAGAAAAGTTGCATCTTCCGTCGACCTGTTCCCAATCCCTTATAAAATACAAACCATGTGATAGTGAGAAAATGCGTATTTAATCAACTGGGGTGGAATGGAAGGAAATAGTCCAGGTGTCTGGTTTTGAAATATGGATACGTCCCGAAAATTTAAGTTCAGATTCGGGCGACCATTGTAACGATATCATCAGTCATTTATGCATCATGGTGATTGAAAACTATCGTTACAGAAAAAAATCACTGGCAATATATATACCGCGTTCATATCGGATAAAAACTTAATTGGATCACTTATTGGCGGTCGATATGGCAATATCCCGTGCGGCAGCGATTCGCATCGATTTCCCATTGATCGCCCTACGTGCGGGGTTGGGATCGCGAACGGATGCCTGATGGATCATGGGGACGTCAGCCCCATGCGACTTATTCTTGACCTTTCTCCTTCATCCCCGCAGAGAAGAGCGCCAGCCCACGGTCATCGCCGCCTTCCTAGAGGATAGAAGTGGCTGAGACATGCGCGATGTCGGAACGGCGCAGCTAGGAATGACAGAAACAAACGGTCCATGAAACGTGGGCCGTATATTTTTTTCGTTTGTAATTATTGTTGAGGAAAATACATTTTACACCCTTGTTAATCACTTGGGATAGTAGTTATCAGGGGGAGAGTCCGAGGGCTAATGTAATTTACGCCATTAGGGTTGGGTGGGCAATTTGGCAGAAGTGGACTTTTCTCAGGGCACGAGAGGAAAGGTAGAGAGAAACTCCAGATCCCTACTTAGGGTACCATGCTGGAAGCATGGCACACCAAGTAGGGGATCTGGAGACCACTGAAAAATCCTACCACTACCGAGATTCGGACTCGGGCCCACGAGTGGGAACTCATTAAACTAGATTTTGCACCAAGCCGACTCCCATATTTCACTGGGCCTTTTCAGTCCCTAAGGTATTTTCTCTGTCGTAAAATCAATTTAATAATGTACGTTATTAAAATGCGTGACTTCATTGGGGATCAGGATTTGGGCAGAGTTAATATTTGCCGTAAATAATCCAATCCAAAACAGCTTGATAATAAAAGAAATAGTTTAATTAGAGGGATATAATAGTCGAATGCAATCGTTCAACATTTTCCCAAATGGAGTGGCAGTATGATTATAGTACGGTGTTCGTGCGCTTTTAAAGGTGACAAACAATGTTTAAAAATAAAGTTAAAACAGATCCAGTTAGGGTTATGTATTGAGAGAAATTCAATGAAAATAATTAAGTTTTACTTCGATGCATTTTAGGTCTTCATAAATGCTTAAGAGCGAATGATGCGTCTAAAATGAATATTTTTCGAAAAGAACGTGTTTTTCAGGTTAGAAAAATATGTCGTCTTTTATACATAAAGCACGTGTCGTATAAACACGTGTTTTGTTTCATCACAAGGCGACCTTGAGCCAACCTGTATCGCCACGCTGTGGGAGGTAGGACTACGTGAAGGACGATGAATTTCACGCCTTCCTCACCAACTTCTTATTGTAACACCTCCGTGGGTATCGTTTTGATGAAACCAGCAGCTGATGCTTCTGGCTGCCGATCAATTGTGTCTGGTCCGTACTACAGGTCGTACTGTTTGTGCATCCTGGGAGAGAGCATGTGTATACTTTTAAACGATCTCACCCATAATCCCGAAGATTATGGGTCCGGAAAACGTCTGACGCACGTATACGTCATATTGGTGACGGGCTTACCTTCGCTGAGTTTACGATGTAGCCTGGGGATCGTTGATCCTCAACAAGCCCAAACACCACTCGAATCTGGGAGGTAGAGTAAACAAACGTAAGCCCTCGTGAAGTTTACGTACTCCTAACCTTCGCGGGCTCTAATGACTAAGTTATCCGCGTGTATTGCTAAATCTCATCTACTTTATAAAAACTTGGGTGCACTTGCCTGAATTCATTTGCGAATATTTGTGTACGGCCAATCGCCAGCAGTTTTCATTCAAAATTTATTCATCCCTGATAATTTAAAACCCGTTAAATTGTAGAGTTTATTACAGTCACTTCATGTAAAAAGGAAATTGGAGTATGCACAATTTTCTTGGAATTTTTAAACGTTTTCATTCAAGTCCCGTGCGCTAATTTGATGTAAAATGCAGTGTGGTGGAGAAAAAGCAAAAGAAATAAGATTCATGGATTTCTGTGTAGCCGAAAACAAATAAGAACGACACGTTTGGAGACTTCAATTAATTGACGATGAATTTCATGCCTTCCTCTTCCTTTAATGACTACTTTCCGCTGGGGAAGCGTAGTCGTCTTTCAACTCTTTCTTATATACCGGAATTATATTATTGTTTTATTACCTTTCGAAGACGGAAGGCAATGGAAAACTTTGGCGATCATACCATGTATTAGAGAGATTTAAGGTCCATTTATTCTTCTTTATGACCTTAGAACTTGAAAAAATCCTCCGAATCCGTTTTAAAATCAATTTCTTGCCTCGAGGAAAATTACATCCGTCCCCCTCAGCAACAGATCCTTCCTACCTCTTCGCCTCTTCCAGGAAAAAGGTGTGTAAGCCACACCCAGTCGGGCTGCCATTCACTCCTTCATCACTCTTGGGTTTCCCGTCGGAGAGTGCTACGAAACCCGAAACCACGGGGTGTGAATCCCCCTCGTTTCACCCTCCGAGTAGGCTAACACAATGGCGGCTCTCCAAAACGTGACGGAAGTTCCTCAACCGGCCAGGTTCCTCTCTGAGATAGGATTACGGATTCATTGAGCCCTCCGTTGTAATATCCTTTAGAGAAAATCTTTCTCCGCCATTACTATCCTGCTTAACATTACCCTCCTCCTTCCTCCATCCTCGGTCATTTTGTTCCCGAAAGCATAACACTTCAACCTATTCACGTGCGTCGTTCTGTAGTCCCATTTGAAAATTCAACGGCTCGCCTCGATTGCAGTCTATCATATGAATTCTATTCTTGCTTATATTGAGGTGGTACTTCTTTATCACATTCTCAGTCTAGACTAGTACACCAGAGAAGTCTTCTATTTTTCCCACGTCTATGCTAGGGAAAATTTAACCTTGGACTCGTGCCAATCGCAGCCTTTCCTGTCACCAAAATATATCATTTGCAATTTCCGTGATTTATTGTCGGTCTAATTCATGATTTGTTTTGCGGGATAACTTCTGCGTATGTGCTATGCCAATGTAGAGTGATAGGACTCCTTATCCTTCCAATGTCAGCATGGATTAATTCAAGTTCTCGCTAAAGCTACGACTTCAGATTTTTTAGACGGCTCAGAGTTATGCAGAGATATAAATTCTACCCTGAAACCACCAATAGGATATGTGGCAGAGGATGATGCCACATCAGGCTTTCAATATCATAATTGAATGTTGCTAAATAATCCCAGCCGTGGCAGAAATTTTCAATGCCTACTTTCGTACTCTGGTTTCACTCTTAACTCCAACCAGTCATACGCTGAAGTAGAACTTACGAGTCCATCTTCAATTAAATTGGCTTCATTAGACTTTTTCTGGAAAATTTGATGAAAAAGAAAAGGAGTGGCGTCATTTCACTCTTATATGCCACGGCCTTGACATTGGCATTCACCAGACGAGTACTCTAAATAAGTGACTGTTTTTATTGTGCAAGTTCGTGTTATTTTCTCAACTTTAAATAAACTACGTCATTAAATCGTTTTAAATTGCCCATTGTTTGGGACTGCTTTTTTCGAATGCTTTGGTGAATTTTTAATGCATTAACGATAAATCTCTTAGTTTGGGCAGATTTTTGACACCTGGACACACGACCTCCCTCCTTCTCCATCAATGGTCCAAAAGCAGCCTTGAGTGTATTTGTACTAATTTATTTAATTTTATATTTGTCAAATCATTTTCTCCACATGAAATTTTGTTTTAATTATCCATTTGTTTTTTCTGGTAAACAAAGACCATCACTGTTGTCTTATGCATTAAAGTTTTCGTTCTATGCAGGTTAATTATTTTTTCAATTCATTTATTCAAGCTATATGTTCTTCTGTAATTCTTTTTTTTGTGCTTATAACGAGCAATTTACTTATTTTTTTAATTTAACTCTCAAGTTTCCTTGTTTTGTTGTTTAGGATCGTGCTGCAAAACGGCGGGAGAGAACAATTGAAGAGCAAAAACCGAAAGTTGAGGAGACCACGCCCATTAAGGTATCTACAACATCTGTTCGGCCCATTTTTTTTAAAGAATTGATTCATATTCCCCTAACTCTGAAGAAGAACGATTAATATTTGCATTAATTGCAACACAAATTCACCAACATTATTTATATAATGTATCCATTTTTTGTTTTTTTAATTTGGTAAGATTCTTATTTTATTACACTCTTTTCAATATTTGCATTTCATCCCTTATACTCAACTAAATTTTTGGCTATTCTTTCAATTAAATTTTGAATCCCCAACAATACCCAAAAACGGAGTACATTAGTCGGCTAATACAAGAGAGACACTTTTTTAAAATAAAAAATGTCCCTTTCTCGCCGTGGCCTTCTGTAGCGAAAACACGCGGTAGATGAGTATGTCACGCAATGCTCTTCGTTTAAGGCTGCCCCAACCGGCCTTCGCCGGAAATTGGGCACCCTAGGGTCGGGCTCTCCCTCCTCCACTCTCCTAAGTTCGCATACCCGACGAATGGCCCCTACAAATGGGAGGGGGTTCGCAGGCCCCGGGGTTCGTGCAGGCCCGCTCGCCCTTGACCCCGGTGATCAATATCGTGTCCCTCACGCCTTTCCTTTTCTTGCAGATGGCCGCCGCGGAGCCAGAGCCCGGAACGGCAGAGGAGGTGGCTGAGGCAGAGACCGCGTCGGAGGACCAAGCCCAGCCCATCGACGGCGAGGTAAGACCCCCCCCCCTCCCCAAGGCAAAGCCATCAATCACACGCGGCCGCGGCGATGTGACGGTATGCAGACGTATGTCGATATGAAAGTATATCGATGGAAATGATCTTTGATTCAAATATAAAATATTTATTTAACTAAGGACTTAGGGTGGGGGCTAAATGTGGAGTACATCTATAAGAAAGCTTTCAAAACTCTTCATTGGGTAATGAGAAACCTCAAAGGGAGCGTTAGAGCAACCAAGGAGAAGGCTTATCAGACCCTAGTAAGACCAATTTTAGAGTACGCTTCTCTTGTATGGGACCCTCATGAAGAAGGTCATATTAAAAAACTGGAAAAGGTGCAAAGAAAGGCTGCCCGATATGTTCTGGGGAAGCATAGGAGGATGGAGAGTGTGTCTGACATGCTAGAAACGCTGGGCTGGGAACCTCTAGAAACTAGAAGGAAAGTAAGCAGACTTTGTGGAATGTTCCGCATTCTGAAGGGGGAGAAAGCTTGGGCAGATATTAGGAAAGAGGCGGGGAACCCAAATTTTATAGGCAGAAATGATCACAAATTTAAGGTAAAATGCCGGGCACAGAGAACAAATAAAAAAAATTTTCTTTTCTAAATAGAACAATTGTTGAGTGGAACACCTTACCTGCAAAAATATTCGAGCCCTTTCCTAACAGAGTGTATACTTTTAAGAATAGATGTAAGGCATATATGTAATAATTTGATTGATGTGTGGTGTAATGTATTATATGTAATAGCTTAATTTTATTTTTAATTTATCTTTTTTTTTTCTTCTTGCTAATTAATGGCTGTAAATGAGATGGGGATTCACTTGTTTTGTTAAAGAGATTTGTGTTTTGAAGTCTGGTTTTATGTACTATCTTTTGCATTATTTGGGACTTGTGTGCCACCTGACAATGTCTATTAGCACATGTGTATTTGTAATAATAATATTAATAAAATATCGATTTTTAAATAAGATATGATAATTATCGAATCCTCCTTAAAACGTTATCGGTGATGTATCGGCATTAAGCCACTATGGAAAGTTACATCAGTCACATGAGTATGGCAATGTATCGAGATTCGCCATCTGCGAATGCCTGCGAATCGTGACGTAGATATCTTTCAAGAAGAATTCCCAAAAACTCGCGCATTGCGTAAAATCAATGCACCAAAATATTCACGGAAGTTATAGTTTAACATCCGACCTCGGAATCGAGTTTACCGATACGAGCCCAGCGATAGTTTAAGAATTAAATTATATTATTTTCGAAGAAGTCTTTGTCAGTCAATTATTTTTATTCATCTAAATCTACTTAATACCCCACAAGCCGCCGCAAGGGCGTGTGGTGGGGAGTGTTAGTGCACCACCCGTAATTAAGAAAAAAACCGCATGCAAAAACCACAAACAAAACATGGTATACATTCATGTAAATTATTTTGGTAACTGGTAAGACGCCTTACAGAGTTACAAGATATCTGCTCATTATAAAAGATACATGATAACCTCATCCATAGCATATCCCTGTCAACGGTTAACTAAATGGATTTCTCAATAGTATACTAGACGAATGCAATGGAATGCTTGGGAAAACCAGAAAGGGAGACGGTTCAATTTCAGCGAAAAGGCTACGTCAGTTAGAGAAATACATTTATAATTTAAGTTTTTAATCGAATCGAAGTTCTATGGTACTTAAACCCCTTGTTTCGGCGTACACGTCCCTGTGGTGGGCTTTACGATAGCGGGCAGGCGCCAACCGTTATTGTGAAGTATTAAGTTGTTCTGGTCGCTCACGATTTTTCAGCGTACGCGCACAGCATGTTTCAGTCATCGTAAAAGAGGCAGAATAACCGAACAAAAACGAAGACAATCGATGATTGCCGACGTCACCGATCCACTTAATGGTTGACGAATCAATCATAAAACATAGCCGTGAATTTTGACCTAAGTTTCCGCTGATGCTCCATGCCGACGACAATCGTAAACTCGGCTCAAGCGTTCAAAGCAAAGGTAAGGTAAAGCACGTCATAGGAGACGTTTTAGCTACTAGCAACGTGATCATCTATTTCTTCATTTTTTTTTCCAAAAAAAAACAAATGTCCATTCTGTGGTCATTTCGCAGTTGATATTAGGTGGTCAGACAGGGGAGGATGTGTGGATCAAGACGCGTAGAGAGTAATAAAATGAAGTCATTTGCGGCCGTCACGCTACCATTGAAGTCAGGGAAACATTTTTTTTAGTTGCGCAGACAAGGTATCACATTTTGAGAAGGAAAGAGGTCCAAAATTCATGGATACATATCAAGTGTACGAATAACAACGAGGAAAACACTTCCGACCCCGCCTGGAAATTTTGGCAACGATGCGCGTCTACACAAATCCCCCTCCCAAATTTTTTCCGTCATGCACCAAACTTAATGCGGTAGTAAAAAGTCGTAGTCGCGATGTCTTAACAGATAGTAAGTACGCTGGCGGGAATACCCTCCCATGTAATAACCCCGAAAAATAAAAAGAGACGGGGGACAAATGCCAACTCTTGGCGCGGCGCGGAAATCGTCCTCCGTATTTATGGTATCCGTACGCTTGAATACCACTCTCTTTAAGCCTGAGTGCATCCGTATCAAATTAACGATCATATTAAAGCGGTCTTTTTCCGAGAGAGTAAAGGTGACGGAAGAGAGAAATTTTGGGCGCCTTTCCCGTGTACGGTCAGAGTAAGTACTGTTGAATAAGAGAGCGCAAGTTATAGCTAATTTGCAATTGAAAATGAAAATTTTCGGGGAAGTGCAATGCATAAATACAACCCATATTTTAGGCGAAATTGATCTCATCTTATTTTACCCAAACTGAATTTTCCTTTGAGAAAACGGTGTAAAGGAAAGAGAAACCCTTTCCCCTTAAATTGTAGTGCGTGTAGATCTAGCTATAATAGGTATTTGGATAGAGAGGAGATAGTGGCAAAATGGCATGCATTTCAGGCAACCGGCTTCAGTGAGGGTTCTCTGTAAACAACGGGATTTCGTCAGGAAAGTAATGGAATTGGATTTACCATTGAATAATTTAATATTTTTCTCGCGTAATCATTCGTTTTTAATAAATAAAAGAGAACCTAATCCGTGAAAAACCTTTCACGAATCGTGCAAACAATGGGTGGATCCCAAGGGGTTGTCTACTGACCTTATATATGATGAGGGTTGTCCCTACACGGATATTTCCTGGCACGGGTATTAAGTGGCAACCGAAATCTTTCATGTCCAAAAGGAATTATATATAGCGTTTCAAGTTAATATTGAAAGACGATTACTTACCATCGTCCACCCCTATTGAATCAATATATCGATAACGCAGATCCGCTCCCCCATCCTTAAGATATTATTACTTTTTGCGTTTGCATTCCAGGTCGGCGAGCAACCGTCGTGCTATTAATCTACAAGTGTCCATGATAATATTACCTTCATGACTATATTGTGTCATATGAACGTGAACACCAAAGCTCCGCTGGTTATTTTTTACGCTGGGTCCATCTGGTTATAAAACATATATTCGTTAGAGAAAGTTTTTACTATCGGCTTTCGTTTCCAACAAACGTACTTCACTTTTCTACATAATCACCGTTCACTTCTAAGCACTTGTCGTAACGCAGCACCAGCTTCTTTAATGCCTCAGCAAATAAGTTCGCCGCCAGTGAATTGAACCAGTTGCCGATGGTGGTCAAGAGTTCCTCATCGTCGTCAAACCGTTGTCCTTCAAGCCAGTTTCAAATGCGAGAAGAGGAAATACGAGGGTAGGCTGAAAACTAATGCACACATGCTTGTAGATTGCAAACAATATGACCTTCAGAAGCACTTCTGCTGGCATGTGGAAGTAACATTCCCCCTTAATATGCAGGTCTGAGGTCGTTTCATTCATGCAGTGTATTTCAAGAAGTGGAAGTATGGGGACGTGTTCTAGTGCTATGTCAACGCGAGTTAAACAGCGTGCTGATATCGAATTTTCAACTGCTGAAGAAGTGACTCCTACTGAGATTCATCGTCGTTAAAGACTGTTTATGGTGACGACGCTGTTGATAGGTCTACTGTAAATCGATGGGTAGCACAATTTCGTGGTTGCGAGCATGAAAAAGCCATAATTGTTAGTTAAATACGCAGCGGACGTCCGATCATTGCCACAGACGATAAACATCGCAAACTCGTCGAATATTTGATTCAAAATGACCGGAGAATCACTCAAAAGCGTATCGCTAACCATATTGGAATATCCAAGGAACCTATCGGCTTCATTATTGAACAATTGGGATACCGTAAAATCTGTGCACGATGGATACCACGCCGTCTCACAGACGAGAACAAACAAAACCCTCCTTTTGACAAATTCCAAAGAAACTGCGGGAGATGCCGCAACAGTAACTTTTAACGGAGTCATCCGCTAATTGTTGCATTGAAAACCCTCCTTATTCGCCCGATCTTGCGCCTTGCGATTTTTATTGTTTTCAACTCAGGAGGCACCTCAAGGGTAATCATTACACCTCGGACGATGTGGTGCACGCTGGATAATAGCGCACTGTTTAACTCGCGTTGACATAGCACTAGAACACGTCTCCATACTTTCGCTTTTCAAAATACACTGGAGGAATGCAACGACATCAAATCTGCGCTTGCGTGTTGAGGGGGAACGTTATTTCCACATGCCACCAGGAGTACCTCTGAAGGTCATTTTGTTTGTGGTCTAAAAGCATGTGTGCATTAGTTTTCAGCCTACCCTCGTAGTCCCTATGTACAAGGTCAGGACCGGGGATAGCGGTCCATAAACGCTCGTCCACGCAACATTCTTTGCACTTTGTGTTGGTTGGTAGTCATTTTCGGTACCCACCTTGCATACAATTTGTGATATCCGAGATTTTCCGTCATAATCGTGAAAATTGCGATTCGTCAAACAAGAGGAACGTAATCAGCCAGAGCAATAATTGTCAACCGTCGATTAGATCGCAGTTCTTGGTCCACTCCTTGAACGATTTCATCTGGATATAGGGCCTGCAACGCCGCTCTTGATAATTTGCATTTTTGCGGCTATTTTTTGAAGTCTCGACACAATTTTCTGTCTTTTTATTCGCTCATTACAGTCGGACCGTAAACTTAGGCAGAGCTCCCGATGAATTTAGGAAGCAGGTGATCCTCCACGCATTTCGTAATTGGCAAGAGCAACGATTTTATGCAAACATGTCATCCGCAGTCAACGACAGGAAAACGGTTAATGCATCAAAATAATAACACTCTATGGATGGCGCTGCATGCGTATAACTTTGTTCTCACCCGCCTATATATAAACATAAGAAAACGGCCCTTACTTTTTGAATATGTCTCACACCGTAATTTTATTTCCGAAACATATTTTAGTATGTTATAGTGCGCGCCTACGACGCTATCCTGCGGCGTGCGGAATCCAAAAATTGATTTCAGGTGGGCCAGTAATTTTCCCTTTATCAAAAGTGGTTGCTCACAGCTATCTCGAGGATTGGGTTTAACTGGAAGTACCCGGAGGCATTGTCCCGGATTTTAATCCCGGATCCTCGGCAAGTGAGACAGCGGGGTGCCCATTGAATAAGCATGTGGTAAACTGTTAAAGAATTCAGAGAGGTAAGTTTCTTTTGCTGTCACCCCGCCCTTCCCTAAATTACATCAATTGCCCTGGTCTCTAAAGACCTTCTCCCTGCATGAAATTTTCAGATCCTCCCCCTGGGTAGAGTAAGGAAACGGTTGAAGTGGCGTCTCCACCCCAAGCCTCCTCGTTTCCTAAGCTCTCTCGCCTGTCACCCGAAGGATCCGGAGTCGTTTGATTTTTTCCCCTGTCGGCCGATACGCTAGCCCATAGGAAAGATATATTGATTTCCCCGAGGATGCCGCGCCTACGCCACGAGGAGATATCTCTCTCACCCCCGTTAGGACCGTCCCGAATCTGTTGAGGAGATTCCATCGAGATGACAAGTATACGTCATTGTCATCAAATTTTCTGTGCTTGAAGTTTTAAGTGCACTCTATCAAATGGCGATGATAAAACAGGTTCTTCCCGTGTTAATTTTTATCGAAATTGACTCAGAATATCCTAACTTTTAGCGCGTCCTAAGGCATTGAGGGACTACCATCAGGAAGAGTTACGGATTATAGTGGTACGAAAATATACGCACCGTTCTCTCGAATAATTGACATCATGCGGGTCATAAATTAAAGTGCTGTAATTGCATTGACATAAAAGCACCTAATTGCATTTTTTTAAATGATATTGATAAATTTGTGGGATAGCATAGCGGAAATGGCATTCTTTTTAAGAAATTAAGATAGCTTAAAAATTGTATATTCGCATCATATCTATAGACTTTTATAAAGGTTCAGAACAAACGAGTTAAACAATGACACAAAAGGAATTATAATGGCCCCACATTACTTGGGTAGATCAGACCACAAAGATAAAATGAGGCAAATAAATTCTATAAAAGATGGATAAAAATACAAATTCTTTCTCCGAAAAATCAGAAATCATAATATTAAGAAACCAAAGTAAATTTAGAAATATTAAAAACATTTAATGTACAAGTTGGAACAAAATTAAACATTACAAAGACATCAGGTATATGTGTAGGTGCATGTGTATGTTAGTTGGTAGTTTGTGTGTTTGTATGTTGGTGGGGTGTAAGGGTTTTTGTATGAATGCCATGTGGTGTTTGTGGACTGTATAAATTTGTGGCTTTTGCATGCGGTTTTTTTCTCAATTACGGGTGGTGCCCTAACTCCCCCGCAACAAGCCCTTGCGGGGTATTAAGTAGATGTACAGGGTTCGTAAATACGGACGTACGGAAGTACGGAAAATAAGTGTACTGACTCCTGGGCTGGGCGCGCCGCTCCAGGCGCGCCCAGCACCGCTCTGACGGGCTGCGATTGGAGGGGGGTATGTTGGCAAGCGACGCTGAAAAAGGCAGTTGGCTCTGAGCTGTGGTGTAGTGAGGAGCTCTGTTAACGCGAACCTCCACGCTCGACCCACGTCACGGAACGCGATGCCGAAGCAGCGTTATTCCATCAAATTTGCGGTAAAGCTTGGGAAATCGTCTACCGAAACTGTCGGTATGATTAACCAGGCTTACGGGGAGTCAGCCATGTCCAGAAACATGATCTTTCGGTGGCACAAGATGTTCGTGGAGGGCAGAGAAGAGGTCGACGACGAACCACGGCCTGGACGCCCATCAACGACACTCACCGACGAAAATGTGCGAAAAGTTCGCGATGTACTGAACTCTGATCGTCGTCTTAGTGTTCGGATGATAGCAGAGCAGTGTAATGTGCCAAAAACAATAGTGCACGAGTCGCCCGCGTCCGGCCAGCGATCAAAAACATCTGGCGGCTGCATCACGACAATGCGCCGTCTCACACCGCGCTTGTCGTGTCGGACTTCTTGGCCAAGCACGGCGTGGCAACGCTGCCGCACCCGCCCTACAGCCCGGACTTGGCACCACCGGACTTCTTTCTGTTCCCGAAGATAAAGAGGAGTTTGAAAGGAACGCGATACGGGACTTTGGACGCCGTCAAAGAGGCCGTGACGACGTGTCTTCGAGAGGTTCCCGATGATGCCTTCGCGGGAGCGTTCCAGGAATGGGAACGCCGCTGGAACAAGTGTATCGACTCACAAGGGTCCTATTTTGAGGAATATTAGCTTAAGATATGTAAAAGTGTAATAAATTTTTTTTCCTGAGCTCAGTACACTTATTTTCCGGACGAACCCTGTAGATGGGCGAAGTGTGGATGAATGTGTATTACATAGTTTTTGTACACCCCTCATTGATATAAGAATGACTTGCTGACTTGTACAGTCTAAATCCAACTCGCACGAGGTGGCTTCGGTGAGCGCCGAATGGACCCGTCAAACCCACCCCGCAGTGCCACCCACATTCCCCAGACTCCATCCAGAGCACGCCCTAAAATTACTTGAGGTATCATTATTGGCTTCTTTCCCTTCCCATTGGTAAGGATTCTTAAGGTATTAACCTTCCAATCCCCTCCTTCAATATATATTAGTGCTATCATTAATATCAAATGAGAACTTCTTTAATTTGAAAAATAAAAAATAAAACATAATTAGGTGTAACTCAAGCATTTTCTCCTCGATTTCTGTTTAGTTCATAACCAGCCATGCCACAGTAATCAGCCAGAAAGTTGGTTTGTTATATGGGGTTATAGGTACCTTATACTGAGTCTTATGTTGAGTGTGAAGGCCAAATATTCACCGTTGTGAGGGGGCTGCACCAGCGTCAATTGTGGTTTCTCGGGAATATCATTATTATTATTACTCGTATTAAGTAATCTACCCGTCAAGGTAAATTTTGGATGGACACAACTACAAATTAATATTTCGTGACTCCTAACAAAACACAATCCAGCAACCTACTCTACATCAGGTCCCTCTTCATCACTGTGTACTTCCTTCCTCCCTTTATCCCATCCAACATTCCTATCCTGTTCCTGCCCTTTCTTCGTTTGCCTAACACTCTACCCACTATCACAGTCTTCAACATCCCACTGCCGATCAATACGCCCTTCATCTATTTTTCCTGCCTCCATAGGATTTCTCCCAACAAACCCCTCTCTTCGCCCACCATACCAAGTACTTCCTCATTTGTTTTCTTCTCGGCCCATTTCACCTTCTCCATTCTTTCCACTCTCACATTTCAAAAGCCTCCGATCTACGTCTATCCTCCTGCTTCAATGACCGCGTTTCCGCGCCGTTCATATCTTCGCTCCATATAAAGGTTTTTACGAGTCTTTTCTTAGTATCCTTACTCAATGTCCCTACCATCAACTCCCTCCTCCTTGTGAAAGACTCTTTCCCTGTGGTGCTCAAAAAAAATAACAGGTTTGCTGATCCTGAGTGTACCCAGGGACATCTCCAGGGATCGAACCCGAACCCTTAGTTCAGCAAGTTATTCCCACTGAATAAGATACCTCTTCAAAAATGCATTGCCTTGATTCAATACTTCTTTTCTTTTATTTCTATGGTATCAGAATGCATATCGTACGGTGAAATAAAACAAGCATTATGAAACGCTTTTAACATTGTGATGAATTCTTAAATAATTCTCAAATGGCCGTTTAATATGTGAGCATCCACGCAATCTACATCAACGCAAATACCCCGTGATACACCAAATAGGTGTGTGGCAGAGGGTGCAAGCTCCAGGTGGAAAGGGTAGGGAGAGGAAGGGCATTTAAGGGTTACGAAAAGGGAAAAACACTTTCACTCAAAATCCCTGAAAAGATGTGCATGGCGGTGCAAGCTCATGTACATACTAACAAAAAACTTAGTTCCAAACAAGTGATAATTTCACCCACAGTAGAAATGCTGAGGTGTGCTAAAAGAAAGGAATAAAAATAAAACAAAACCACTCACGATACGATAGACTACCACCATTCCAAGACAGGTCTTGCAGAACTGGAAGTCAAGGATGCCATCAATATATGACCACGTGACTTAAGGCGACTAAACCTAGACGAATGTCCCTAGACCTATAGTTCTCTTTGGTTATCGAAGATAATTACTATCTTTTCTAACAAACTGTGGCTAAAACTGCAATAATAAACCGAATGTAAGATTTCTCCCCCCCCCCCCCAAGGAAACGGTCATGCGCTTCCTACCTTAAACCCCTCAATACCCTTATGCTATTAAAGAACAGTCCGTAACTCTGCAGTTCTTAGGTTCCGAGCGAAGTTGCGTTCCTTTTATCGCGTTCATTACGATATCGTCGATTTCTGCCGAGAAACTCGGAGTCGCGGAACTCGGCGGCACCAACCCCCCCCCCCCCCCCCCCCCGGCCCCACGATACGGATGGATCTGAAGGTGATGTTGAATGAAGGCCCGGGTGCCTGAAGGTTGGGAGCCCATCAATCCGTGTGTTGCGCCCATGACATCCGTTCGATCACGCACTCGGAATAGGTGAAAGATCTTTTCTCAAGGGGACATTATTAGTTTTCATCCGCAGTATTGGGAATTGATTTGGGCTCTCTGGTCGATTTCCCTATGTAATGCTCATTCCTAGACCACCATGAAGATACTCAAGAGGGAATTATCAAGACCACATGTAATATTAGCGAATTGCATTGACTTTATTAATGGGAATTATTAAGTACTCAGTATGCTAGGAGTAAAAGCCCAGTGATTCAGATATATATGAAATAATTCAACCACTAATTGTTTTCTCATATATTTTACTCGAGTCAAATAAATACGGACACGCGAAAGTAAGAGGAATGAGGTAGTTCAGGGGATATAGCGTTAGATAACTGAGAGGAAGGCCCGGGTTCGAATCCCGGGTCCACCGCTATGACCCCCCTCATCTTTATCTGAGTCGTGAGATTTTTCGCGCGCCAACTCTTCCTGGGTAGCCATAGGAGGCACAAGGAAAGGAACTGACCCCCCTACTCTGATGTATGAATACCACACGCCTTTGAGCTCAGCACTAGGTAGGCTCTTCTCTCACGCATCAAATCGGCCTTCAAGTTGAAAACTGTGGTTTTTTGCTTGCACGAAAACACTGAGTTACTGTATTTCATTATAATGTGTTTCACTAAGTTTCGTCTGGAAAATATTAAGCTTTAGATAAACCTTCTTGTGAACGTAAATAAACCTTGCTGGTTATATTTTTTCAAAATAAATCCCTAATTCCCTGTACTTAAATATTTATAATAGGCGGGTGTCATCACACTTTCTCCTCACATGCCCATGTATAGGCCATCAGTTTACATCTACATAATACCCCGCAGGCTACCGCAAGGGCGTGTGGCGGGGGTGTTAGGTCACCACCCGTAACCGGGGGTGTTAGGTCACCAAACCACATGCAAAATCAACACATGCATGCAAAACTATACCCACAGTATCATCTAACAAATAATGGCACCTTAGTATGCAGAATAAAATGTATCCAATAACGTGCAATTTAAAATGTGGGAAGGCTAAATTCCACTACCACATGGACATGAAACATGAAACGGTCTCTTCCCCAAGGACACAGGTAGGGAATATGACCCAAAGCTGTAGGCAGCTGGAGGGTTCCCCCACGAAGAGAAGCGAGGGAAGGAAGGGGAATCTTAACAAGATAAAAGGCAGAAAAAGCAATACTGTAAAGAGCACTATATTGTTTAATGGCATTCTAATTAGTTCATGCGGAAATAAAGGGTTTTGACAACTTTAAGAAATACTATTTTTGATTACGCTATCTCTTTTCGATCATTTTGATGGTTTTCGGCGTAATTTTATGGAATCGATTCATATTGTAAATGAAAAAATAGTAATTTTTTGATTCCCTAAAAAATGTATTCCGATACGACCCGGCTTTTAACATTCAACATCATCTTCAGGTAACAACTTTTACAGACATGCATCTACAGGTATACTACCCTCAGGTAGGGGTGGGAAGGTGGGAAGGCCCGGAAGGGTGGGTTGGGGAGGGAAGTGAGCAATGGTTGGAGGGAAGGGTAGAAAGTGGGAGGACACCTCCTACGGGGAGCACTCCTCCTAATGCCTGAGGAGAGTGGGTGGGTTTTAAGCTGTTCTTAGACATTAATACGAAGTCCATTACATATCTCTGAGGTCAAGAGAGAGTGTGGGGGAAGTAAAGGGGTTTATTCCTCATTAGCACAGGTGTCGAGTTGTGGTAAGATTAGGAGGGGAGAGTCGGAGGTGTACAAAAGGTCATTGACAATATTCTCATTGGAGCGTACACATTTTTAAATTTCAAACTGCTCCAAAGCGTCTAGTCTAAGTCCTTTCTTTTCCACACGTAAAATTTCAAATTCAAAGCCACTATTGTGGTTGTTATCCAATTAAGCTTTTGCCGACCCCGGTGGTGGCGGGGTGGAACGCTGAATAACATCAAAGAAGCCGTGACGAGGTACCTGAACGAGTTTCCTGTCGACGCCTTCCAAAAAACGTGCCGTGACTGGCAGAGGAGTTGACATCGGTGTGTCAATACACAAGGGTATTATTTTGAAGAATTTCAGTACTTTGTACTTTTATTTGCGATAAATCTTTTCCCCGGATTTAGTCTACACATTCGCGTTAAGCCTACGAGCGGTTCAAACTTGTTTTTCTGACGTTTCATATTATCCCAGAGTATTTTATTATTATAGTGAGTGAGATTATCCGGAGGTCATCAGTGAACGAAAACCCATTTTATGGCATCATGAAATGGGTCTTATGGACAGTGCATTCCCGTCCTATTTGAAGAAGATGTTCCCACATCTCCTCCCCTTCCACCCGCTGTCTATAAAAACCCACCTCCCTCCCCGTCCAAACAATGCCTCCTCCATTATCGGACCCTCTCTCATTACACATCTAATATTTTTACTGGAATACGTTATTTTATTTTGAATGAATTTTAATCGGTATATTACAATGACCGTTTATTGTATCTGGCAGCATTACGCATGCTATATTATCGCATGATAATTTATAAACTAATGACTCTAGATATCATTAAATACTATGTTGCACTGATATAAAATGTGATGAATGATAAAGAATAGCGTTAAACCACATCACTTCAACAACTGCGCTACATTTTTTGTCAAATCTAACAACTATTGGGTTTTTCATCGACTCAAAAACTTTAATCGCCCCTCTGTGGGCACTCCTGATTGAGGTGAACCAGTCCTGTGAAACTCTCCGATTCGAATACTTTTAGGAAATGAACGTATATTTTTCCTTTATATCCAGAAAATTAAATATCGATGCGAATTGTGCGTTCTTTTGAAATCGAAATAGAATCATTTATTGAATGAAATGAACGAAATCCCATGGTATTGGGTTATAAAAAAGAAGGAAATGAAATCAGAAAGAAATTTTTAAAATTCCAAAGAAACTGCGGGAGATGCCGCAACAGTAACTTTTAACGGAGTCATCCGCTAATGTGCATTTCAATGCAACAATTTCAGAGTGTAAAAATCATTCGCCTTGACTGGGATTCGAACCCAGAGCCCTCAATATCCGGTCGAGTGCTTTAGCCTCTTAAGCTACCGAGGCGTCCTCTTAAGATATTGAGGATATTGAGGGATCTAGGTTCGAATCCCAGTCAAGGCGAATGATTTTTACACTCTGAAATTGTTGCATTGAAGAAATTTAAACTAGTTATTCATTTTTTGGATTAATCTTATCTAAACTGTCTCCTTCTGGGCATTAAAATTCAAGTAATGTTGACATCTGTAGCTTATTTGTTCTACTAGTAGGAATCGGAAATGTGTCGTTCTTAGACGCTTAGAACTAAAGGGCAAATCGTGCCATTTCCTGAGTCAATATTTAGCCAGAGGAAGTATCCTTCGCCCGAAGTCAACTCGAAGCCGTCCTTTTTTTTGGCTCGTGCCTTGATCCGGAGGTAGTGACGTTCTCCGTTCCCCCAACAGGAAGGCACTTGGGCTGATCGTGAACTAGGGCCTGCGGGAGTGCAGCGCAAACAATACTTTCCGACTGCAAACTAATGGGAGTCAGTCTCAAGATTCTCCGAAGCCATTCTCGCTGGGTTACTTCGACCACGGTCATCTGTCTTTAGAACTCCCGTTCTCGGCAAGTTACTCGTCCAATGGTGTTTGAAAATGATTCGGTTCCTCTTTGATAGATGAGAGAAGTGGGGGGGTGAGCCTTTGGAGGTGTGATTCCATTGATTACTGGACGAAGTTGAGAGAAACGCAGGATGCGTTAAATGAGTAAAGTTCGGGTTCAATGCGTCATTAAGAGGTCGGTAGGCACCGCATCCTTTGCTAAGAACTGAATTGAAAGGTTTGTTTAAGTTCCGGTCCTTTGTCTAACATTAATTGGAGGAAACTTCCCTCCTGTACTATCGGAATCAGCCAGGTTTCGGAACGGAGCAGCCGACCGATATGAAGATTAATTGACGTGCCTTATGCTGATGAGTAGAATTCTAAGGAAAATATTTTGCCGATGAATATTCTTCATGTGCACCTCGGTGGACGTTTTTTTATCACGTAGCGCAGCACCATTTCAATGCATTTGTAACTGAGTTAAGGGTTAAAGTAAAATAAACTCGATATAATTTAAATCTTGTTCTACTTAAATGAAATTAAGATTAGAAAGAGGAATTCATTCTGGAGTTTATTTGAGAAAAATGTTTAGTCCCGTGAAATTTCACCGAAATATTTGTCCATTCCTCCAAGAAAAAATCATTAGGCTTCGTAGCAGAGGAAAGTTACATTTTTCGAGATGAGATCGAAGTGTATTGTGAAAGTCTTTTCGTTCTTTCTTCAATTTCCTGGCATTCTGGCTAGTCTATCTTCAATTATTCTTTATTTTCCCCTTATTAATTAGTCAACTTTTGATATGTCAAGGGTTAATTTAAGATTTTTCTAATAAATGATACGCGCTAGATCAGGTATTTAATAGAAAAATACAGTCCAGAGTTACGTTAAAAGTTGCTCGTAAAATTAATATTTTGAGCTAACGCACCTTAATGTTTAACGCGTTACCGCCCAAGTTTGAGTGTGATTTACTATATTAGGAAGAGATGTTGTTCCGCCCTCTATCAGGTGGCCTCATTCACTGTCGCGCCCCTCGGTCTACCGAGGAGGTGGACGGCGGTAGGGAATCTCCTCGGAACGCCCCCGGTACCCGAAGTGTACGTATTTGTCGTCGGCCGTGGCCACAATGACCGATGTACTTGTATTTTCTTATCGAAAGGGTGGTTTTGAGCCATTCCGAGTCGTACAGTACTATCGGCGGTCGATCGAAACGCTAATTTCTTCGGATAAATCAGTCTGCAAATCCAGATACTTAAAGGATTTTGGCAATCATTAGTGTGTATAGTGCTATGGATATAATTGGTCCTCAATCCCTCTACTAGGGAGTATATTTAATGAAATTTCATGAAAATAATCATGACAGTGATAAGAATATTTGAATTTCAGGAGTTTTTTATATATAATTCCCGATTTTTGCTTAATTTAAGTTGTGAATGAGTATTATTTTCAACTTTGTGGAATGTCAGGATGGAGAGAACAATAAAGAAAGTTCTGCAGGTTCCACCAATAATTTATCCTGGTTTGACCAGAATTCGTCGAATTATATGCAGTAGTAGTAGTTTTTAGGGGAGGCGACCGACAGCTGAAGTCAATTGCGCCATAGGGGATGGACAGGAAAGGATGAAGGGTGGAGAGAAACCCGGTGTCGGCATTAGCCTACTCTTTACGAAAGGCGCCAAGGGGTCCGCAGCTTAACGTCCCATCCGACGGACGGCGTGCTCACTCAAAGTGCCCACAAAGCACCTCATGTAGGGATCGAGATACCTCTGAAAAATATTCAACACCGCCGGGATTTGAACCCGCGCCCTCAGGGTGGGAAGCTGGTACGTTAGCCCCCGCACCATCTCGATCCCCTAATTATATGTAACGTATTTATAGAACATAATTAATAATCACTGGACGAGCATAGTGAGGTAGACAGGGGAAGGGGGAAATGTGGGGAGGAGGAATGCTGGTGGATATGCTCAACGATATCGAATATTCGATAAGAACTGAGGACCATTTGTAAATACTACAAGTTGAGTTATAAGGCCTCAGAAAACACGAGTTGAATGTAGTATCAATCTAGATATTCTACATACATGTGCTCAAAGGAAGATTTTGGACGGTCTCTAACGAGTAGTTATTTCAAATTATAGCGGGAACTTCCGATTTATTTCTTCATTTCTTCGTAACTGCTGTCTGCCTTCATGCTGTGTAAAAATCTCACAATCTCTTCATTCATCTGCAACACTTTCCCAAGGTTTTCGCTTCTGTCACCGCCTTGAATAAACCGACCAACTACCTTTCAATATTTCCTCCACCCACTTCCTCTGCCACTTTTGGATTTACCCCAGTATACACCTATTTTTTCCCACACTATTTAAAACCTCAGCGTTCGTCTTCCTCCCCATTCGAATTTTTCCCACCATTCTTGACCAGATCCAAAATTACACGAATTGCTTCATCTGTTCTAATTTATTTCATCCTCCTTGTTTAATATATATTTTCTACTCCTCTAAAGTCACATTACTAAATGCACCATAGAATTTTCTAATTCGTATGATTTGTAATCTGGACAAGTAACAAGTGTTGCATACTTTATTATCGTGAGCATACAGCGTATGCACAAATTACAAGGAGTTGAAAAATGGCACGTAGATTTGAGGAACCGGGCCCAGGTCGTACCTCGACAAGTTATCCTTCGAGCCTATTAAGCTTTTATTTTGTGTTCCTTCTGATACTTATTTCATCTTATATGTTTAGCAAGCAAATTAAAAGAAAGACAGGCCAGTCAACATTTCCTTTGAAAGTGTCGATTATCAATATTAGAGGGTACACACCCCGCAGTTTTTTAAAATCAAATCGGGTTTCAGTGCCCGTTGGCTGATTTGTCCGAAGAAATTGGCGTTTCGGCGGACTTTGCGGAGCTCCATTCCCCTCGTGGTCTCCGGAAGGGAAGAGGATGCGACCACCCTCCCCGGAAGGGGGTCGCAGCCCCCTCCACACCCCGATTGATTCTCCGTGCACGCGCACGGGGTTGGGGGACGTGATACCTTTTCCAACAACGCTCACGCCTAGCACCGAGTCGTCCGTCGCCGACATTCCCGACACGAACGCCACCGGCAGACGACATTGTCGAGGAGGAGCAAGTTGCTTCAGGGGAGATGGAGGAAGGGCCATCGTCAGTGCTTTCCCCGTGCCTATCTGAGGAAACGGAGGCCGACGTACCCTCGCTTCGCGTCCCAGTTCCCGCCGAGGGATCGCTTCCCAGCGGGAGAAATTCCGCTCCCCGATCGGGATTCGAGAGTCTGTCAGAGAGAGATTGCGAGTGCCGAGGGAGAGGCAATTAGATTCATTGCGGCCGTAAGGGAAAAGTTTGAGTTTTCATTCGTGGGTCGGGAGAACACGCCTTCCTCACGCTACGAGCGCAATCGAGTACGTATAGAGGAACGTGAATGGCATGGTAGATAGGGGCTGTTTCAGTCACTGTGCGTTTGAAATCGTACCTGAAGCAGTGTGGAGAATTAAATTAGTATCGCAAAGTAGGGAGGGTGCAGCAACATAACTTTCTTTTTTCAAACGCAAAACGCTACCAAAAAAGGAAGATATGTTGACGCACCCTGGATTTTGCTCGCGGATTAAAACAAACTTGGTACAAAACGTAATCAGCAGTCATCAACATCGACCTCTACATATATAGAATACTCCGCAAGCCAGCGTCAGGGCGTGTGACGGGGGATGATAGGACACTACCCCTAACAAATAAAAGAACTACATGCAAAACAAACAAAAGTATCCCAATTCACGCCCACGGAGACGTTTATATCCATGCAAGACCCATTTTAACTTACACACATGCAAATGTATACAATCAACTAACATTTTTACATACACATACGAATGTACCAGATGTCTACGCAGCGTTTAAATCGTGTCCTCGCTTCTAATTCGAATGTCTTTAGCGTTACTCTTATGGCTTTGGTTTCTTACTATTATGATTCCTGATTGTCCGGGGAAAGAACGAATATTTGTATCTACCTGTACTAGAGTCTATCTCACTTATCTTATCTCTGTGGTCTAACCTACTCAAATATGGTGGGGTCATAATAATTCCCTCTGTGTCATAGTTGACTCGTTTGTTCAGAGCCTGCCTTGCTTGTTTCGCTTGTTCTCTTCGCATTTCAAGTTGCTCTCAGCGTAATTCCTCAAAAAGACCTGTCCCTTTCGTCTTCATAGCCTGACAATTTTTGAAGAATCTCGCGGATTTTCTCTGAACTTGTGCCAAATCATTTCTAAAGGCTTTATCCCAAGGATCCCAAATAGTTGCCGTGTATTTCAAATGTGTCCTAAATAAAATACTCGATGAGGAACGCCGGTAAAAAGGCGTCCAATGCACGACTTTCATATTATTTTCACTAGTTCGCATCCATTAGTGTCTGTTTTGGTTGATCACACCCAGTCGTTCAAGCAAAATTGCCATCTCTTTCCTGCCACACCCAGAATCATTATTAGTCTATCGACCGGAGGACTGGCCGACTCCTCGCCTTCATTCTTCCATCTCCACTGCTGATTTGTTCGAGCACCGACACCGCCTCTCCCTTGCGCCCATCTGTACGCATTTTCCCGTCCTCTATTTTCCCTTTGCCTTCTTCTGCCTCGGAACCTTCCTACTATTTTCAAAATTTGACCAAACCTCATGCGTTCATCCAATCAATCTTCAGCATGCCCAGGATAACGTACCCTTCGTCTTTGGTATACTTTTCCAATTGCTCCTTTGCCCTTCTTCCGTCGCCGAGAAATTATCTTATCGCCAGGAAGTTGCTTGCCTTTTCCCGCTTTCCACCCACGCCCCACTCCAGATTTCTTCTCATCCTTATTAGTGTTTTCGGAAAGAACTGATAAAACACCACCGAATCAAGCAAAATGTCCACCATATCAGATAAATTTCATCCGACATCTGTATCTATACAGGTTCTTGAGATGCACAACATGATCACCCCTGACGGATAAGCCCAAACCAATAAATATTTTCTACCAAATATGAAAATGCCTTAAAATGGTCTGCCGATAGACTGAATTGATCAGTAATAGCATGAATTATTTAATTGCCACGTATTCTTCGCTGTCAGGGATACTGCCAGGCATACTTGCCATACTCACATGAGACTATCTCACTCAAAATGTTTCAATTCCCATAAAAAGTTAATATAAGGAAAAATCACCTGATTCTGATTATATATCAACCTGACAACGAACTAAGCAAATATTTCTCGTACTTCGGCGAACACTTGGCATTCACACAAAAAACTATACCAATATTTGTAATTCACCTGGGTTATTGATTGCATAGTTACGTCCAGATTAGCCGACAGTTGAGTTGTTTTTCCGCAGAATCATACCATTTTATTTCCTTCATAACGGTAGTAGCTGTGTCTAGCAAGAGCACATTTACTACCTGCGTAGTCATCACTGTGACTCATGAACCCCACGTTAAACACTAAGTAAAATTAGTAGTGGTATTAAGGCAGATAATTCAGCAATAGTCAACGGAATAATTTGGTTATGACATAAATAAGACTAATTTTGTCAAGTCATGAAAATATTTTTGATGAAATTCATCAGTTTTGAAAAATACATTATTTTGCAGTGTTCTGAAGCTATTAAAATCACCATCGTGTTTAATCACATATTCCCATGCTCACTTAAAATCATTTAAACATAAATAATTTAAATTTTTATTGCTTCAATTATAGAGTTCACCGATGGCACATTTGAATCTATCATAATACTGGCGCAATTTGACTTTCAGATATTTTTCAGTTTTTGTCCTCTCAATAGATGGAGTGTGAGGAGGGTAAAGCAGGACTACGCATTCCAGTTATTTAGTTTTCGTTGTGGCCTCTTTGCGTTCGGTAAATAAAGATAAAGAAATATGAACTAAAGCCTTAAGCTATCAAATCCCTTTTTACGAGCTTTTTACCAATCAGGCTTTCACCATTTATCGAGACGCTTAGTGTATTTCGAAATACGTTGATTTTTCATATCGATGGGTCAATCTGTTGAATGTCAAACTCGTTGAACCTCCGTGGCTATATTGAATACGTTTGCGCATGAGAGATTAATTGCGAGCAATAAACCAGCTGGCTCTGAGATTTCATCACAACTGTCACCGCATCATGTGGCTTCTTGGATAAGGCAGCTCCAACGGTCGTCACTGAAATTATAATCGCAAGGGCAAAGCCGTAGTACCAAACTTAATACATGCACCGCATACAGGATCTCCAGGAGCCTGTAGATCTCCAGTCAGTAGTTTCGACGACTACATGAGGCCAGAAAAGATTGTTAAATGCCCACGAGAGTGCCTGGAATTTTGTTGCTCCCTATTTGCTGCCGTAAATAGCGACAATGTTTTAAAATATGGAGTTGATTAATTTTATTTTGGCATAGGTTCTTACTTAAGGTTCGGTAAAGGTAAGGTAATACCTCCCTTTAAATCCCACGCTGATCATCCTGAAATCCGTCTTTGGCTCTGCCACTTCTAAACTGAGTTTTTCGAGATGACGACGACGAGCTCCCAACATTTTCCTAAGAATCTAGGGAACACTCTAATTAACACTTTGCCTGCAGTTACCTCTCGAAGAATCGATTATCCCCATGCAGCGGTAGTTATTGTTCTTGCGTAAGGAAAACTTGATACGAGATAAATGATTTTAGACCTTCAATTACTTTAAAATATGTTTAAAATGTTATTTACTCCCGGGGAGTTGGTGGGTAAGGGGAAGAAAGATGATCGCGGTTACTTAGATCGCCCGATGGTAAAATTACGCCCTCAGTGGCCTACCGAGGAAAAGTACAAGTGCGTTTACGGTAGTGACAGGGTTGAGGTCACACGCTTATTGGATGAATCTCACATACATCTACATAAATCCCCGTAATCCTCCAAAAAGGTGGGTGGCAATGTTCAACCACCATTTTGAATGGGTAAGATGGGGAAGAGTAAGGGAAAATGGAAAAAAAATCGCTGAAAAACCTTGAAAAACGTGCAAATTTATACTCATGCTGGCGGAAAACTTAATTTAAAACAAGGGTTAATTTCACCTGATAAAATGGTTCTTTGGCATACGAAAATGGAGTGAGTAAAAATGAATCACAACAATTTATACGATAGACCTCCACCATAGCAACACAAGTAGTGCAGGGATGCTGTTCACATTTGGAGTCAATCGCGGGAGGATTGGTGTCAAGGTGCCAAAGGTGTCATTGTTTGTTAGACGATAGTATATGCTATTGCATGCGTGTAGAATAAAAGGATTTTTGCATGTATGTTTACGCCACTGTGCTCATAGTTTTGCATTTATGTATTGATTTTACATGTGGTTTTGTTCCTTTTTACGGGTGGTGACCTAGCACCCCCCGCCACACGCCCTTACGGCGGCTTGCGGGTTATTATGTAGATGTAGAACATTTGAATGAAGCCCAAAGGAAATTGGTTGGGCTCATAAAACAAAACGCTGGAATGGAATGCTACCAATCGATTACTTCATTATCGTGTACGATATGTTATTTATTTTAAGCGGGAATCTCGCGGAACACGAAGGCACATGTGTGCGGATAAAATCTTAAAGAGTTGTCTAAGAATTCAGGTTCAATTCCGAAATAGAGATAAGAGTCAAAATATTCTTTCATGGCTAATCTTAGACAAGGTCGTAGCGTCATAAGGGATAGTGAACGATATCTGAACGGTATTTTTTCTCCCCTCGAAATTTACGTCCACAACACAGGGAGAGGGCGTAACGCCCATCATTTTCCAAACTCCTTTCATGACTGCTCCCTTCCCCGTCCCCCGCCACGTGCCCACCTCGTGCTGGGCATGGCGTAAGGTCAGATTCAGATGTGTGCGTGTGTTTCCATTATTCCACTCTAGCCGCCAGCCTGTTTCCTCCGCCTCGTGAAACGGCGCGGAAGTGTATTTGTACTCCGGTGACTCACTTCCACCACGATCGCTTTCGCGTCACGAAGGAGGAACACTCATCGCAGGCCATAAACTCAAAGAGCTAAATGTAGCCCACCTGTAAGGTCAGGGAATGTTAAACTCAAGTTGGCCTACTCTACCTTTAATTATACGGGGCAAAATTGGATAACGATGGGAAATTACTTGTTGTGAGTTTTCTGTTACGTTTATCACCCCTCATGAATTTCTTTGGAGATGGAGTAACAGCAATTTTATTCGTGTCGGAGAAGTGTGTTCGTTTTTTTTTCTGAAATGTCCTATGCATAGAAATGAAAATCTTTCCAGAAGTGTTACGTTGAGCTCAAAATACCAAAGAATAGCATCAAGGCTCGCGCTGAGAAATGCGTCTTTCAAAATGCGAAATCAAATCAAGAGATGGATTTTAAGTAAATGTGGAAGAAGGCGTGATTTTATCTATGCCAAATAACCATTCAATATTTAAAAACAAGTATGATGGCCAATTTTAGAAATGGTATATATTTGTGGCTACGACTCAATGAAATTTGTCAGGAACGAGTAAAGCTACGCCTTAACAGTAAAATACGTGACTTTTCAAAGATTAAAATTTTCAAACTGCATGACATGTGGTTGTGACTGATATAGTGGTGATAAGTATGTGTAGGTCGAAATTTAACACTTTAAAAGTTCCAATCAAAGGTGAAACTCTGATTTCTCAATGTGACGACACCCATGAGGACCTTATTCTGACTTCTCAACGAGCATAATGAAATCTGATCGAACTATACACATATACTATGAACCAACATTACATTGAAATCAATGGTAAATCTTGAATACTGATAACAGTTGATAACTCTTGTTAATTATTCTTTGATCGTGAAGTCCAAAATATCAGGGAATTTTATAATCATTTCGGTTTAGTCAAATTGAAATTGAACAGCATAATCTAAAAGTGAGGATCTGGTTAATTAATTTAATCACAGTTTTTCAACAAAGGTTAAGTATTTTTGGCTATGAGTTACAATAAAATACACTTACTGCACGTCGAATCAGGGACCATATTTATCAAAGGAAAAATATTTATTTTTAACTCGTCGAGCAAAGCGATACACAGGATCCTCCTACGGACTGTGTTTATGGTAATGGAAAATGGAAGCACATACAAGATCTAATCTTGGGTAAGACAAACATTTTCATGATCAGGACCAATTTGCGAGAGGAACTTGCGACAAGTGTTAACATAGGGAAGGGCCTCCTTGGTGTAGCCTTGCGAAATGATAGTCGACACATACAACTTTGAACTTATCCACTTGTGAGGTTCTTCCCCTTCCCTGGGCAGTGGGCGTGCCCTATGCCGCCGGAGGCCGAGACGTCATCCGCCGAGCAATCTGAGCACATGTGGCTCTTCAAGCGGCCCGGAGTGCACATGAGCCGTCGAAGTTCCTCGCGGCAAAAAACGTTGGCTTCAACGGTCCCGCCATTCCACCAGTGACAGAGGTCGTGGGAGTGGGGCCCCGCAGCCTTGGGTCGCACCAGGACGAAGGGGCGACGTCCCACTGGATCACAGCGTGGGAGAGAGCTTTAAGGCAGACAGAGAGTTCTGCATTCTGTTTGCAGTAAAATAAATCAGTGCAAAATCTCTCCCAGGCAATCGCCAGCAGTTTTGAGCCGTATTACAGTACAGGAGAGAAAGATGCAATATAAGCAAATTTTTTTGCCGAAGACAGGTATGATTTAATTAGCTGTTTTACCTAGACAGATAAAAGATAAGATTCTAAGTGATTTGGACTAGGATATCAGTGATGAAGGACTGCATTATTTTATTTTCTGCGTTTACCACACACTGTCTATTTTGCGTATTGAGGAGTAATGAGCAACATCGATGAAAATATGCAAAGGCTCTGTTCGTCGTGTTTGTTATTTAATTTGACAGTACAGGTTTAATATTGAGACATTACTGAGACAAATATAATTGTTTATAGTTACGTTTGTACAAACATAAAATACCCTGTTTAAAATTTGGGATACAAAGGACTGCGACTTGTCCAGGAAATGTATATGCATATCTAATGCCTGCAGGCAAATAGCACTACTTTTTGGAGTTTGTTTTAGAAATGAAAAGAACTTCTTTTTAACATACGAATCCATAGGGTCATAGTTCACTAAATTCCTTTCCCACTGTTAGAGTTTCACTTTCTGTAATATTACCCAAATAACCCCCTCTTTAGGGGAACACATATTCACGTACCCATATAATATGTAAATGTTTCACATTTTAATCTGAAAATCATTAAATTTTATAGTGTACAATAAACTGTTAATTTTAATTTTTTACGATGAATCCGTATTTTGTATTACATCTAGGTTAGCTCATATTTTAGGTTACGTGGCCTCTGGCTGAGGAACACCTCCGGCAAATTACCATTAGGGCGTGTAGCATGGGGTGGACACGTCACCGGCCATTAGGGTAATTGTTTATATTAAATATTAGGTACCACTCTATTTTCGAGTCGTTCAAATCACCCTCTTTGATTTCTTTAATACTCATGTCACAAAAGCCACCCCCCCGGCACTTATTCTCGCTTAATTTCTAACGATCTCTCTCACCAGACTATTTATTTCCGTGTAACCGTTAAGCTCATACTATTTGTGTTTATGCAATATTTTAAGCCGTTCATGCAATTTTCGTTCATCCAGTGGCTCCTAACCCAATAGTTAAGCGTGCGTACGGGGTTAGAAAGCGTCAAGGAAACGCTTTCTGTTTTCATTCATAAAATGTTTTGTGAAACATTCAGGATTTCTCATTATCCTATTCAATTTAGAAATGAAGTCCTGTTGTGCCAGGTCCAGAATATCCTATGGGTAATCAAGTGAGCAATGATTTACTCCAAATGATACCTCCCTTTAACTTTTTAATTCCAGTATTTCCCTGTTCACTCTGAAAATAACTGATTCTTTTGGAGCACCAAGTTTACCCTCGGCCACTTCATCAACCAACTGTTTCATACAATGTATTCTATCTACTAATTTTAGGTTTAGGATGGTCCCCCACGCCTATTATCTACTACTAAATGCGAGAAACTCCTCTTGTTTAACCCACATTAATATTATTCTTCAGTTCTTCGTACCTTCAATACGCATCCTATATGTCCAAAAAGCCTATTACCTTCCTTCATCTGCCAACCTCGTACTCCCCCTTCTATCAGCAGACGCAACATCCCACCACCTTCCGATATTTTCTCCTTCCATATTTTCTGATTTCTTCGAATTTATCCGAACAACTTCCTCTCCTCGATCACCCAAATTAAAACTCCAGTTTTAGTCTTCCTTTCTGTCCATCTAACTTCCTTCCTTCTTCTCCATACCCACATCTCAAAATCCTCCAATCTAAACTCATTCACTTGTCTCAATGGCTAGGTTTCAGATCCATGCTATAGCTACGCTCCAAGTTAGAAGTCTTTATGTCTCCCTAGCGTACCTTCCATTAATACCGTTCATGCAAATGCTTCTTTCGCCAACGCTATACTTCTTCAAATCCTTCCCCCATTACCACCCCTATTTTCCTCCAAATAATGGCGACAAGTGGTAACCTTTTGAAAAGCCGATGACAACCGACACTGCTCGTGTCGAGACGAGTTTGTCTAAAGTAATGAGGAAGTTGTGCGAGACGGCCGGCCTCATCTCACCCCACTGCCACGTGACATGCGGCGGGAATCGAACCTCGGCCCCTTTCGTCGTCCCCCCCCAGCTTCCATTTGTGGATGCAGGGGCGAAGGCCCCCGAGAGATGGGAGGCTAGAATGCGGGGGCCCGGCTGGCGGGATGAGCGACCCGGATCACTGACGACTCAACGCTTCGCGGTGGGATAGGCAAAATGTTCGATATTACCGACAGAAACCTATCGATGTTTTAAAATACTTCCGATATAATAATTCGACACATTGATCTAATATTATCAGTGAAATACTGTATCGAATCAAATAATGTGCAGAGTCATGTACACGTACTTAAATAAAATACGCCGAATTCCTTTGTCTCCTCCAGTAATTATAAATACATTCGGTGGTGAAAAACCTAATTACGTACGTTTAAGTAATCATACATTATATTGCACTCCATACGAATAGTTTCTTTTATCAGTGAAATATATTTTCCACAGAGCAGTAAAGCAATTTGTACCACCTAAATAAACCTGTGCAAGATTGATTACCAAGTCTCTCATTCCATTCGCAATGTTTTATCTGATTTTTCATCATATCCGCCACACCTGTTAAGGTCCTACTGGCACGGGTAAAATCCAGGGAAGGTCTTATTTCATTTGCTAGCGTGTGAATACTCATTCAAATAATTCGCAACTCTTGCGCACCGAATAAATATCGAAATAAAATTATCGATGATATAGGCATTCCATTCGATAATTATCAATAGAGAAGGGAATGAAAATTATCGATGAGGACTCAATATATATCGAAATATATTGCCCTACTCTAGAGCGGTTTGCTAGCTGCCTTTGTTTTCTCTTGACTATAGTTCCCAGTCGTTAGGTATCGGCCTCTCTTAAACTGCTTCGGAACACCCTCCCGTTTTGGCCGTGCCCCCGTGCCTTTCCGGTTTGCCCCTCCCCTTCCCACTTTCAATAAAAATGCAGGCCCTCATGTTCTTTAAAACGTCTTCCGTTCGGGTGAAACGAGAAAGCGGAATTGATAAAGGTTTAGAGGAGGGGATACCTTTGAATTTTTACAAATTCGGAGAATACGCCGTTAAAGCTGGTGCATCGGAGAGCTCTCTGGGTTCGCAGGGAAAGAAGCTACCGAGGGCTTGGGTTGCGCCGGCGGTTCATATTACCTGTCGAAATAAGCAATTCGATTAGAGAGATTCGAAGCGTACATACGAAGAAGGTATTTTCCTTGTAGTGCCATATTAAAAACGTTAGTTGCATCCGAATGTAACAGCGTGAAAGAGGTTGCCGTAATAAATGCTCTTTAGGCTTTCGTCGGAAGGGTAGGCTCTCCCTTAGTCGTGCTGTTAACCGGGTAATTGATAAGAATTCCTCGATTTGGCCCCTTCTTCTCCACCATTTAATTCTCCGAATGGTGGAAAACGGTGGATCCCATCGGTCCGCAATCAAGGTGCAATCCTCAAGATCCATCCTACCGTCCATTCGTTCGGTATTTTTTTTCTCTCACTGCTCCCTAATCTCTCTTGAGTGAATGCCAGTGCATGGTGATCAGCAGTGGCGGAGTTGGACTAGGCGCAAGCTATTTTAAGATGTTTGGCACGCATTCAACGTGAAGGACGTTTTTCTGCTCTAAGTCCTAAAATTGAAGTCCACCCCCGAAACTGAAATCCCAATGTCCTTGCCCGCAGATAAAGGTTTTCCAATTCCTTCAGAATTTTGCGGTAACTTGCTCTGGAAATTCTTGCGCTCAATTTGAGCCACTCCTCATTACAAGTTGAAAAGAGTCATCCGGCTTCGAATTCACGCTCTATCATCTGAGCAGAGAGCACTTGAAAATAAATTAACTGATCTCGAATATTTCCGGATAATTTTTCTGACTGATTGCCTGAATGATTCGGGATAATTTTTCGTCACGGAAGTTTGATCATTGAAATCTATACGATGGTGTAGGGACCCGCTTAAGAACGATGTTATTTGCACGAAAGTAAGCGAACGTATCTTTGCCTCAACTTCTCTAAGTTTCCGTCTGATATGTTTATTTAATTTTATATGCACATTTCGTGTAAAAAACGCAATGAAACTCTTAACGACTCTGCGTGTACTGATTAAAACTCTCTCCTCATTAGCTGTCAATTTATTCGTCACTCTTTTTTCTAAATATTTTTCTCGGTATATAAGTTGAATTACTATCTACCATTATCTTCTCAATCCACTGTTTTTACCTTAGAGTTTCTCCCATCAGCCATCTTTCTACCCCTATCACGCCTAGAACCTACAATTAGAGTTTTTATTCTTTCCGTTAATTTTATTTTTTCCACCTTTTCTACAAACGCACCTGTAAATCCTATGATCTAATCCAGAGGAGAAAGTTTAAAAACATTCACCGCTTATTTCTGCAATGATGTTTACTTTAGCCTTTTCCTTACGTAAACTAACTAGTGTACTTCTCATCAACTTCCTCTCCTTTAAAAATCTTCTCTAAATAATTCAATTACCTAATTCTTTTCTCCTTTTTATATCCATAGTACTATGCCCAGTTTTGTGTAAGACACTTCTTAAATAAGTACTTTTCCTGCTCCGATTTATACCATCAAGACTTAGACTTCTTTTTTGAAAACCAAATTACTTTCGTTTTCCTATGATTGATTCTCTTCCCACATGGTGCTGGTTTTGAATGGCTCCCACTAGTGATTGCAATCCCTGACTTCACTGATTAGCCAAAGATTGATTGTCCACAAACTTATTGCTTGTTACACCCCCTCCTACCTTGCCCAGTCCTACCCCCAGCCTTGCCCAAGCCTATGACCGTCCCTTGTGCGTGCACATCGAAAATCTCGAGCGATAAAGGAGAGCCCTATCTAAATCCCCAGCCTATCACTGTCCAAACTGCTTCACCATCCGGTACCCATATCAATGCATTCTGAGTCCTGCATAGGTCTCTATTAAGTCGCCTATTCCTCCAATCCTCTCCCATCTACGTTATTTAATTAATCATGAAAATGTACTCTTGCGATTGCCGTCTCGAAACCAACGACGCAGTCAAATAAAACTGGTTATTTCATTTTTTATACGTCACAGGAATATATGTACACTGGGATCGATTTTGTGCCAGAATCAATCCGAAATGAGATTATCTTTTGGAAAATAAAATGCGATCATTGTAATAGTGGTGAGAGATTTTATTTAAGAGCAAAACTTCGGAAAAACGTATCGATCGTTTTCCTACGGTCAAATATTGAGACTGCACACTGCACTCAACATTTGCATTTACGCACGTTTGATTATACTATGTTATTTCTGCATCATCTCTTTTTGGATCTTTCATTTTTATATCCGAACAACGCAATCCTTCCTCGTAAGTAAGGTCTATTTGGATCTTTTTGGCGTAAGATTAGATTAAAAGGCCTTCATACATTTTCTGTACAGTCTCTGTTACACTAATCCAATTTCTTTAAGACTTCCTGTATCTCATAATAGAGCAGGTGGTTTGCTTTCCAAAAACACTATCGGCTAATAGTAAAAAGGTGACGATGCGTATTGATTCTATTAGCACTGCTAGACCAATTCGACGAAGTAACCCGAAAATGGAATTCAGGAGCTAAAAAACATGACGCATAGGAAAACCGGGCATGTCAGCAAGTTATGATCGAGATTACGCACTCCCCTTGTCCAGTTCATTCCCGGCAGTCGTTTCGGGGAGTCGAGGCTACCTTGGAGTCGATGGTGCAAGGGAGGGGCTGGGTGATGAGGCTTGAAAAATATTTTCGTATAATCTTTGATATCTACATTTTTTAAATCACACCTTTTGAAACCTCCTTCTCTTTAATTCCCAATATAATGCCAAAACCTCTTTGAAATGAAAAATGAGAACACGCCCGAAAAATATTTTTCGTGAAGTGGAGATCACTCGAGTTTACTTCGTGCGCTGGAATACTTGAACGTCGGCAAATAGTATGGACACCGACGTAAAATATAGAGTACTCCCGTATGGATAGATTTACCCCTGATTTACCCCCTCGGGTATTGTGCAGGTATCTGAGGATGACGCCGATGCGTCGAAACTATTTGTTTAGGAAATGTTTAAGGATGACGTCAATACTTCCCACTTACGTCCCGACAGTGGATTGCAACGTCGTGCCGATATCGACGGAAAAAATGTGACTGGGAATAAATTCTCCCTGAACTGCGAAAAAGAGGGAAAAAATCGGTTTCTGAAGCATTTCTATTGCATGTGCAATTGCTCTTGGGCATAAATGAGTTCCATTTCCACGAACTCAAATTCGCCAACAAATTGCCTTGGCGACACTGTCGGCTTCGATCCCTCGGATCCCCTCTAAAGAGAGGGGAAGGAGATCAGACCAAGATCAGCAGTCAGGGCTGGCCGGGTGTTTGTCGGGGAAACCACTTTTCGTTGGAGCGCTGCACTTCCCCACACCTGCTGCTGTCAATGCCACGCAATGCCCAGTCCCCTTCACACAGGTGGGCAGGAGAGACGCCCTCCTCCTCCTTCACTCGGAGCCCACTAGGTTTTCTTCGGCAAACAGAAGGGGGCACCTCTAATAGACGCCATGGCGCCGGGTTCCCCTTCCAACCTCTCTCTCGCCGGCCCACCCTCAGCCCTCCCGCCCGTCGCCTGGCAACTGTCCGAATCCAACTGCGGATGGCCACTTTCGCATCCGTTATTTAGAGCAATCGATAACCCGGCGGCGGAACAGAGTGCGTCTAGCCCACGAACCGACACGACTCAGCAGACGGCAGGGACGGGCGGGCCACAATCACCACCTCCCCTCCGCCTTCCCTCCTCCTCTTCCCACCCCTTGGACGCATAGCACAAGTGCGGGCGTACAGATTTCTCGGGAGAAGTAAGAGTCATATTGGTTTTTATTGGTGCGTTTGTCTTTTTGGTCACTGTCGTGTCGGAAGCTTCGCAGCACGGTGAAACTTTTTAAACGAGTGTGTCTCTATCCGAGAGTTTGAATACATAGACACTCTTTGGGGTTTGTGAGGCACTGAAGAGTAGAAACGCAAACGATCGTTTGTGGAGGTTTATTGTGAGATGTTTACAAGCGGCCAGAGCAGCCTCCACCCTCACCATGGACCTTCCCCCGAGCCCTAAAAGAGCCGGGGTACATGCGTCTGGGGCCCAAAATCGACAAGATCTCGCCGTCTAGGGAGTAGGAGGTGTTTCCCGTCTGGTCTCGATTAAGCTAGATCCGTTAGAGCAAAATTTATTTAAAAATGGGGCCCGTGAGGATCACACACATGAACGTATGATTCCGTGTTGGCCCGAGGGATTTCCACTGAGCCTTGGGCATGTTAATGAATCAATTTCCAACTTATGTATTGTCTCCTCCCAGTTCCCCAGTTGACGAAATCCTAGCGACGTCAGGGCTAAATTGTTATACCACAGACATCGAACCTTTAAGTGGTATTTGGGCTAGCACTTCATCAATTAAGACCTTAAAACTTCCCAAGTGCATAAAGGGTGGTAAAATCTAAAATTTACCCAAATCCATGCAGTATTTTGGTTCGATACGAAAAGCGGTACCGTTAGTGATACTTTTAACTGAATTAAAATTTGAACTTATCCATAAATTTGTTCCTTAAAATCAGTTCGATGAGATTAATAGTGGGCGATACTATAAATAGTGTTAACATGTCAAAATCCTCGTTAATATGTTATCTAACTCTAATCATTTATCCTAGTTGCATCAAATATCCAATTAAAACTAGTGAATGAAAAAAATCATGACGTCCGATATGGTGCGGTAATTAATGCAATGGCTACCCAACACAAAGACCCGGGTTAAAACCGCGGAGATGACAGGGTTTTACACTGTTATCTCGATCCCTAATTGGGATACTTTGGGTGGGGCACTAAGGGGGGATTGAGTAGTAGGCTATCCGTCGGATGAGAGGTTTAACTATATGAACTCCTATGTGCCTGTCCCTCAGGGTAGGCTAATTCCACGCTGGGTTTCTCTCCACCCAAACCCCTTTCCCTGAGCATGTAATATACCTAATTACTAATCTATCTCTAATGGCGATGATGACCTCAGCGTTCCCTAATAAATATATAACTACTACGAAAATCTGTATAATTAAATGGTCTATGAGCATCATTAGGTCAGTATATATATTTTTTATAAATCCGTATTTATACTATAGATTGATTTTCTTAAACAATATGTGTGTATATATATAGTATATATATATATATATATATATATATATATATATATATACACATAATTACATATACATATATATGCATACACTTATATGTATATACATATGTGTATTTACATATACGGATACATATATACAAATATCATATGCATTCATATATATATTTATATATATATATTTTTTTTTTACCATAAACACAGTAATCAACTCGAAGGTCGGTTTCGTAGAGTTCACTCGGTGCTAAGCCCGACGGCGTGTGAAATTCACTCATCAGGGTAGGGGGGCCAATTCCTTTCCCTGTGCCGGTTATGGTTTCCCAGGAAGATCTGGTACCCGGAAAATCACATAGCTTGGATGGAGCTGCAAGTGCCTAGAGTGCCTTGCCCGGGAATCGAACCTGAGCCCCTCCGGTCAGTTCTCCAACGCTCTACCCCCTGGACTATCGCGACCCACTTCTAGGAGTTACTTCCTTAAATTTTTTTAATCGCATTTTCTTTAATGGTCTTTAATGACGCAGATAATTTGGCATTACACTAAAAATACTTCGGTATCACTACAGTAATCATATTGGCACCAAATTTGAATTAATGAAATCCAATAAATCAAATTTTAATTATTTTGGAATATCACGGTATACGTTTCTAGTTTCGATATTACATCAACCTACCTGAAATATTTTACACTTGTTTCTATTGCGAATTTCCATTATTGAAACATACAAGATAAATACTTTTCAATGTATGTATATATATATATATATATATATATATATATATATATATATATATATATATATATATATATATATATATATGACACGAAAACGGCACAATAGAACACAAAAATAAAATAGATGACACGTAAAAGGACACTCACATTTCAGAAAGTTGAAGCTTTCGGCCCTCTTCAGGTCAGACTGACCTTTCTCGATATACACGTATGTATACATATAGTATATCCGAATTCCAAGGATACTACGGGAGGTATAGGTTAAAAAGTAACCATAAGAAAGTAAATAATCATCGTGCATCGTCGAAAACCTACTGATAAAGGATAGTGTACGTTGAAAAATAGATTGGTATGTATTTCGCTGTTAATTGGGTGTTTGTCCCTGAATTCGACATATTTAACGCATTCCAACAAGATATTAATTATGATGAATTGGCTATTGCACTTGTCATAGAATAGCGGTTCCATCTTTCCTATGAGGAGTCATTTATTCAATATAGCTGCCAAAACAGCATAGAAGGGAAAATAATGTTTGAAATGATAGTTTAGATGACTCGTATTATAATTCAAATAGTGACCAAAGCGATGCATACTTATTTTTTTCGCCATTATAACCTTTAAAATATCTTTTTTTTCCTGAGACTTTGTCTATATCTAATGGAATACAGGAAGTATGTACAATAAATAATTCCTGGGTGATTTCTTGCTGATTTTTTCCGGGCCTGTTTTATATTCCCCAAATTATATTTATCTGTGATATACGTCTTTGGAAACATATTCATTTTGTTTCTCGTTCAATGTACGGCTTGCCTCAATATAACAAGGCCGTTGAAGCAAGATGATAAGCGTAGGTTGGAGGCTTTTGAATTGTGGGTGTGGGAAAAGATGGAGAAGATGAAATGGACAAAATACAAATGAGGAAGTACTGCGTATGGGGGAGGGGAGGGGAGGGGATGGTGGACAGATATCCAAAGGAGTCATTAAGGATGGATGCAGAGTATTTTGATTGGCGATGAGCTGTGTAAGGGTGCGTTATAAGTATACAGGAGACCGTTGAGCAAGCGAGGAAGAGGTAAGAATAGAATAGTGATGCTAAATGGGATAAAAAGAGAGATATTGTAAGCGGAATTTAAGAATGGTTTATTGTGGTATGAGGTGTAAATACGTTTATTTAGGAGAGGTAAAAAAAATCTTCCGTTGTCCAGCCTGTGTTTATCAAAAACAACTATTTATTAATAGCTCCATCTTCAATTTTTTCCATGCTCACAAAACCCTCACAACGACTCGCTCAAACGATTGTCAAACAAAATTTGAGGGTTAAAAATGGCTGAAATTTTAGTGAGTGCCTTTCAACAAATGCACAACCACATTTCTCAACTTTTGTTGAAAAGTGCTGCCGTCTCTAACTTGAGGTCGGAGGCTTTTCAGACAAACCTCGCATCTTGCCTGGTGAACTACCTAATAAGGTTAGCTTGAATAATTTAAAATATTGACTACATTAAGGATTATAATGCTATGAGTGCAGTTTATTATTCGTCAATCAAATTCTCCGTAGCTCGTGCGCATCTCCGATCCGAAAAAAAATCCAGAAAGAAATCTCCGGTTTTTCAAACTTCGACTCGGCTCACCGATAACAGGCAGGGGTGGAAGGTGTAAATTAGGGGTGGGATTAACTTCGATAGACCGGCTCTTGTTCTCGACGACATCAATCTTCCGGTAGTGTTCCTTTACCTGCTTGGCAGGATTAGGGGAAGCTACAATCGCCGCACACTCTCCGTCGAACGAGTCATTATCCCATGGACGCCTCTCATCATTTTTCCATCCTCTGCCCCTCACACGCCACACGTCTCTCCCCTGCCCTCATCCCCTCTCTCCCTCTGCACCTCGGGACGCCGCTGAACCCCAATGGCCAGTTCACACTGATTGCAGGCACTTAACTTGAGAACTAACCAACTTAAGACTTAACGTGTTCACAAGTTCTCGCTTCACTCACATTGACGTATATCTTCTCAATATCTCAGCCAATCAGTAAGCGTTTATCCTTTCCTGCGCCTATCCATGGGACCATAAGGTTTATTAAATGATTCTGTACTTCGTCTCTGTTCCTCAAACTTTTTGCGTTGCCCGCGAGATTATTGTAATTTAAGGCCTCTAGTGACACGAGATTACGAGCCACGATCGCACCTGATTGAAGAGCATAAGATTACGTTTGTGAGCGAGTTTTGAGCGACTTAATCGTATCCCTACATTCATGCGTCGTCATAGAATATAAGAAATTATTTGAACATTGATCTATCATAAATTTAATAACAGATGTTTAGCTTTGAGGGAAATGAACATCTGAAAGAACGGAAGACAGCAGAAAAAAATGACCGCGGCGTAGAATTAATTATATTGTGGTTATTTTTTATGGCCATCTCGAAATTTCGCTAATTGGCGATAGAATCATTTCCTTTAATGAGCGTGGGTCATCCTTCGCGTCACACTAAGACTCTTTGGTGCAGTGGCAGTGTGGGCACACCCGTTTCCGTGCATGTTCTCAAGTCCGATTGAAATTTGTTTCTTAACTGAAGTCCTTAAATTGAGCGTGATGCGACCGTAATGTCCCACCGCTGATGAGGAAGGTCGAGTGTGACCGCTACTGCCGAGTGATTAAATGACTTCTTCACCCACCACCGCTCTCACCACTGAAGCACCCCGTAAAATCTTACTTAGGGATGCCCATGGTATCAGGGGGGAAAGAGAGCCGAGGAAAAAAGCTATACGAAAGTTTCGCGATCGTGAAATTCTGAAAAATAATTACCGTAGTTGTCCAAGTTTTTAAACTATGATGCTAATCTTAGATCACATTTAATTATTAGCTAGACATGATTTTGAGGGCCAATCAGACGATGATATTAACATTTTTGCTTAATTTAATTATTTTTTATGATATAAATTTTATTTCATATGATCACTTTATTTTTTCAAGTGTAGTCATGATTCTACGGACTTAAAGAGTGTCAGATGGCACCTGACACCTAATCTGCGCTTGTGCATTTTCATAATGAGAATGTATTATTTTCTCTTGGTTCCGTGGTTCCTCTAATAATCGTATTTCACATCATTAGAGCATGGTATTGATCTGTACCGTCGTTATAGTTGCGAATGTGAATATAGAACTTTTGGCGCAATAGGGCTGAATACAATTTCCTTTCAGTGAATCATACTGTAACTATAACAAAATATAATTTTAATAAAAGAAATTTGTTCAATTTACGGGAAGTACATAGGTGCTCACACGAGTTAGTGCATTCCATACTATTAAAAAATGTATTTATTATTATATATATGCACGTGTGTTTATATATGTGTTTAAGAATTGAGTTCATCCACATCCATTTCTTATGATAGACCTGCAGATACCTATCTACGAATACTTACGATACCCAGAAGTCTGATTACATTCATATGCTATGGTGTTTGGGGGCACAGTGAAATCAATCTTTTGCCTAATGAAGTCCACCAATTAATGGGTAAGATGATATATAGATTTATATTAAAAGTGAGTGCAACTTTTTCTCTCTAAAACTTAAATTATCCAGTGAGTCTAGTGAATGCTGTTATTGGCCATCGATGGAATGCACAGGGCTAATATAATGAAGGTAATTCAAAGGAATACGAAAATTAAAAATCTTCCAGAATTATGAAGTCGAATTTCAAGTTAAGTGCTATGACAGATTGATACTCTATATTCTATTGTTTCAGGCTTCACTTCATGGAAGTATTTAATATCCATACTAAAAAGAAAGACTTCGGGTACGTAACTGATCAGGTACGTAACTGATGATGCCGCAAGTCGGTGAAACGCGTTGTACCATATAATAAAATCTGTGGAAAAGTACAAGTCTTTCTTTTCAGTATGGAGATTGATATTCTCTTGGGTTTTTTAAACGATGTACGCGTTTAATTCGCGTTTTGAAGTGAAATGGTTTAAGCATTGTCGGTATCAAAGGAATCAAGTTGAAAATAAAAGTATTTACGAAAATATGTTAACTTATGGATGGGGTTATAAACAGAGAGGAAGTTGAAAAGTAGTATTAGTGGATCTTGGAGGTGGACGATTGCAAAACATCTTTAGGGAAAGAAGATGAGCGCTGACGGTATAATTCAAGGTGTGGACCCGGTGGAGGAGGAAAGAGTTACGCTGAAATGACAAGGAAGAAGGGTCTAATAAAAACAAAATTGGGGCAAATAAATGAATGTAATTTTGGGTGGAAGGCCAGGCAGTTGGCGGTGGTAATTCGATTAGCGCTACATCAAGCAAATATTTTGGAAATATTCGAAATTAAAAGTTAGGGAGAGATGTTAACGTAAAACCTCGCCTTGAATACTAGTCGAGCTATTGGGGTTCTGCTTAGAAGGAACTCATTTAGGAAATCGTCAGTAACCAGAGAAAAGTTGCAAACCTCGTGAAAAATCGTTGTGAGCGAGTGGAAAGCATCACATTACTGTTGGAGATCCTGGGTCGGCAATCAATAGAAACATAAAAATTACATGCACGACTTTACACTGCTAGAATAAAAATCGTATAGGTTTAAAACTGGCGCAGGATAAGTAGTTTTAGTCCCTCGTTACAAATGTTAGGTGGGAACACTGGGAAAAGTTGAGGAGAATTGACGGCCGAATATTGGGAATTAAGGAATCCTCTTTGCCTCACACAAGTCGTGATCACAGTAGTACGTTAAATCAACTTCGCAATTATAAACGCATGCCCATTGCCAATGATAACAAATGCGCCGATTGCTGTTGTAACACCCTTGTAACGCATTGTAGTGTAGGATGCAAATGAAGAATATTTTGGCCAGTTATATGCGTTTTCATTCCGTTAAAGCAAATTGAATGCCAAACCAAAGACACAAGTACAAATAAAATTCTACAGAGTGACTTTAGGAAAAGAAACTAATGTTTATTTCATGCGTCGTTTCAAATTATAAATTGAATTATTCAAATAGATATCGTTAATGTATCTATGACAATACATTTTAATGATGAATAAAAAATAGCGGTATTTTATAAATTAATGACAAATGGAGAACAGTATGAAAAGATAATTTTATTGCATTCTATACAAATTGGCTCAATATTTAATTTAATTTACATCGTGGTGATTATCAGAAAATCATATTTAAATAGTCTCACAGCTCCATTTATCTTAATGACTAGTTCCCGAATATTTTAAACTCCTTTGGGTTCATTCGAAATTCAGCCGCTATTTAAGTACAATTATGTTGCCAAACCCTGTATATGTGATGAAATCGTAATTATTGCGGAGAACTATTCCTATTAGGACAAATCCAAACACTCTAAATCGACATAAACAATTAGCATTGTTAGGAGAATCGATTTAGTGAACAGAATTTCTCATAGAATAAAGATATGTAATATTTAATATATCCTTCGCGTTTTCCGTTAATTGGCAAATACTAGCGTATTATCACCGGATGCATATAGAAAATCACAAGACCAAGCTATATTCACCAAAAACAACTTGTTTTATTTCGACCTCTGATGATTATTTATTACTAATTCATGCAAACTCAAATATTACCATAGGAAAACTATATTTGAATACTAATTTTTCGCTTGATTCAAGCTATGATGCTTAATAATGGTTGCTAGATGCCATCACTAATCATTTTTTATGATTCTGGCGCCACGCTTCAATCGCCCCTGAACTTGAACTGTACAAGACCTGCCATCTTGCGGCACTCTGTATTACTAAGTGAGCGGAGCGCCACTGGCGGCGAAGCACCCTGAAGTAACTATTATAGCGGGGAATCGGCGGGAGACGGCCAGTGTGAGGCAGCGTTCGGCTTGTGCTGTTTACTGGGAAGTGCAGGGAGGTGTACGGTAGTGTTCAGTTGCTGTAGTCTTTCAAATTTGTGTCGTATTCAAGCGCTGTGCAAGTTGAATGAAAGCTGTTTGTTGAGAAGACAACCTAGCAGTTCCTTGCGGAAAGAAGTGTCGAGCAGGTTTTCCTTCTGCATTGCCGTTCTTTAAAAATAGAAATGTGTACTCCGGTCAAGAAAGTGCCCATTCATCTGCAGGTAGAAAATATTCTCTCATTTAACCATTGTATATGATTATTTATGTGTATATTCTTGTGTAATAACGTGGTAAATTAAGCTTTCATCTTGATTTTCACTTTAAACTTGTACATGCCTTCGTGAATGTCTCTTTTGCCTTGAGGGTCCGACCGGCTTTTAGGAATAGGACCGGCTTTTGTTTTCTTGAATTTAAAATTATTTGCCTAACCGTTGGACAAGTATTTATCTTGAATAAGTTTGTTCATAGTTCATTTTTTGTGTGGTAATTACTTAACCAATTGAAGATATTGACATGTGAGTTGTTAATGCTGTTTCAATTGTTGGCTGAAAGTGTTCTTTTTGTTGGTCCATGTATTTCATTGTCAAGCTTGATACTTGGATTGTTCGCACATAGAATGTGAAGTGGCTATAGAACCTGAATTGGCTCTTCGGTCAATTTCACTGCTTTTTTACTTTGAAGATCTTCATGGCAGGCCTCATCGCTGTAAAGAGCTCTGAGGCATGGGGGTGGGGACTGCCGTGAATAAACAAGTGATATGAGCAGTGCTGTGTAATATCTACAATAGTAACTATCGTATATGTATGTTGCATTTCACGAAAACCTATGTATATATATTATGCCCCTTTGCAGTAGATATTTCCCTGTCCACGGTTTTCGGCAACGAGGCATGTTTCAGGTGACGTTTGTGAATTAGCGTGAAATATTCTTACTAACAGAATTAATTCGAGACTCATATGTGGGCGGACGTTCCGACGTTCCTCTTGTGAAGGTTTTCCCCGATTCCCTTGAGTTTTCGCCCGCGGTAAAGGCGAGCTGGGTGCCCGCATGAATCGCCTTTCGGCCTCTACACCATCGGTTGCGGCAAGCCCACGAACGCGCTGAAGTCGTCGGGTCAGTCCGTAAAGCTATTCCGACTCACGGTGTGGCCAGCTGCGGGGATGTATTCTTGGACTCGGTCACGTCGTGTGGCGGATTGAGCAAAGGGACTTTTTGGAAACGTTCTCGGAGATGGAGAGAGAGAGGAATGGGGGGGGGGTTAGCGCTAGCGGAGGGAGGTGTCGGGTGTTCGGTTCCGATTCTTAGCGTGCACCGGAGGGCGTGGTGGTGCACGGTGCCGCTCTCGCAGGTTGCCGTGGCGTTAGGGAATTTCGGCGTGTGCAGCCGATCCGCGCCCCATCTTTTTACCGACACCCCCCCCGCGCGGCGGTGTCGTTTCCAACGCTCCTCCCGCACTGCGTCCGTGAAAGGGGTCCGGCCCTCCCCCCCCCGCTCTCCTCCCGAGGCAGCTCCCGAGGTGTGCTATTGATCTCCCGAACCCTCTCTCTCTCCCTGCCTCCCACTCCCCACAAGTCTCCTCCTCTTTCCCTCCTCCCTCTCCCCATTCTCTCTCTGCCACTCCCACCCGCCTCGCTTTCAGCGGTCCTCGACCCTTGGCACCCCCGAGACAGCCGCCCGCCTCGCGGGGGACACCCGCCCCCCTCAGACTCTAGTGTGCCTTTCGCCCGACCATTTGCTAAGTAAACTCCCACGCCTTCTCAGCCCCCTTTCTTCTTCGCTGCCTCCTTCTTGCCCATCATCCATCCGTTGGACACCTTCGTTGTCGTGAGGCGAAGGTCTCCGAGGTAGGAGCTCGGCGAACCTCCGCCCCCCCATCCACCCGCACTAGTGTTGCCGCCGTGGTCCTCGGGGGTCGGAGCGGCGGGGTGTGGGGTTCGAAAGACAATGACGGGAATTGGGGATGCGGCCTTTCTTTCCCGTTTCAATTTCCAGAATGGCGTAATTAGCCGGAGGCTGTGTGTGGTGGGGCATTAGCAACCTTGAAATAAGTTTTGGGGATTTGGCCTCGAAAAAAGTGCTAGACAATTCTGGAACTCAGGAGCGATGAGGCTTAATCAGACCTCCCGCCGAAAGAGTAGCTCACATTGATCAATAACCATGTGAGCTCCTTCCGACCATCCTCTTTAAATGCTGGAAACCGACGCCGTGGGTTTCCTTTAAATTCTGTCATCTTTTGTGTGAGATTCCATCCGTGGTCGATAATACACTCAAATCCCACGTTATGCGTTATCGATGGAGTCTGTAATAAAGCAGCGTTTTTCGTAATGTTAATCGTCTTGTTGTAATAATGCAGTTCGAAGTTACCTGTGACAATGGCAATTTGCTGTTTATGAGCATTATTTGTGGCATTTGTTTTTCTTAGGTTTTGAACGTTCCATCATTTCCAATGTGTTCAGGGAACGTACAAAGGAAATTGATGCGGGATTTATTGGTCGAAATGATGGTTGTCGAGGCGTCATTTGAAAAATATATATTCGTCGTTACCGAGGACCGCAGATCTGTTCAATTGTCGCGTAGTCCTTCGCTATTTAGTCGTTGGAAATTTTTGGAGAGTTTCCGCCGGGCCGGCTAGTACCACGGAAGGCCACGTCTGGTCTGGTAACGCGAACAGGAAAATGTGAATACGGCAATGAGTTGATAAAGGCGGTGCATATTCGTTGTTGGGCGGCCATGTGCCAAATGCGATGGCTTCGTCCAGTGAGATAAGAGTTGGCAGTAATTTAAGAGAACTGGGTTGTGACAGGGTACGTGAGGTATCCATGAGTATTCATGAGTGGTCAGTGTATGCCCAGCAACAAATTGTATAGGAAGCGGTTTATCAGTGAACCTTTAGGGAAACAAGAAATATCTTTTGGGAAAAAATAAATATATTTTTGGAACATCCTTAGATCCGACAATATGAATATACCGTCAGATGTTTGGAGTAGTTTTCTTTGTTGTTAGGATAGATGGTGTCAAAAATGGTGAAGTGGTATCAGTTGGTTCTACGAGAGTGCAACCAGTAGGGGGGAGTGGAGGAACATATTTGCAGCCAATATTCTTTAGAAATCATTTAAATATCTCCTGCTCATTATTTCTTGCACAAGTAAGTGTCAATTTATTTGCTTTGGCGACTTTTCCACGTTTGAATATCAGGAAATTCCGCACTCCCCAATCAAATGAAGGATTTCCTCAGCCAGTTTTCAGGTAGTTTGCCTCCGACGAGGGATCGTCATCCCCCCCCCCCCGCAACCGACCGTTGGTGGCCCAAGTATAGTATTCCGCTCTGGACACATTCTGAAAGGCCGCAAGATTTTGAAAGGTTGGATTATTTTAAATGATGCATGGTAATTGATTCCATGATTATCATTTATTTTTTAAATGAGTAACATATTCATATGAGACATTCCATGAGAGTTTATTACTCTAAATTTTCACTGGCTAACGACTACGATGTAAATTATTCCGTAAATTTACATTTTATTCTCGTCACGCCGTTTCCTTTCTGGGAAGATATTTCAGGGAGCTCCATTTAACTAATTTTCCCCTGCATACTTCATTTACCTCTTTTGCATTCACGCGTCGTCTTACACGTGCTTTTCTCATCCCGAGACTGCTAACATCTCGCTAACGTCTCGGAGTCTTTTCGACCACACTCAACTGGTGCATTTCTTGATTAATTCCGAACTATCAAACCCCATTCACCCTTCTATCGTTTATTCCATGGGCGATTTGATTCTCATCCATCCTCCAAGGAACAAACCAGCGGAGCACACAGCTTTTTCTCCTATATGTCCGTTAGCCGTGCAAGTCTCTCATAATCCACCCGTTCCCCACCATCTCTCTCCTGCTTTTCACTTCGAACTCTCCTTGAGGTAGGAGTATGAATTTAATTGCAGTCGGGGAGGAAAGGGATTTATTGTTCGAGATTCTTTTCCAGCGTGAATAAAATATTTTCCCTCGTCACCTTGGGAGAAGGAAAGGGGAGGATGGGGACACTGGCTTCTCGACGCTCTCCTAGTTTTCAGTCCCAGCGTAATTTATTTTAAGTCAGCCATCGGAAGTTCTATCCAAAATATGCTAATGGAGGAAATGGCATCCGTGAAAGTAGTTCAAGGTGAGGATAATGGTAGGAGATGGACTCTGCGCGTTGCCTTAAAACCCCACTTCCCCCCCAGATAGTACAATTAATAAGAACCAAATCAAATCTTAAATATTATATTAAGGCTCACGAAACCGGTTTCTGATTTCTTAATCAGTTGGCCGAGTGCATATCTCGAATCGAGCCGTGGTCCGCGTTTATAATTGTGTGGAAGATTAGCAACTGTATTATTCGTCGGTCTCATTCCACCATGGTTAGCCGTAATCCGTTTATCGTAACACGTTCGTATGTTGACGGGAAAAAATGATGCATGATCTTGTTTCCTGAAATTTCGTAAAAAGTGCGGTATATTATATCCAACAGGAATTGGAGAAGGAATTCTGTTCACCAGTGATGCCATAATTAGTTACGGGAGTGTGGTCCACGGCGGGAGTCCCGATTGCTCGGCACGAGGTTAATTGAGTCATAATTTAGTTCATTGACCACAGTCCTTACCACAATGGCGTTAGCTTTATCTTACTAGAGTTGAGTTAGAGTTAGTAGGCACCGGCAATGGCGATAAATTGTAAAAGTGTTCATATAGCTTTCACTGGTGTCTTGTGAAAGGGTGGAAGCCCATTCATCCGCGGTTAACTGGAGTTTCAGTATTGCGATTACGACGTCACTATCGTCAAAATGTCATGTCGATATGCAATCGTAATTTGGAAATTAGGAGGTCGTCTTCGTATTAATATGAGAGTTAAGGCCGAAGAGCGTCCGAAATCGAATAAAAAGCCTCCGGCGAAGCTTTCCTTTCCCGTACACACCCGCCGTAGTAATGTGCTGCCATTTTTCTGTTGCTTAATTGTTTTCGATCAGTAGGAGACAATTTAACGGCCATTGGATCTTTGTATGGAAGTGTGAGTTTTGTTCGTTAGTGAAAAGTATACTAGTTTGTATTTTCGATATTTTAGAGTACCGTTGAACTTAAAAAAAAGACAATTAACTAATTGCAATGACTTGTCGAGCTCACTTGCGTTTTCATTGGTAAATTCGTTCCAAGGGAGATCGCGGTATTCGGATAGCCGTAGCAGGCGAAGCTATAATGAACAAGAAGCCGAGGTATGCGCACATTTGGTTTTCTGAGCTTTTAAACGACTTCACTCTTTTCAAACATGGGCAGGTATGTGTCGTTCAGTCAACGCCGAACAGTAATTTCTTCGCGCAATATCAAAAGGTTGTCCTCTCCGAGTGATTACTCCTCGCGCCCCTCCCACCCCCGTGCTCCCTCGAACAAGGTTAAGATCGTTCGGGTTTTTTCCTCAAAGGCGAAGGAGAAAAAAAGAAAGATTTCACCCCAAGAGCGGAGTCTTGAGAGAACGGCTCTCAGGACACGTGCGGAGTGGCGACCCCCATTACAGGGTCGAAGGCGTCGCGTGAGTCGCTACTGGTGGCCGTGAAAGGGCGATGAGTATTTCCATTTCTCTATTTCCACGCGAAAGTTCTCTAAGCGTTCTATCGGTGAATTCCGTGATGATATAAAATACCATTCAAATTCAAAAGGAACGTGGAAACGTGGCTGTTCTCTTCAAACAAATTGCCTTAATGGGGGAACGGCGAGTGGGTTTAACTATTAATACGCGATTTATAATTGAGATTGTCATCGAGTGATATTTTTAACCTTTATTTTAAGTGAGCAAATGCAATTTACTCTCAGGGACCTATCCCATACAGAACTAATTTAATCATCAACCGCCTCTTTATGCGCGTAATGAAATAACAGCGTTGATGGTATAATTCAGCTTCCACGAGTATGTATTTCAGGAAATGTTAACATGACTAAGGCAACAATGACACTTGACTATATATAAATTTATATGTATAACAAGTTACTTCAATGGAGTGCATCCATCAATAGGCAGTGCTAAATATTTAACGCGTACACGCCGAAGTCACTTGTCATGTACTCGTTTGTACGAAAAACGAATTTATGTGAAAATTAAGGAGGCGTATCCGATGATGTTGCGTCACGTTGAAGCTGGTCCATTCACGTGGGCGATAATGTGGAACAACTTTGTGAATTTCCATCGTTCATGGCACTGGGAGCCGGTTTAGTTCTCGAGGAATAGGGACCAAAAAATGGACTGTTGTAAATCTTTTTTTAGGGAATGGTGTTCCGCTGTACGTGTTCACGATTCTTCGATCGACCGTGGCCGACCAACCGACCGGCGTCCAGCATTGGTGTAGTCTACCAATATCCATTCACCGCAGAGTGCCGCGCTGCTAAGTGGGCGTTATCTTCACAAATATTCCCCAGGCTTTCTGCGAATTGTTCCCTGGGAGCGTGGGAAAGTTACCTCGCGGTTCGTGGACCGGGATTACATGGTTGATGTTCGAAACGTGTTAAAAGAAGGGGCAATCGCATTGCGTCGAAGTCTTAATTGTGCCGAAAGAGTAACGGCTTTTCAAAACCGCCGTCTGCGGAGCGGTGATAAGGGGATCATTTTATTTTTTTCTGCGGCGGGACTCCAGACGCAGAGCGACTGTGGACGCCGTCGTAACGTATTAACCGGCCAGTTCTCCAGGCAGCGAATTCAAACGTTTATGGTTGTGTTGTCCCAGAAAGATGAAATTCATCTGAGGTTTTTGTCTTTTGTGCCTTTATTATGTTATCAACTTTAGATTTCCCTGTAAATCGCGGACATTTTTTCAAAGATGGCAGAGAAGTCTCTCTTAGATATTTTAAGCAAATTGTTATATGTATTGCTTAAAAATGTGAATGATAGCGTGTGCATATGGCAACCGTTTTGTACCATTTTTTGGCCAGGTATGAGTTTGGGTTTTGTGATCAGTTAACTCGTTCAAGTTTTGCTGTGGTTAAATTTTTCCAAAAATTAACCGTTCACCAGTAAATCTTTTCGATCAATGGTAGAGCGTGGCATTGTTGTCGATTAAAATTACTATTTGATCGCATTTCTCTCGTTTAAAAAATAAATTGTAAGCCTTCTTGAGTGTGAAATATGTAATTCTTCTAGATCTGACAGGCGGTGGTGAGAAAGCTATCAAATATTTCATACGTACATTGGAATGAGCAATCCCCTTCCCTTGGTTGCCTTCACACACCCGGGTGTCCGAAGAGAGACAGCTGCTTCACTCGGATATGCATCCAGAGCGAATAATTGGACCATGCACACATTGGAAAAAAATAACTTTCTCAAAGTCTAAAAGAATGGTTCACGTATTCTCGATCGCGTTACCAGAGCAAAATAGACGGCAGTTTAAATAATGTATTTAGGAGACAAGATGTTATTGCTTTCAATAAATAATCCAGTTGATGTAATATAATGACCGGAGGGCCCGGGTTCGATTCCCGGGCAAGCCTCTCTGGGCACACTCAGCTCCACCCAAGTTATGTGATTTTTCGCGTATCAGATCTTCCTGTGAAACCAATAACCCATGGAAAGGAAGTGGTCCTCCTACGCCGTCGGGCTTAGTATTGGATGAATTCTACCATAACGACCGATTAGGGTTGATTACAGTGTTTATGGTTTTATAATATAAGTTGTTGTCGATTGTACTTACGATCTTCTACAAACGCTCGTGCAACCCTCGCATATTCAATTTTCAATTCGATTCTAATGGCTAAATACTATTATTTGCTATCGTGTGTAATACTGTTACGTGCGAAATGTAAAATGACTTTGATGTAGAAGCGCCCTTATTATTACTTTGACGTAAGCAGGCACCCTGAGTATTAAACTCTTGGTTCGCAAGAATTAATGCTTAAATGAACTTAGCAAAAATTTAACCTCTCACCTGTCAACTTTTTGATCGAGGACACACTGTAATATCTTTGTCGAATAAAATTTCTATGATCGCATTTTACAAAAATTCAACATCTGCGCAATACCTAAATATCCCGAAAGGGGACGTGGCGGGTTGTGTTGGGACCCGAGCCACATATGCAGAATTATCAGTTTATGCGTAATTGAATAGATGTTAGCTAATATAATATACTCTATTGCACAAATATGTCAACATAAAAGCACGCAATAATTGTTGCTTTTGACCAATTCCACAAATTCTAGTACTCAAGTTAATATTTTTAGGCACTTGGGTAAGATTTCGATATGATTGCGTATCGAGCGGGGAAGAACGAGTTCTTGAATCAGTCTGTAACGAGCTCTCTCTCATTTTATCCCGTTGGTGGCTGTCTACCAGTATAATTTGGTACAATCATAATTCCCCTTGTGCCACTAGGGAACTCGGGTGCCTTAACTTTTCTTTGAAAATTAAGTTTAGGATATGTCGCATTACGCGCGTACGTACTGCGACACATCGTAGGCAAGCAATGGTGTCTGCTTTCATCCAGGCTTGATTCTTAAAAAAAATTTTCTCCCTCCCTCCTCCCCCCTTTTTTTAAAAATGAAATATCAGCGAAGACTTCTCTCCCGGAGACGCTCGCTGCGATGTTACCGTAGTGTTGGAATATCTGCAGCAAAAAAAATGCTGCTCGCGTGGCTAAACTAGTGATGCAACTTGGGTTTCATAACCGCTGCGAAGGATCAATGTTTGGTGTGAGTTCCGTATGGATCTTAATAAAAATGAAATGCCCTCCGGTCGCTACCTGCGCACGGCATCTCTCCTTAATCGACGGCTCTTATCTTTTGGGCCGCAGCCGTCTTGTCTGTATGGCTGCCTCGAGCAGTCCTTGGGTGTCCGCGGGGCACGCGGAAACATTTTTGCCGCCATGTGTGCTCGTGCAGACCCTAAGCACCGCTCCCGGGGGGATACTCGAAGGCATTCCGAAATGGGTCATCGGATTCCGCGCGATCCGATAACGTTTTTCATTCAGGGCTCCATTTATATCCTTTTCTCCTAGCATGTGTTAGTCGATGGAACACTTTCTAAATCTCTCTTCTTCCCCTCGGGTGGGTGGGTGACGTGGCGCCATTTCCCCCTCTGTTTTCTTGCTTTCTTTTCGTCTCGGATCGGCAAGGGTCCAACCGTGGGAAGAAAGGCTGGACGCCTCCGCTGTTTTCGGCCAAACTGGCGCATCGCTTAGCTGTTGCTTCATTTGACGTTCCGAGCGGAACGAACCTGCAGTCGCGCAGACGAAATCTGGAGTATCAGTTGGGAGAGGATGACTAGGCATCCTCATTTTAAGAGCTCCCCATTCTATTGGCAAAGGTCTGCATGTGTTTGACGCTTAATTTCGTGTCCTCTTTGTTCCATTATGTTTCGTGGACGTATATTTCCTCAGGTGACCTAGATGGGGAAAAAGATGACTGTAATCGCGCTCCATCCCATCTTTTCCTTGCGTGAAAAATATACGTGGAATACTTGGCAATTTTCAATTTTGAGGGAATCCATTGAGTGAGATGACGACGTGCTCTTTGTATTGTTAGGGATGCCATTATGGGGTTGAGGGTTGGGATTCTCGTGAATGAAGAGCCATTCTTCTCCTGGCATTCCCCATTCAATGCAATTTCTACCTGGGTGGATGCTTAATGGTGGTCGAAAAATACCGAAGAATTCCGGGACTGAAATAATTTGTTGCCATTTTCCGTGTAAATTAGCAGGAAAATTCTTTCTTCATTTGTGCCTTGTAATTTTACTGCTTTTATTATAAGGAGCAAATGAATGAAGCGTTAAATAACTTCGCTGGTCCTCCAGGCAATTAACTGAAGGGCGAAACTCGAATGTAAAACTATTTAGCATCTGCCGTTGTTCAGATTTCTGCTTCCATACATATTTCTTTTGGCTTTTAAGTATTCGAACTTCTCGGGTTGATAGTCCTTTCAAGTTCTTGCCTTTATTAATGGAAACTAGACTTAGCCTAAGATCGTAGCTAGACACGGTCGGTTTTGTGTAACTAGTTATAAAATCCGTTATGTCACACCCATCGTTTGAAGAGATGGGATCAATTTTTGTATCGTATTGTTTCCGGGCAAAAGATAATAACTTGGTTGCAGTAGGGATTGTTATCCATTTTTGAGACTTAATACCCCGAAAAAATTGCGATGTTGCTCCAAGGAGTTTAATGCACCACATTACCGAAATTTCCATCTTCGTCATGGTCGTGCACTGTGGAAAAAGTGTAATGTGATCAACTGCTGATACCTGGACTGAACACTTATGTGATAGTGCGTGTATGAAAAATGCATGTAGAGCACGCTGAAATTATTTCTGAATGTTTCCCGTGTGAGTTTATGTGAAGCTTTACAGTTAAGCGTAGAGGTAATCTTTTCCATAATGCCGCCTCAATGGCCTGTGAGTGGGAGAGGAGGGGCCGTGGCTCATTTCTCTTCAGTCTTTAGATTGATTGATGATGATTATTAACTGACATTCCGTATCGCTTTATTTTCGTGAATTCCGAATTGATGCACGAGGTATTTTTATACGGTTTTAGTCACGACTTTGGAGAGGGTAAAGGATTCCGTACTACGGGGCGATCCCCAATCAATGGTAAACTGTTAATCTGTATTTACTAATTTTCTACTCTAGCCTTACTTTTAATGGATATTTACTAAACGGTAAGAAAATTTTATCCGACAAATATGCTGTTAATGTATGTAATGATACGATTAATAGAATTCATGTGTGTAAATCATTCAAATTCAGTTTATGAATTTTTATATTTTTAGTTGCAGGGTCATCTCTGCTTTCGTTGATGAGCTAAAATAATTTTGTGCTCTGATTTTCTACCCGGAGTAGAATGAAAATCAGGGGTTCTACCGGTGATACATTCATGAAAACACATTTTGCGTCAAATTTTAGGATTATATTTAAAAAATATTGTGGCAATAGGAATTAGTGTTTGTTTGTTTAGGCAGTGATTGCAATGGACAGTGGAACCTGGATAAGCTTTACTGCTAGGAATTCGAGGTCATGGTAAATGATGCGAGATGGTGAAATTATTTATTAGCCGATACATGAATTGGTAATGGAGTTAGAGATTTTTAATTAGCCTCGAAGGAAAAGTATAGCTACTCTTAGTGCTGAAATGGCACGCCAGAAATAAAGTAACTGTTCTTGGGTGTCTTGGAGCGCTCGTGGAACCAGTGGTCGAAGTGCTTTGCACTCTTAGCAGGTTGTTAAGGAATGGCTGGAGATTGTAAGTACCCGTTCATTGGTAACTCACGGAGGGATGTCAATGCTCATGAGTCCTCGCCGTTTATGATTGGAGCTCCGATGGCCCACGGTGAGTCGGGAAGTAGCACCTTTCTCTTATTTGGGACATTCGGATTGAGTTTATTTGTTCAGCGAATTGGTGGAATGAAAATAGAAATGTTAGATGTATTCATGGTCATTTTACCATCTTCATGACGGCGGTCTCTGATAGTTATTACGTGAAACATAACGGGTGGACTTCTTCTCTTTTGTCTTGTTCGAATACCTTCGGGTTGATTGATAAACGGTGGATTTAAAAGAAATCCACTAATTGATGATTCTACACATCTTAAATTTGCCTAAGATGAATTGGCGCTGGAATCAAAGTTTCAGAAACTTTCGAAAATTTTCAGTAAAAATTATATGTTTTTTAATTGATATTTATTACTCATTGTTAAATTCAAGTTAACCATGTATCTACACATAAAATTACTATCTACACGTAGGATTTTCGTGCGGCTTGTGTCAAAGAGTATCATATATTAATTGCTCTCACCAAGGGCTTAATCTTATAACTTAAAGAATGAGGAGTAGTGAGGGAAGTATTTCTGCAATCGCATCTTTTCAGTTAAAATATAGTTTTTGCGTTTCGTATTTCAGAGTCCCATTAGAGATGAAAAAATAGTAAATTTGTGATTCCACTAAAAATTTACATTTTTAGTGGAATCATAAAGTCAAAAATCATAAAGTTTTTCATTTCCAATATGAATCGATTCCATCAAGTTACGCCGGTAACCATCAATTATGTCAGTCTCAGATCTTAATAACGAATAAAGATTCCAATGAATCCTGAAAATTCACGCGTTAATATTCTTTTTCAGGTAAAATTAGGCATTCATATAGTAGTGAACATGACATCTTAACAGGGGTCATCAAGAAATGCAGTCAACTACGGACTGAGGGCAAAAGAGTTTCCATTGTCATGAAACCTCTGTTTGGGACCTCTGGATCTCCTTTTCCCCGGGAAGGTTATTTGAAGTAGGGTCATTATATGGATTCGTTGAACAGAGTTGAGTCAGGAGGTATTTGTGTTTATGTGGAAAGGGCCGTAAAGATCGGGTCGGAGCAGATTCTGAATAGTCGTGAAAATAGGCAACTCGCTCAAGTAGTGTGTGGGGCAGTTCAAATTTAGCTTCCCGTTACGCAGGAAATGGTGTGCAGAATCTCAGCAGGAGGTTCGAGCACTTGCGTCTATTGGCGTAGTCGAGGTCTAATTAATAATTTTGTGTGTGTGTGTATAATATATATATATATATATATATATATATATATATATATATATATATATATATACATACACATGTGTAAACATTGATAAATAAATGGTATTAACATTTTCTCCCTCTTCCTATTTACATGCTGAATCGTAATCGGGAGTAACCCGTCAACATTTGGTTTTGGGCGGCTCCTAGCAGCCTTAAAATCACAGTCTAGTTCATTCCTCTGAAAATTGCATTTCGAGAGACCGAAGTCCATGTTCATAATAGTAAACGCATGTAAAGATGTTTTCAAATGATATGGATTTTTATGCGAATGCTTATTTTCCAATTGACAAGTGCAGCGTATAAGTCTGCCATGGTTTCTCTCAGCAATTCTTCTTAATGTCAACAATTGGTATTCCGAACATACCAGTTTAAATATTGAGTTTCATAGTGAAATTCGACCGGGCAACGTTGGCTATCGAACCTTTATATAGCATAACCGGTACACCTTTTTTAGCGTCTTGGCGAGATACTGATTGGAAGGTCCCGGGTTCAGATCCAGGCCGATGAGTTTGAACTAACGGAAACTGAAATCCAGGTGTTGTGGTTCTCCAGTTGCTGGAAACTCGTGTTAATATGATTAATGTTAATACTCGTGATAATAATCCGGGGAATAGGACTGTTCAGCCCTGAATACTTGAACTCACTCGCACTGAGGCTTATTTCACCCAGAGTTCCAGACCTTTCTAAGCTAGCCGTCGATTTAATTTTTGTGCTGATATGATGATGGCAAATTTATGTGCAGATTGAAAAAATTATAGAAAACCTATAAATTTATCAGCAGCTCAGTGCAGCATTCAAAAATTTATCAGGGCGATCGAGTGGTGTACGAATCCTCGAGGGTAAACCCAGAATGTGGAGCACAGGTTCCTTCGCATAGTCGTAGATGTTGGTATGGGTGCGCCGCGTTACCCCTCCACACCCTCGCTATCCCCTCTTCTTTCAGCTGCATTAAACTTACCGGGGATAAGAAAGTAATTCCGGTGACGGGTCTGTAATTTTGAAATCCTTAAATTGGTCCTTATTTGGTTTGTATCTTCGCGTTTTAAGTGATGCTGATGAGCGAGCCCTCCTTAATACTTAGAAGCAAGCAAAATACGGTCCCCGCGCGTTGGATCGAGACTGGGATAGTAAATTGTAAACTGTACTGATCTTATTATTCAAAACTCGAGCACACCCACCTCAAACTTGGTCAGTTCATTCCGGCATCAAATGGTTTTTTGTGCAATGCTGAAGCGTACTTCAGCGGAAAAAGTGCAAGAAAAGGGAGTCAATTGAAAAATAAAGGGGTTAAAAGTTCAAAATTAGAATTCTCGCTGGTTGATTATATGCTATTTTTAGATACCGGAGAAATTAACTTGATGTTAATTACCTTACCACTGCTTTAACTTAATGATCCGAAGCTAACTCCGTAATTGAAGTTTCATAGTCGGCTTGTTCTTTTTGAAGAATCAATTCGTCAACTTCATCACTTACAAGTTCAATTACCAAAAACCCAACCCAACACACTTTGACAACAAATTTAGTTTCCATAGCAACAATATTTTTCATATTTTCAGGTATTAGAAAAATGTATTTAATAGAGCAATAAAACCAGAAAGAATGCATTAGGAAAAGTATTAGAAAAAAATACATTATTAGAAATTGTGGTTTGGAAAATTTGCATTAGAATTATTGATCGGGAATGAATTTATCTATTAAGCCGATATAATCAAATGACGCGAGCACGGTACTCCCGGAAAGTTCGTAGATGCGCCCCTGTTCCCTTCACACCAAAGCGTAGACACTCGCCTCATTTGATTGTGATCATTACTCGGGGCTCTGCACACGCTCCTATTTTATCATGGCGGGTGGACTGAAAAACGTTTTGTGATGATGTTAAACACATGATGCTTTATGTCTGTGAGGAGGGGACATTTCGGCCCCCCTGTTGTCCCTGCATCCTGGGTACTTCAAACCCCCCTCTCCCCCCAATGGCGCCGCTGCTCATATTTCCGTGGACGGCAGCGCCCCAGAGGAAGCTGGCCGATTCGACGTGGAGGAAGCGTGAGAGGGCAAGTGAACTCGAATAAGCTTTTCCGTCGCCCCCCCCCCAACCTCTCGAGGACAATGGGGTGCTTCCTTGGTGTTTGTGCATGTGGGAATAGAGCGGGGTCGGCTAGCCTAGTGCTTTTAACGGTGGTCATCAATGTCCCAGGCTGCTCTGCTGCCTTCCCCACTCACATAGCCCCCATCATCCCCTATCAAATGGTACGCTCGATTTAATCCAGAGCAGTGGAATAGTCCTCGTAGGCGACTCGTAAGTCAGTTCATTTAGCGACCCATAGCCCGGGGCAGTGGTGGCACACGAGGTTTATTCCCGGCGTCATCAAATTTGGTGGGCTTGCCATTTGAAACAGGGTAGCTGCTCAGTCGGGAAAAGTCGATAATTTGACATACCAATCTGTAGTGCGATATGCTACCTGGGATTTTCCGATGACGACGTTCCTTGTCATAATATCAGTGTGTGTTAGTGGGAGGCAATCATGCAAGCCCAGTCGAAATCTATGATTTATGACCGACTTTAGCAATGCCGGTAATACGCGATTCGATTTAATATGGTGCACATAAATAATACATATTGGATTCCAAACACACCAGAGAATATCGGGGTAAATGACGGATTGCTCGTCGGGAAATACTACCTTGATCAAAAAGTTCCCGGAATAACCACCGTGAGGCGCTCCCATCGTTCCGATTTGAGTTCTGTTTTTTTTGTTAAATTGGTACATCTGTTGTTGATATTCCCTTTAAATCTTAGTGTCATAACTTGACATTTGCAAAAGTTACGTAGCCAAGAGTACATCTATCTCTGTGTGTGTTGGCGATTTTTTACAATTTCAGAAATGGATTTAAATTTGCAACGACGAACTTGTATTAAATTTTGCGTAAAAAACGGATTTAGTGGCGCACGGACGTTGGAAATGTTGGAAAAGTATTTCGGCAACGATTCTCTAAAAAAAACGGTCGTTTACCAGTGGCACGAGCGGTTCAGAAGTGGTCGTGAGTCAATCGAAGATGATGAACGCAGTGGCAGACCATCGACATCGAAAGTCGGTGAAAAAATTGATAAAGTAAAAGAAATGTTGGTCAATAACCGCAAATTAACCATCAGAGAAATAGCGGAGGACTTGAACATTGCCCATGGATCCGCCCAAGACATTGTGGTTAATGATTTGGGTTTCCGTCGTGTAGCAGCAAAGTTGGTGCCAAAAGACCTCAATTTCATGCAAAAAAGAGACCGTGTTGACGTCGCAAAAGACATGATTTGCGAGGCTGAATCCGATCCCACATTCATCAAAAGGATCATTACTGGAGACGAGACGTGGGTTTATGAGTACGACACGCAATCCAGACATCAGGCAAGTGAATGGCGTTCACCAAATGAGCCGAGACCAAAAAAACCACGTCGTTTTCAGTCAAAAAAGAAGGCAATGCTGACGGTTTTCATGGATTAAAACGGTGTAGTGCATCATGAATTTTTGCCAGAAGGCCAGACAGTAAACAAAGAGTATTATTTGGGCGTTATGAGACGTTTGCGTGAAGCAATTCGCCGAAAGAGACCAGAAATGTGGGCAGAAAACTCGTGGATTTTGCACCATGATAACGCACCGTCGCACAGTGCTATCATTATTCGTAATTTTTTGACGAAAAATGCAACAAATACCATCCAACAGCCACCGAATTCACCTGATTTGGCTCCCTGTGACTTCTTTCTGTTCAATCGAGTTAAAAAACCATTACGGGGAACGCGTTTTAGCAGCCGAGAGGAAGTAATGGAAAAATCGCAGGAAGCACTGATGGACATACCGAAAACCGAATATAAAAAATGTTTCGAGGATTGGATCAAGCGCTGGCATAAGTGTGTTGCAGTCGATGGGGATTACTTTGAAGGGGACAATATAGATTTAGATGAATAAACTTGTATTTTTAATTTTCTGAATAAATTCCGGGAAATTTTTGATCAAGGTAGTACTTTGGGAGTAGCAATCTGTATGATGAGTGGCCACCCAGTTGATTTATCAAAGCCATTGCGTTATTAATCTTTCGGTGTTTCGTACATGCCCGAGCCGTGTGGAACGCGAATTCAGTGATTTTCTCTTGATTCAAGCTCGCAGGTGTTGTAACTAATTGTTGTAACTATTGGTATTAATCACGGCGTTGGAAAATACTCATCTCTTACCAAAAAGTTGTAGTTCCATGGGTTAATTCCAGTACTTATCGATCGACAGCTATCGGGAGAAACGTCGAATACTGTTGCCGTATTTTGGACCGTGGGTACGAACTAAATTTGGCAACGGTGGGCGTCTTTGTCACTGCACACGTATTGATTGGAAAGCTCAGGTGCACCAAGTACTTGACCGCACTTGAGGTGAGCTGTGTGTTAGGCCATTTTGCTTCGTGGGTCAGTGTGGCAAGTGTCCCGAGAGCGGAATAGTCGCTCTGCCTAGGGCACTAATGCTCACTGAGCGGAGTGCTCGCTCGGTTTCTCCGCACCGCTCCTCCGCAAATTCAGACCAGAAAGTTTTTTTAAGGAGGGCCATTGTCATTTAGACTGGTCTGGTTTCCCTGGACACGTGAGTGAATGAAATACATCGCGAAGACGGAATGGAGACAGCAACACTTTCCGCTAAAATTATCCCTGTTAAAATTGAAATTTATTCAGCGACGACCCTGGTTTCGACTTAGAAATCCCATCACTAGGTGAATTATATACGCGTAATATGCACGCACAAACACCGTCAACCATGTAGAGGGTGGCTCTCCTTGGAATTAGTTTATTTAGGAGGGTGGCATGGTTGCTGATGAATATCCGTTAATGATTTTGCATTTGCAGCGGATGCTATTTGAAACCTCTTAAGCGTTCCCAAGCTTCCTATCATGATCCTTTATTTGCAAGAACGTAAGATGTCCGGATTGACATAATATTTTTATGACCACTTGCACTATGGGATTCGGCTAACGTGGAAAATATTTTTGTGCTTAAAAGAGGGATGACGCCCTTCGATCTGCTTTTTCAGTTCGCAAACCGATTATCTTGGGCACACATCTTCACATTCGCGAATTCATTTGTGTGCTCCATTTTTTTAGGTTAGTAATTTTCTGTTGCCGCGTTGCCAACCGTTTACTCTGTTTTGATCTTATTGTCTTTCAGTGTCTCAAATTCGTAACAAAATTATTTAAATACTTTTCTCATTTTTGCCTCATAAGTTTCGGGACATCGTTCCCCTTCATACTAAACCTTACTTTTCTTCCCAATCAAATAAAATTATTACGCTTACATCAAAATTCTTCATTAAATTTGTGCTTTATTTTAAGTGATGTGTAAATGCTTCACTTTTTGCTTGAGTTTTAATGCACTTATTTGATTTTCTTCGGGTTGTTTTTGGTTTGATTTATTGCGTGGTATCTTCTACCTAAACTGGGTACTTATGAGCAGGTTGTGGACTTGTATTTCATTTTCTCAATTCTTTTCTTTGGGCGTCAAAAGGTCTGCAGGATTATCGTTATTATCGTCGTTATTAATTTCTCACTTGTTTCCTTCTTTCGTTAGTTAATGCAGATTTTTTGTGATAAGTCAATAGATAAGAGTATTCGTCGATAATTTGTCAGTAGAAACGTAAATAGAACGACTGCTGTAAATTTTGTTTCGAGTTTTTTCTATTTTTTTACTGGTTCTTAAGTACGCCTGATGTGATAAAAATTGTTAACATCTATTTTTTATGATCTAAAGCTCATTACTATTGTTTCTCCCCAAGTGATCGATGAACCTTAGACTTAAAAGCAGTTAACTTTTGCGAAAATCAATTAATAGAATATTAATAGCTTACTTGGATGTAAGGGAATAATTCCCTTAAGATGGACAAGTCAAGTGGTTTATTATGTGTTTGTTTTTAAAATGGTTTCATCAAGACAGTTAAGGGAATCATTTATTTCTTTTTCGACGCGTACTTAAGAGAACGTTAAGGAATTTAAATGAGTCAAGTTCTTTTCCAGCTGCTCTCGATGAGCCTGCCTGGCAAAGCACAAAAAATGCCTACATAAGTCGTGACAAAAAACATTAATGGTAGGAGGGTTAACAGATGAGGAGGGGTCTTTTTTTAATGGCCCACCAATGGCCGTTAGCGAACTAGAGCCCATGGCTTGACCATTGGTTTTGTCCAAGTTTTTTCTGCCTCGCATTTAAAGATTTCAAAGCGAGAGGCCTGTTTTAAATATAAAAACCCATCTCCCATTTCTTCTTTCGATTGACGTGCGGATATATCTCATTGCAAATCATCTGACGTTGTAGTTTTGTTTACATCGCAATCTGTATCGTCAATTAACAAATCGTGTGTGTAAAAATTAAGTACCTACACTCCGCAAAATATTGAGTGTCAGCCAAGTTCAGTACGAGTAGAGATTCCAAAAATTTACGCCCGGAAAAATTGTTTCGAAAAGGAATTTTTAAACGTGTAAAGGCAAAGAAACAATGTTAAATGCGAATGAACCAATTACCCATGGCAAGATTTCCTATTTTTGTCTCCCCTTCATTTCGTCTTAGACATGATCGGCGGAAGTTCTGCCACAAAGGGGTGTCTCTGGACAGTTAACCCAATGGTTGGCATTGCAGTTCGAGAAAAACTGGTACGGTCACGTTTTAATCCTGCTGCCCAAAATTTCACGGTCGTAAATGGTGCTGCAGCGTCCGACTCTTCTTTGATTTTGCGTGGGCGTATTTCCTTTTAAAAACAAATATTTAATGACTGCTCGATTAAAAAATTTTTCCACTTTCATAAAAAATCTCACAAAGACTCACTCTAACGACTGTCCAGCCACAACTGAGCGTCGGCTCGAGCCGCACGAGTTAATAAATCTCGGCAGGCGACCGGGCCTGGAGTAGCACGGAAGAGCTTCAAGTGCCCGTTATTGTATTTTCCTGCTGGTAAACCATTACTTGCCCCTTTGCGGGCCGTACTGTTGAAGTGCTCTACGGGTCGTAGTTCCTCCACGACTGTTCGTGGAATACAAGCTGCCACCAGAGAAAAAAATTCGCGGGCAGCATAATACACGGAGTAAACGATCAGTTTTAGTACAGTTTAATTTGAGTGTATTTTTAAAAAACTAAAAAAATAGTGGGTCGCGGTAGTCCAGGAGGTAGAGCGTTGGACTACTGACCGCAGTGTCCCGGGTTCCATTCCCGAGCAAGTCTCTGGGCGCCTGCAGCTGCACACAAGCTGTTTGATTTTTCGGGTACCAGGTCTTCCAGGGAAACCACAACCGGAACAGGGAAAGGAACTGCCCCCCCTACCCTGATGTGTGAAATTCACACGCCGTATAGGGCTTAGTACTGGGTGAACTCTACCATCACCTACCAAACCGACCTTCGGGTTGATTACTGTGTTTTTGTTTTTTTTCAATTAAAAAACTCGCCGACTCGTGCTATTTTACTCTTAGTATTTTATGTTAATGGATTATATTTTCATAATCCTTTAATTAATAATTAAATACATTTTCGGTTAATGCGGTTCATCCAACCAACCAATGTTGCTTTGCAAAACGTTCTCGGACTTTCTCCGGGATGTAGTCGTTAATCGATAGAATCGAAAGTCGATCATAGAGAAATTATCATTGAAGAATAACGAGTAAAAGTAAACGAATAGTTCTTGTTCGGAAGAACGCCGTAAGTTTCAACCTCGTCCCGTCAGATTTACTTTGCCGTTAATATAGATGTTTAAAAAAATATTTTTCTTTAAACGGTTAAATTTATGAAAAAATTTTCCAAAAAGTGCTATTGGAACGAAGAAGTTTGACATAAAAGTCACCGTTGAAGGGTTTCCTTAAGTCCTTTGAAAGTCACTTCAAAATTTAGGTTGTTGAGCATAAGTTAAATGTCAGTTGGTATTGAACTGTGATATGTTACACTCAAAATCCGTTGACGGCAGCGACAAACCACGCCTTACTTAGGGGAATTATTGAGTTGTTCTTGTGTAAAAGGGGAACATCCGAAAATGAGACCTTCCAGAAATAATGTAAGTGCGAAATGTGACGATGAGAATGATGATATGTGGGTCTGATCTAAGAAATTGACCGTAATCGACGTTTTCTGTCAAGCCTGATGAAAAGCAGTGGAAGGGTCTCATTTTATTTCCCATGGTGAGGCCAAGTTTGGAATGAGGCTAGTATATTATTCTATCGGAGAAGTGTTAATTGTGAAACTCGATGAAGTCCACGGAGCATTCGTTACACTTACGAAAATTTGTTGCGAGAAGAAAGTCAATGCGGCGGAACTATTTGGAGAAGTTAGGATGGAATTCCCTCCGTTCACGAAGGGTCCCAGTGTGACGGAGACCTAATAGAGAAACGGAGTTTACATTTTACACCAAGCCAGGGAATTATTACCACCCACCATCCCCACACAATCTCGGCTAATGGGATTAACCGCATAAAACGAGATAAATAGACTCTAGTACTTTCGGTATTTTTAAATGCTGCTCTTCCCCTAACATATCTCGGTATCAAATAAATTTAATAGCTATGGACTCCAGCGTTAGCGATCTCAAGACAGTTTTGTCTAACTCGCAGACATTTGTGTGAATGGAGAGCGATACTACTCGAATGATTTCGGATTCGCTATTTGTTAGACAGGACTAAGGATTTCCTCCAGCTCCACGTCTCTCAAATCCCCTTTTGGCCTGCTGAGCGTATCTTTCGTCTGGTCTAACTAAGTTTGACTCTCTCTTCAAGTATCTTGTAACGATTGTTTATTGTGTTTGTGTGCCTAGTTGAATGTTCTCCGGAGAATCTTTGCACATGTACGTACTTGGTAACCTGTAGGTCATCGGGAAGGTGTTTCTATGCCAGCCATGCCGCTTCATAATTAACTTGCGCAAATGTCTTTTATCAAGGGATTTGCGAATCAATAAAAACTATGTAATTACTTTGTGACAATTTGCATGGAGATCGGTTTACAACTTTAAAATACCTCTCTCTGAATGTGAAACGAGCTGTTTCTATAATGGTTGCATTCAAATGTTTGCAAAATAATGAGTGCTCAGTAGGCTGCTTTATATGAAAATGATTGTTAGGGCGTATTCCTTGGCAGCTATTCTGATAGCTTATCGAAATAGGAAAAACGACATTTTCAACCCGTCGGTTTCACATGTGAATTTCTCGTAATTTTTTTTCACGATAGCGCAGTATGACGGAGCTAGTATTATTTTTTCACTTCATCACGAGTGACCCCTGCTTCCAGCGTTCGTATGAGATACTGTTTGTTATTTAACCATCGATCCGTGAGTGACCCCAGTATAGTTCTGATAATCCTAGTGCACTTACTCAGTTTAAGTTCGTTTTACAAATCCTCTTTGCTGCACGCGAGCTAACTCGACAAAGGCGGAACTTTCATGAAGGCCCCATATGCCAGCAGCATATTCTAAACTAGGACTAACTAGTGAGAAGTGGCATCGCTCTTTTACCCTCTCGTTACATTTCCCCAGTACCTGCTCCCTTGACAAATATCAATGTCCTGACAGATCCCCGGGTATGTTACTTCAAAGAGGTTCATAGTAGAGGTTATTTGTGTATTCATGTAGTTTATAGAGACATAGGAATGTTTTCAATGTTTGCGTTACTTTCTCTTGAAGATTCGGGAATGAAATTGTCACGGCTTAGCATGGTTCATTGTATTATCATGATATTTGCGTAATTGTGAAGCAGCAGCTGCCACCACTTGCTATAACGGAGACACTGTAGTTGCGCCGTCTCGTGACCACCCCCGAGTCCAAGTGGATTGTCGAGGGCCGCTCTAATGGACGTGCTCCCGCTTAATTGTTGAGCTCCTAGTGAAAAGAGTGCTTGAGAAACAATGGCGGACAGGACAAACCCATACTTGTGCGCTGCGAGTGCGGCGACTCGTGGAACAAAAGCAATTCGAGGGTACCGTGTTAGCAAATTGTACGTTTCCCCCTCCCCCACGCGGAAGAATAAATTACAGCGCATACGAAGGGGGTAAATAAATCTATGAAGAAATCTCTTGGCCCAAAGTGGTTTGTGTGTGTGTTTAGTCTGTCATGTATCTAGTAGCATTGGCGTGCAATCCACGATTGCTCCAGATTCAATACTTGAGGAAACCGGTCCATGTCGCGAGTGTGTATATTAACGACTTAGAAGATGAATGGTATGAATTATGTGCTTGCGACGCGTTGTGATCGTGAGTACGAGTTGTGAACAAAAAGTAACGGGAGTTTGGTAATTTCGCAAAGTGCATCGTGATTTTCTGCCACAAGGTCAAACGTTCCACAAATATTATTCCTCACAACTTCAACACCGTTTGCGTGGAGCTCTATGACAAAAAAACCGTATTTGTATCGAAACAATTCATAGCTTTTAATCCACAATAATGCACCTTCTCACCATGTTCGCTGCTTGTTCGTGACTTTTTGGCGGAAAACAGTGAACTAATGATGCCCCAGCCTCCATTTTCACCAGACATGGCCTCGTGTGACTTTTTTTCCGTTTGCAAAAATAAAACCGCAAAGGGTTGTAGTTTTACAGGCGTAGATGATATTAAAGGCGCATCGATGAGATAGGTAAAAGCTATACCGAAGGTGGAGTTCCATAATTGTTTCGGGGATTGGAAAAAAGCGCTAGCATCGATGCATAATGCCCGTTGAGGACTACGTCGAAGGGCATAACATTGATGTTGACAGATAAATAAAATTTTTTCCAAGTAACTAAAATTCCCATTATTTATTGAATACGACTCGTACGCTCTCATCCCCATGCTCAAATTTGAAATGTTGATGTTGTATTGTAAATGCGAGGTAAATAAAGGACATGGGGAAAATACATATATAGTATTTAGATTAGGTTTGCCCTGCATGTCAGTTCTAACGTTTGGCTTTGACGGTAAATGTACGATTTGTCATATCAGTAAAACCTTAAGGTATTATTCTCACATTCCCAACTTTATAGCTAAACGGTCTCAGCAATTGAATTTCGCCCAACTCCAATGTATGTAGTATTGCTTGGAGGTAGGTTGCCGCATACTAATTTAATAATATGGTCAGGAAAACATAAATCCCAGCTATTTCAAATGAAGGCCTTTTAAAATCTTATGCATTTAACATGAAAATTCGCAAATGAAATGATATTAGGCTTTGGAATGGTGACGGTGCGATTTTTGAAATCGGACCAGCGGCTTGAGTAATCAACGATAACATAATTTGTTGACCGGTAAAGAAGTATACATTAGTAATTAGGGCTCAAATTCCTCAAACTGAAACTGAAATTGCCGCGGAATGTTTTTATTAGCCGGACTGACTTCGCGTTTTCAATTTTCTATCGTCTTCAAATTGATAGGCCCTTTTCGGGTCGGAATTTTCGAGGTTATGTCATTTAGGCTGTTTATCACGTAACCCGTGAAAATTTGAGCTACTTTTCGACTCCCGGGCGATCAGCGCGTCCAGGCGACAGGCATACTAATGCCCTCCGAAGGTCGTCGCCGGAGGGACTTGAACGTTCTGAACGTGTGCCGTGCTAGGAGTCGATAGTTTTGAGGCCGCCTCCTCCCAAGCATACTAGACTGGGGAACTATCGTACTGCGATGCATCGTTACAAGCTTAGCCGCTCTTGAGATTTCGATCCGCCAAGGAATGCCATGTGATGCGTTCCAGGTCTCCTGAAGACTTGAATAGCTAATCGAGAGGATCCGTTTCTCTGGTAGCTCTGCGCAACCGTCGATTGAGGTAGACGGTGCATACATTACATATTCTATCGTTTCTAGACAATTGGGTTTTACGAGTAATCTATGGGAGACATTCAATATTAAATGAACTTTAAAAGCGTTGCATATATTGGATTTTGTGTATGTACTCGTGTAAGGATGCAATAGTTCTAAGCCATCATTTTAACCTTAAAACGCCGTAATCTTGAGTTAACCGATTTAGTAATTTTCCTCTCTGTCCGGCTTTCACCTTTTCCCCATAGTTCCGGCCCTTGCCCCGTCCATCGCTTTCCTCAGATTATTATTCGAAGAAGATATCCGCACATAGTTTATCTGGGAACCCTTGACCATGGCGTTGTGACATTGAGCTAAGGTATATAAGTGTTGAAGAGCATAGGGGCTTATTTTGAAACCTTTCAGCTGTGAGTAAAATGTTACCGAATTAATTTGTATCGCATGCGCCACTTCTAAACATATATCCTCGGTGTAAAACAATTTGAAGTGGTGAGGGTGCAGAGCGGGAATTAAGCATGTCGTCCAGCCTGATGGTGATCCAATTCCACAATAGGATGAGGAGGCTGCGTGGTAAGTTTCCAACCCGTCTCAAACGTTGATTAAAACGGCCTAGGCGACAAGGCAATGACCGGTAGGAGACCCAGTCGTCGTGTGCCTAATATGCATTTATATATACGCAATACCCCAAAGGCCACCGCAAGGGCGTGCGGTGGGGGATGTTAGGGCACCGGGTATGCGTGCAGAAATATTGATTAGTTCATGCTTGCACTTGACTTCAAGTTAGCTCATATAAAAATCTCATGCACCTACGTACCTATTTACCATAAAAACACAGTTATCAATCCGAAGGTCTGAATGATACAGGGTTCGTCCGGAAAATAAGTGTACTGAGCTCAGGAAAAAAAATTTATTACACTTTTACATATCTTAAGCTAATATTCCTCAAAATAGGACCCTTGTGAGTCGATACACTTGTTCCAGCGGCGTTCCCATTCCTGGAACGCTCCCGCGAAGGCATCATCGGGAACCTCTCGAAGACACGTCGTCACGGCCTCTTTGACGGCGTCCAAAGTCCCGTATCGCGTTCCTTTCAAACTCCTCTTTATCTTCGGGAACAGAAAAGTTCTCTAAAAAATGTGGATCATTTTTGCAGTGATCCGCAAGTTGTGTCGCGATTTCCAAACGATTGAGTCTTTGATCATCACTGAGCACTTTCGGCACCAACTTTGCACAAATTTTTCGCATCTGTAATTGCTCCCTAATAATCTCGTGCACTATTGTTTTTGGCACATTACACTGCTCTGCTATCATCCGAACACTAAGACGACGATCAGAGTTCAGTACATCGCGAACTTTTCGTACATTTTCGTCGGTGAGTGTCGTTGATGGGGGTCCAGGCCGTGGTTCGTCGTCGACCTCTTCTCTGCCCTCCACGAACATCTTTTGCCACCGAAAGATCATGTTTCTGGACATGGCTGACTCCCCGTAAGCCTGGTTAATCATACCGACAGTTTCGGTAGACGATTTCCCAAGCTTTTATCGCAAATTTGATGGAATAACGCTGCTCCAAAAACTTCGGCATCGCGTTCCGTGACGTGGGTCGAGCGTGGAGGTTCGCGTTAACAGAGCTCACTACACCACAGCTCAGAGCCAACTGCCTTTTTCAGCGTCGCTTGCCAACATACCCCCCTCCAATCGCAGCCCGTCAGAGCGGTGCTGGGCGCGCCTGGAGCGGCGGGAAAAAATCAGTACACTTTTTTTCCGGACGAACCCTGTATGTGAGGGTGGAGTTAACCGTGTGAAATTCACGATGGGGCGGAGCCTTACCCTGTGCCGACTAAGATTTCCCAGGAATTTCTGGTACCCGAAAAATCACATAGCTCAGGTGGAGGCGTGATTGCCCACAGGCGTCATCGGGAAATGAACCCGGGCCCTCCGTTCAGTAGTCCAACGTTTTAACCCTGGACTACATCGCCCCACTGTTTGTATGCATCACGCATTAATTGTTGCACCTGATCAATTTATCATATTCTAGTATTCAAGTTAATTTAATTTTTTCGGGGCGCCACCTAGTAAAGAGGACATATCGAGTGAGAGAAGAAAAGAGTGCTTGAATCAGTCAGTTACGGTGTCTTGCCATATTTTATTGCAAATGGTCGAATTTGCCAACATAATAATTCGACCGCGAGAGTCGCCCTGCTCGACAAGTCGTCCTTTTTCATTGTATTGTCGATACCGAGGCTGCAAATACTCGTGAGTGCCCATCGGGACCGCATATGTCCGTCCGCGCATTTCCCACGTGCACGGTTGGGCCTGGGTTGCCGGTCACGTGCCACGCCCGCATGAACCACTCGCCGGGCGGGGGGGGGGGGCGGTGTCGCCGGGTGGAATATGAAGTGTGGCCGCTCAAGATGACCCGTGCCCCGTGCTCATGAGAAGCGCAAGATCACTAAAACTGGGGGGTCTTCTGACCTTGGGCGCGGTATTCTCCGGGTTGAGCCGGGCGCGCACCCTTCACACTTAAAAAAGTTTGGGCGACGGAGCATCGAAAGAGTTGAGACATGATATACTCCGAATGATTCAAGAAATTATTCCGGATAGGATAGCCAAAATGCAAGGAGGTTAAGCGAGATGTGTTAACAGAAGTAAAGAGGCGTCAAGAGTGGTAAGCCTTAAGAGAGAAAATGAGGGGGAAACAGGCGAGCGACGAAATCTATGGGTGATTTAGGTTATCTCCTATCAACAATTTAAAATATTGGAATATGAAAGAAGATGGGTGGGAATGAGAAAAATCATACGATCACTCCGGAAAGGTCAGAGAAACGAATAGCTGGGTTAATACAGGGTGCGGCAACGTAACTTCCTTTTTTGATAGCGTTCGTAAGAAGGAAGTTATGTTGCCGCACCCTTTAGAAAATCATTTCTCTCTCGACTAATAGATAATGCGGCCTGCTGGAAGTTTGAAAGTTACATATACTTTTTCAAGCAGCAAAGTTTATTGAGTCACCGTATACAGTACAGTTACTCATATATGTGGATGTAGATGATAGACTTTGAAAATGTGAAATTCTTATCGTAGAAATTCATTGGTTAATTTTGAAATTAAAACATTATTTTCAATTAATTTTCCTGTCGACATTACCAAATGTCCCCGCCAGTGTGGTTCTCAGCGCTACAATATAGCTTCGGCGTCTCGTTATTTTCATATTTTTATCTGTATCAATCGAGTGGGACAATTCATAGTCAACCTGGCGGACTGTTTTAGATTTGAAATTACATCGAATGCAAAGTCTAGTAGGCATACTCGGAGATGTGTAAGTAGAGAGCGGATAGGAAATTACCTAAAGAGCTGCCTCGAGCATATTCAAAGATTGATTAGCCGTGATGGCGATCCCATCGACCGGAGTTCGCTATCGTTGCAGGCCAACGGGAAGGGCGTGGCCGGCCAAATGAGCGACCAACTCCCATGAGTAATGAAACTGCTTAAAGATGATCGTTTGGCGAGTCTTGGAGCTGGACACCATGGCCAAGGGTCTAAAAATGAGAAACGTTGACGAACAGTCCATAAGTGGTTTCGTTTCAGTCTACAATTATGAAACTTCGCGCAGTCACTCCCCAGTGATTGGTTTAAACGGCACAGTGTCATTTTTCATAGATATTATGCATGAAGAATATATATATATATATATATATATATATATATATATATATATATATATATATATGCGTAAAAATATATGTGAGACGCCCATCCTCAATTTTTCAGGAGAGACTTTTAAATGCTCGAAAAGGTTTTGTGGAATGAGAAGGTGGCGTGATGAATTGAAATTGTTCTTCGTAGTTTATTGCCAAAAACGTAGGACGCTATGTTTCCTCAAAAGTTCCCAAGGTTGGCGAAGCCAATACCATTAGTTTAATCTGTGCTGTCTCGAATTGGGTAGGAAACGCTCGAGGTTTCTTTTCTTCCAATTTTCCGGCCCATCTCCGGGAGTGACAGTGCAGAATTTCCCCCCAAAAACTCGATGCACTTGGTATTCGTGCTACATTCCAGGAAGATGAATTCACCCCGGCCACGTGTGAATTTTACCTAAAACGCCCTTGCTGTGGATGTCGGTTGTCTGATAATGTCGACAATCAGGCTTATAAGGTTTCATTACCTTAGTCCATCTGCAAACCGGTGGGAATCTCGTTAATCCATCATTACCTTAGTGTATTTGCAAACCGGTGCGTTCGAAAGTATTCCAACGGGAGTACGTAGATTACTAGGAATTGGCTCTTGTGAATCGATCGGCATAGTGGGCCCCTAAATTCATTGTCTAAAATAATTTTGGTATCATACGTACTCTGAGCCACCCTATTGACTTTACCACTCGGTGAGATCGACGAATGTCTACTTAAAAAAGTTCTCTGTACCAGGAAGGTAAAGCAGTGTGAGTTTGACCTGTGACGAAAGACCGTGTAAGCAGATAAGTATTAAGGAGTATGTTGGCTGTAGTACTGCGGTTTGAGTTCATAAACCTCGGATAATTCCTTCCTTTATTGCTGTAGAACTACAAAATATAATTATGGGGATCCGGAATTTCTTCGCTAAATTTGAGCCTAAATTAATTTGGTGTTCACAAGTGTAGATTGCGCTGACGTTTTAGGGTAACCACGCGTAATGATACAAGACATCGAGCTTAGACGCTCAAATTAGATGATTATATTTTGAAACTCGAAGCGGATGTCTTAATAATAATTATACGTGGAGATACGCCGAGATCTGAATTCCATCATACGAAGCGGGGTCGCGCTCGACCCATTTGACTGCGGGATATCCTAATCGCCGTTTTAGACCAATAGGCTGATTAAAAAGGGACAATCAATAGGTCTGTAAAGTTTATTAGAAAATATTTTTTTAAACCTCTATCGCGCGGCTAATTGGAACATGAATTGTAAGTGTTGATCATGAATTTTCAAAATTTGTCTAAATAAAGATTACAATGTGATATTTACAGGTCAGCAATGCCATAGCTTCTTCGTATTGACTGAAACGCATAGAAAATTGAGCATGGTTTAGACATGCACTTGACGGTGTATGACTACCTTAACTTAAAGAAATAACACCATAAATAGCTGTAACATGCCAAGCATGACAAGCCAAGATACTAATTATGTAATGAAAGGACCTTCAGGGATGATATTGCGATGTGATACGACCCCAGCCACGTCCTCGAAAGTCCTTGAAAGCTCAATTACTGCATAGATTGCGAGTGAATGCTAGTGTAATTTCTGCGTTGATTTCCTTATTCGACGACTCCTTTTTTTGTTTTAGTCGTCTAATTTCATTTTGCATCAAATCTGACAGACTGCTTTTCATTTAGAATCCAGCAACTGAAATGACCGCGAAGGAGTAAATCTTTGGAAAGCTTGATTAAATAATGGCGCTTCGCTCCGTCTACAGGGTAGCATTCCAGACTCGGTGGTCGTGAGTAAATTTGGACATATCACTGTTAAGACTTCCGAGGATCGCCGGTAATCCCAAGCAAATATGTTGGCCATGGTTTGGCTCTTCTTTATATTTAAACATTCCATTTCTAATGTATGTTAATTGCCTGAGGACAACTTCAGTTTCACGTGCATTTATCGGGAAGGTAATGCGTCTGGTTTGGTAAAGGGTGTGCTAATGAGAGGGAGAGCTAGCTAATCGAGAGCAAACTCGAGTTTCCGGTGAAGGCCTCTCCGTGGGCAGAAGTAGTTGAACACGAAGCGACGCTGCGGCATCTCGAGTACACCCCGAACTTGTGTGAATTGCAGTGGGCCAGTAGTGGGAAGTGTGGCCAGTCAGAGGTGAAGGGATTAGAGACGAGGGTGGCCGAAAGGAGAGATAGGGGCGGAGTTGGAGGGTTTTAGAGGGTGGGGAGAATCCCTCGTCAGGGTTGTAAAACCACCGGAAGGGAGGTAGGTCGAGAGAGCGTCCCAAGGCAGAGGCAGTTTTTGTCAGTCCTCTTGGCTCGTCCTCATACCTCTTCCTCCCTTTTTGTGACTTGACCCCACAAGAGCCTCTTGTGTCCGAGATGGACCTGTTCGTCATGAGCAACCCCCAAGAAGAAGGTCTCATTTGAGGCGTCGCCGTTTCTTTTAAGACAGATGGACCCATCGGTACCTTTTGGGGAGAGGCGGCTTGCGATATTAGATAACTTTTCTGTGTACTGCAATATTAAACTTATTGAAATTTGAATGGTCCTTTAAAGAAACTGGGAGTGTGCCGCCACATTTTCAGCGGAGTCGGATGGTGTGCGAACAAATTCGAGAAATTTACGGTTTCAAAATCATTCGCCTGGTCTGTGATTCGAGCCCGGTTCCACCTCCGAAGGTTCCGGGTTCGACTCACGGTAGAGGCAAATTTTGACCGGTGTGTTGAATTCCTTCGTAAGCTAATTTTCTGGCCAATGTTGTAGGCATTAACTGCAATATGTTGGTTTGACATTTAGTGAATTCTCCGTGAAAACTTAAATAAACCTTGAACTTTGGTGGTCTCCACTTAAAACATAATTCAATAATTACGCTCATCGAAGTGTCACTAACCGAAACAGCCAGGCTCGTATTCCGAGACATGTGGTGAAGAATACAACGTTACAATAAAAGAAGAAAAGTTAACTTAAATGAAACGTGAATTACTTGAATAAAAGCTAACCAGAAGATGATGTCCCCAATGTTTGGCGTTTGGTACGTCACTGATTATAAATATCTCTTCTAAATCGTGTATATTATTGTTAAATACTCGTACTTTATTTTAATGAAATGGATAAATAAACTGCACTGAGTTGTATGTACAGACAATCGATATACTATATTAACACGATTCTGCAAGTCATTTAATTTTTCAACTAAAATCCTCATAATTAATGCGCTGTGAAGGGCGGGGAAAATGTGCCACCCAAAACAGCGATGGGTATCCTCTCATTGTGTTATTTTTTCCAAATGAGAAACTCATTTAAGAGCTGCGGGAGATGCCGCGACAGTTGCTGAAATTTAGTTATTTTATGATCTACGAAATGCGAAATTCCATGGAGTGCTGAACCAGTTCAGCTACCTAGGTACCATCTTGTAATGTCAATTTATAGGAGCTATAAATGAATAAGATGTGGTATCGCGAATCACCGTACGTTTAATGTCTCAAGTAATCTTATGTGATCTTCAGTCACAGGGTTAAAGTCTACTTTAGCACAGTGTATTAATTTTCCTAGCTTGTTTTAATACCCCCAGAAAGTACAAATTCCTCAGTAGCTCAATTGTTTAAAAGCACTCGGTCGGAAGTGTTGAGGATCTGGGTTCGAGTACTGGTAAAGGCGAATGATTTTTGCTATGTGAAATTTATGGATGTTTAGCAATTCATCTTCTATCGCGCATCTTTAATAGCGTCGACGAACATTTTCGGCTTCATGATCTGGGCATTTTTTGTCCCGTGCATTGCTTTTTTTAAACTCTCCACTAGAGAGGCGGTACCTTTGTTGTGTTGTGTCTTTCGCCTTTATCGACACATATCAAACAAGTTCCGCTGGTGAGTCAGGAAGAGGAACTATCTCCCCTGGCATAAATGCGCGAGTTCACACGCCGTATGGCTTAGTACCACGTGAGCCTTGACTTTGTTTTGATTGCTTTGTGTGTGGTTCAGTGTTCATGGTCTTTTATGCCCTTTCAACCCCTTTCGACCCCTTACGAAATTATGTATAATAGTGCGTAACGTGGGCCTTTTGCGATAATGACCGTAGTGACCTTGGATCTACTTAATTTTCCGCGGATGGGTATTTCTATGATTCTTTAATCAAATGTCTCTCGTCCCCAATTTGATCCTTAATGAGAAAAGTCGTTAGATACACCATTTGAGGACAAAACCGCCTCTTAACGTCAGATAATCACCCGGAATATCTGTGGATTTCAGGTTTTGGATATGAAAAATCCACTGAGTGGGCATCTTTAAAATGCATACTTTGGCGATTTTGCGTACTATTTATAAATGATGCCTCGGGTTCTTCATTGAGCCCTGTCCTCGGGGTCTACATTAACAGTTATGTATGTATCGGTTATTTCATCCTCCACCCCATTTGCCACAGTCGAGAAATAATGAAGAGGGATCGAGTTTCGCGAGGAAGAGTAGTGACAATTGTTTCAAAGGCTTCAAGCTTTTCGGCCAGATCTGCAGCCCTTCACCGATAAGTTCGTTGGCGTCGCCGGCTTGCACAAAAATATTTCGACGAAGGCCTTAGCCGTTCAACTTTGAGGCATTTAGGAAATGTGGAAAGACTTGGCTGCTAGTCCTAGGGACCATTTAATTTGCTCCCGAGCTTATAGTGTTCACACAGAGCCAAACAAAGAGCTTGAATTTGGCGATGTTCTCGAATTCGAATCAAAGATTAATTTATGGTGAGTACAATTGTATTTGTATGTGAAATCATTAGGTTATATCCAGCACTGGAAAGCCTCTTGTATCATCCAATCTTAACAAAAATATGGAGAAGTGGAAGCGGGGTGGAACACATGGACACACATAACACAACATATCGACATCTATTCGCCTTCCCAATGAAATTAAAATTCAAAACCCGAGAATATTTATAGAAATACGTTGCCGTTCCCGTTTTGAACACTTCGCGCTTAACTCGCACTCTCATGACATGAGGCTTGACAACACCCCCTATCGTAGGCCGTCGTGGTGACTGGAAGGGTACGGCGTGGATGATGGACACTTCAAAAGGTCATTGCAAGCTACACCTCTGGGGTGCATGGAAAGGGGTCTTACGTCACCAGCCATCTTGAGAAATAGAAGTTTCATCATGAAATGTATCAGCCAAGTATTTTTATTTTCGTTTTGCTTGGATAATTGTGCTTCATGATTCCTGAAAGTTGTGATCGAGAAATTTTGGCGGTAAAAAGGAGTCCGTATTACGTTAGGTTTGACTATTTGTTTATCTTTTAACTAACTTAAAACCTTAGAAAGAGTGATGCATATTTAAATTTTGGAAAGCACGTCATTGAGAATCAGCACCAATTTAAATTTAAAGTAGTGATTTTCGTGCGTGGAAAGACTTGACGTTTTGGGAAAGTTTTCATACCGCCAAATAGGACCAAAATACCTAATTAAATGGACAAGTGCAAAATCCATTCTCCCCTGCTTGCCAATCCGTACGGAAAACAACCTTGACCGCCGAAATACACTTGCTCCCACCCCATGACCATACTATATTGACCAGACCCCCAGACCAACCAAGGGCAAATTCAGTGAAGGGAGGTATCTTCAATTGTTCATCTTTTCTTCTCTCTCTCCCCCCCCCCCTCCACCCCACACGCCCTCCATCTCCATTTCGTGTATTTATAGAACGTGAAACGTAACGCAACAGGAAGATCGTAATCCCTGGCTCAATGAAGCCGAAACGCGTTGTGAAATGTAGTTCGTTTAAAAAAAGGAAGCGTGCTACATTATTTACCATTCTAAACGCACCAGTTTGATGTACTCCATTTGGTGAAGTCGAAGTTCGGTGAAAAATTGGTGTACCCGGTACCATCAATGCTTTGCGTCTGGTGTCACCGTCGTCTTTGTCGTGGCCGGACCGAGGGATTGCCCGCGAAGTCGCTCGATGGACGATCAGTGTCTTTGCCCAGTGTCGTTCAATCAATTCAGGCCCGTTAGTGGAGCCGACTTAAACTCCCCCGACGCAACGGATGCTGCCTAGGGCATCTAGGTTGCCGAAATGACATAATTTGCATTACGTTACGTAGTTTTAATTGAAATTACGTTATTGCTACGTTTGCATTACATTATTCCTTCCTTGTCCTGTAAATGCACGGGGACACGTTCATTGAGGCGTAATTTCATCGATGTTTGAATTTGAATAAGATTGGTTCTCAGGAAAATGCTTTCAATATTTTCGAATGAATTTCGTTTTCCAATTTCCATTCCATTAATTAATTTAAATTTGGACGTCGCATTCAAAGAAAATTAGATGTGCTATCTTCTCCTCCACCCATCTGTCTCTAGCCTGGTTTTTCTCAGTATTTTCCCTCGAATTTCACGCTCGGAGGTGTGCGGGAGGTCGCTTCGGTGAAGTGAAATGCAAATATGGATATCGTCGTGGACCTGCCCGAAGAGCTTTTTATTTTTTTCTTTCGAGACATCATCAGTGTCTCGGCGCCGTTACAGTATGAAGCTGAACGTTCATGGCCGTGTCCTTCAAATTCGCTCGCGCGACGTTTTGGAGTCTGCCGGGAGAACACGTCGTTTGGCTTATCACGGGTTCCCCACCCCCCGTCAAGGGCCGAGCCAGTTCGAGTTATCTTTTTTCTTCCCCCCTCCCGTCATTCCCTGTCGGGACCACGGCGTTGATTTAGAGTCGGCTGGAAGGGTAAGCACCTGAATTCTTAGCGCCCGCGTACGATGGGAGAGCTGCAAGAAATGGCGTCCCAGGCGACATCTCAACTGGTTGGTTCGAGCGAAACAATTTCTATTTCATTCATACTGAAATATTGGGTCTTTATAATTCGGTTCGTGCTTCGTTTTCCCTTTTATTTCCAGTCGTACCTGTCTCAACTATTTAGGTGTCGGGTAAGGGATTGATAAAAACATGCGGACGAGGAAAATTCCGAATGAAATCATGAGGTGTTTCGTAATAGATAGCCCGCAATTTTCTTCGCGACGACGTTTCGGATTTGTGAAACAATTTCTATTATGAAGGTGGAAGAATAAAAAGTTGTTCAAGAAACGAGCGTTAGATGAGAAGATGAACTTTCAAGTTTCTGCGAACGCCCAAGGGCGCACCTCGGTGTGAAATACTCATGTAAAATGCAGAACATTAATGCCAGAGGTGGTACTCGTCCAGCCATTTTTGGGCTGGGAGACAGGCTTATGACGCGCAAGACTATAGAATTGCTGTCCAGGTTCTAATCCATTTATGGCCATACGTCTCGTGGTAGTTTAACCCTCTTTATCTTCAAGACAGACTGCATGATCTTCGCTGTCAAGCAATCGCTTTCGTTGGATAGTAATGTTATCTAATTTTAAGAAGATTTGCCAATACTTCATGGTTCGCGCTCAGTTACTCGAATGTAAAATTTGTAGTAATTTCGCGTCCCCACTTCAAGCTAATATTTAAAACCAAATGCATGAGAGGAAAACTTCACTCTTAATTTTTAAGTAGCAACGGCATACGGCCACCAGCAAGCTTTTCTTCGTTTCTCCTTTTGTTGGTGTAAAACATTTTTGTCATTCATTATATTGAGGAAATAATTTTTTAAGGATGCTATTTTTTAAGAATATAAAGGGATCTCTTAGCAAGTACCCCGTGTTTTACTTACGCCTATAAATAAAAGTCCCAGGTACTCACTAAACTCAACATAATTAAGACTCACTCCTGCACTCGAGCCATTGTTGCACGTAACACATAATGCTTTTGATCGGGTTTTCATCTCATACTGCTCAGATGTCAGAGGTCTTACACAGGCGTGAACTCAACCAATAAAAATGAACTACGGCGACGCTCCAATGTTCTTATCTGATTTGTGGGATTCGCATAACGGGTTGTGGTTATTGCATATGAGTGGGATGCTCACCCCGCAGTACCGCACGCCTATCGGAAGGTAAAATGAACCCTGGTTTTTATCAAGCATATGCCTGTCGATTTGGCGATACACAATTGGCGAAATGAACTGGATATTTTCTATTTTTATACATATATATATATATATATATATATATATATATATATATATATATATATATATATATATGTATATATATATATATATATATATATATATGTATATATATATATATATATATTTATTTAATAATTTATATATATATATATTTTTATATATATATTTTTATATATATATATTTATATATATATATATATTTTTATATATATATATTTATATATATATATATATTTATATATATATATTTATATATATTTATATATATATATTTATATTTATATATTTATATATATATATATATTTATATATATATTGTGATCTAGCTCTTTACATTTTTTTAAAGGCTTGTGAAAATATTTGGTTTGAAAAAAAATCTTTTAATGCTTAATACTAATTACATTAAATTGCATACGGATTTCGCGTCGCACTACCCGGTATCGACCGGAAGGTAATTAGTCGTTGGTCGTCATAATTTCCAACTCTCTCCTGCCTTGTATGTGTCTTTCATTCACCAAGCCAGCGTCGGTCGTGATCCTCGATGGGCCGGCCAGGGCGCTAAGCAGAAGATATCCTCATGTGCTTTGCTCATGGCGAATATGTCCCTGGGGAGCGAGCGTCGCTGTTGGTGCGAGTTCCCGCCGTTAAAGGTGGCCGGAAGGAGCCGGCGAAGCACAATCGGTCCGGGTGACGCAGTCGTGGCATTCAAAGCGATGCGTGGGGTGTCGTCGTTGCGCCACCGTCGGCGGTCAACGGGAAGAGGCTCGCTGCATCGCGATTTCGTCACGGGTGCGACGTCGGCCGCGTTTTTGTTTTCGACGGGGCACGCCCCTCCCTCCTCCCGTACATCCTGTGCAGTGGAAGGTGATGGCCGCTAGCCCCAATCGGGTTGTTTTTGGCATTATCGATGGAATTTATCTGAGCACCTCATTTTATCTCGGTTGTATTAAATAGGCTGTAGTAAACACCAGCTGCCAGACCTGTTGTTAAATAATATAATTAAATATAATTTGCGTGACCTTGATGTGGTATTTTGAGCTGGCAAGTATGTGAGAATATTGTATCGACTCATTCTTCACTTAAAAAAGATGTGTTGACAATTATTAACGGTTCGAGCTTTCATGAGCACTATAAACCACTTTTTGTCCCACTGAATTCCCGGCGGGGCACGTCCTCGCCTACCAGCCCAGAGGTTGCGGGTTCGATACCCGCCTAGGTGGATTTCCCTCCATCTAGGGCTTGGTTTTATGTAATTGTCTTCAATGTAATGTCTGTAATGTAGGGTTAGGTGGAAGAAGGGACTATTAGTCTCGACCTCGCCCATTAAAGTCGATAAATAAATAAATAAAACATCATGGCAGTATACAGCCCCAGTATGGCAGTATATGTTGCAACATCATTGAAATATTTTTAGCTATATCCAACTAGAACTGACGTACAGAGTCAACCATAAACTCAATATGCCTCGATGTAGACCGGCCACGTGGTTGCAAAAAAATGGAAATCAAGTTTGACAAGAAGTTGCCTTCCTTGGCCAACTTGTGGGGTATCAAGGTATCCGTAACGCCTTAGAAATATTACTCTTTACTAAACCTCTCTCAACTCTTTTTTTCCTTTGGAGGAATACTTTGAGCACTTCGAGCATGGCTTTTTTTACCAATAGATTCTACTCAAAAAGTAGAAAATAAGTTGTGCATCTATGTACTTAATATTCCCTTTCATTTTGATCTGGCGATTCCCTATCACGACTCTCTGTTAAGTTACTTGAAAAGTTAATTAAGATTATTTTTAAATTTTTTTTACTCCCAGCCAAATTTGAAACACAGTATAAAATCATTGAAAATTTGAAGGAAACGTTCAGCCATACTGATATTGATTCAAATGAAATTATGCTCGCTAAAGAAATTTGTAATTTGATGACAACTTGAAAGATTAGTCTTAATTAAAATTGGAGATGTTAAGATAGAAAATTAAGGGGAAGGCGAGGCTTGCTTCACTTAAAAAACAATCTTGCATTTCTTGAAGGAAATCAATGTGATTCATCGTTCTCTTATGCTTAATTAGTGGAGGATTTTGGGAATTAATATTTCCAAATTTCAGCCACGTCAGTGAGCGTTCAAGAATTGAAACAACCAATTTTAGGCGTACTCTTCCTCAAATCGGAGGGTTATCGCCCATAATCGCTGTGGCAGTTGTCGTCTTTTAGGTAGGTGTACGCGGATGCGATGGCCTTCACTTCCCGGAAGCGTACTGCATATTCGTTTGGTCGAGTGTCGTCGGCTGCCCACGCACATCCGCCCACTCTCCCTAGTGGCAATTAGCATCCTGCCGTCAAACGTCCAGGGGTAAAAGTGTTGACAAAATGATTTTGAAGTAGACCCAGCGTAACGAGAATTTGAAGAACATGATGTTTCTGCCGATGTGTATCTGGTGAAGCGTGCTAAAATTGCCTCGTTTCATTTCGTCCAAGAATCGTTAACAGATTTGTTCCCCCACACTCTGCAACCAAAGACCCGTTTCTCCAAGCTGCTTGTCGATTAAGAAGTTCTCATTCGAGTCTTAAATGTAAATTAAAAAGTTAAAATATTGTGTAATGTAGGCCAATGTAGGTGCAAAATGTAAAGTGGTACACAATTAATTGTCATAAGCATATCACTACGTACAAATTACAAGGAATTGTAAATCTGCTTTTAGTTTTGAGAAATTTGTCCGCTAGTCCGAAAATCCGGTCACTAGTCATTATCTGTTTTCATGATATATTTGAGAGCTTAGGATTATTATGTGATGTCAGTGACCAGAATGGTTTTCGTAATTGAATGTATGTTGGAGGTGTATTCAAGAAAATTAGCTAGGCTCGTCTTTTCGTAAAATCCGCTTCTGAGAAAGTGGTAGTTGGCCCCGATTTACAGGCGAAATGAGATTTACCTTTGGATATTAAAAGTGACTCTTACAAATAAATTTTTTTAAGGTTGAGTATTTGCTGGAAAGAAAATTTTGGACATAAACTTGATTGATGGATACCAACTTAAAAAAGTTTCCGCAGGAGTAGTAATGAGGCAAGGGGAACTGACCTCACAAAAAGTAGGGAGGGATTTGGTAATCTTCGGGGTTTGTAATGGGAATGCCAATCTGAATAACGGTACCGATCTCAGCCTCATTAATTGTGTTGCTACCACTGTTTCCACCTTATACCAATTACGTTAGATGATATCTAAAGATAATGCCACACTTTTAATGAGCGTGGTGGTCATTCCGTTCAGATGGATGCTGACTAATTTTGGAAAAGTGCATAAAATAATTTAAAAAATACGCGGGAATGAGGACGCAGCCATAAATGAACTCAATTAATGGAAAATTCAGAGTGCTTTACTGTGGAAGGGAACATAACAACATGAAAAAAGGTCGATGACCCTGGGCTTGTTTTGGAACTTGGCACCGGTCGTATCTTCGCCCAATGAAAGTTGGAGTTTTCCAAAGGAAATGAGGATTTTGGGATACATATCTAGGAGCTTGGATTCCGAGGGAACAAGGTAGTATATCTTGTCAGATGGTCGAGCTGCTCCGTGGTGAGGGGATCCGTCGGAGTGCCCAAAGGACTGGGGATCGAGACGCTGTCCTCATATGTGTATGGTTTGCTCTTTCAGGAACTCAATTATCACTTCATTCACTCTAAGAAGTCAAATCGCAGGCGAAAATCACACTCGCGGTACATGAAAGCGGTCGATCTACCGGCAGCTACTGAAACGAGTGTATTGTGAGTTATTAACATGTTTACATTATCGTGATCGTTGCTTACTACGTTTCGCTTTTATATTCTTGCTACGTTTTCAATTGTTTGGTTACATGTAATGAGTTATTTATTTTAGAAAAACTCGGCGCAAGAAAAATAATAAGCGCATGAAGTGAGCACGGAATGAATACGTGACAGAGCTGAAAACTGTAATCGGTCGATTCATCCAAAAATTCGCTGCAAAATCCATTTGAGTAGTTCTGGGAGTTAGTTGTTCTTGCCATTTCTACCTTTAGGATGAACCGTCATCATAGTCTCTCGAGAGCAGGGAACACATTTCCTGATTAATTTTCCTGCTCCTCGTACCTATAGAAGAGCAACTCCAGCCATTAGAAAGGTATATGAATTCAGTGGTTAGAACATTCTCGCTGATGACGTAAAAAATATTTCAACTTTTTGAAATAACTTGAGGTTATCCGCGAGTGTCGGTTTTATTTTCGCGCCCAGTGTTCGGAAAGAATATGAGGCTATTGAGGTCGTCAAAGGCACACAATGCGTATTTTCTTGTATGTAATGTGCGTGTGCATAGTCATTGCATAGACTTACGCTTCAGACCTGAGGCTCGCAGGGATTCAGTAATGAGCCTATCAGTGGTAATTACAGCAGTCTTCGCTCCACATCAGCAAACGTATGGTCGACGATTTTCTTTCTTCCTGGCTCCTTTCAGTGTATGGCATAGCCTTCTGTCGAACATCACGCCTCCGTTATCGTTAGATTCATCCTTCAGTCGTAGGGCGGCAAATACTTACTTAAGCGGGGATCGTTTCGATCAGTGTACCGAACGATGTGATTTGTAATTGAAAGAGTGTTAATTGACTTGTCTTTATCTTATATCGAAGTCGGTGCGACAGATATGTCGCGTGCGGATGTTAATCGGAAGGTTGCGTAGATGTAAGTGAAGTAAAGGAATAAATCTGGTGGCATGTTCTGAGTGTGTTTTTGCTTCCTTTAAATAATCTCAAATCTTATCTCATGAGTCGAGGGCACGCGCTCGATTCTACGTTGCATCGACCGCAGAATAACGTGTGCATTAGATATCGTATTGTAATGTCAATCCTCAAGATACCATAAATAGGGATTGCATAATACCGACCTTCCATTGCTGGACCTCATTATAAAAACGTAGAATGCAGACGAAGTGTTGCTTGGAATTATGAAGCGCTCAAGATACGAACGTTTTTCATATTCTGTTTTGTCTTCCAGATACGAATTAATTGCCGGAATACGAACGGTGATAAATATCCTAAATCAGAGTACCCCAGACTTTTAATGGCGAGCAAATGTGTGATAAAGTTCGTTCATGGTTGTTCACTGTCAGCGATGCCGTTGAATGCATCTTGTGCGTGATGCGTTTCTTGTAGCACACGATTTGGTGTTAAGGAAAGGACAGATTTGGCAACCGTTGGATAGTATTTTTTAGCCCAAGAGGCAAAAGGATGGGAAAAAAATGTTGTGAACCAATCAAAGAACCAGCGAAAAATTTGTCTTAAAATTTTTTTTTCGTTTTATAATTTTACGAAAGATGATTTTTATACAATCTTGTCAAACCAAAGGAATCGTTACTATACATTTAATAGTTGTGAACAAATTTAATTTTTGTTTATCAAAATGTTTTCATCTGGGATCGGATTGTTTTGCCCATAAGTTTGAAAAAATGTAATATTAGGTTTCGAGATAGGGTCCGCGTCAAGTTTCCAGGTCGAGGTTTGACTGTACCTATCATTATCAGCATTACAATGTAAAGATTGATTTCTCAATTCAGGTTTAGTTCCCTCACCCCTTGATAGCTTTTATGTTTTATACCCTTCTTCATTTGTCTTGTCTTAATGTACTTGGCTCTTGGTCTTCCTTAAAGGATTTCCCTTCAATTATCCCTTTCATTATGTCTCTATTTCATATATTGTGCCCCAAGGTGTGTCCAATGAATGTACATATAAGAGTATAAAATTCAGCAGGAAACAAACAGAAAAATGCAATTTTAGCCATGACAATTGTCTATTTTCAGTGAATTAATAATAGCGAGACCATGTTTAGAAGGTGGTGATCCTTTCATTGGGGGTTTAAAAGCATTTATTTTATTTTTTTAATGGGAATATCGGGTGTCACACCCTGAAATCGGAAGGGTTAGGGTGAAGTATCGTAGTAATTCATCTTATTTTACTGTGTCCCTTTCCTATTGGTCCGTCCAATTCCTTTTCATTTCAATAATTTGAAAATGGGTATAAATGTAGGCTAATTATTTTAGAGTGAGTTCTTCATCCCACTCCTGCATCGCCGTGAGTCCCGTCATAAAACTTAGATGCCTCTTTTTAGAAATCGCCGCAGAAAATATTTTCTATTTAGTGTAAATATGCCCTTCCAGACTATCTCATTTTCTCCCCGTCCTGACCATTCATTCCGCACATAATTTGCACAAATGATTTTTCTAAGCGACGAATAATTATAATACACGATCCACCTCAACTTTTATTATAGCCTTTTCAAAGAAAGTCATTTTTCCAGTTTTTGGTCGATGTTTAACGAGTATCATTTAGCCTTGAATGGTTACATTTCAGTGTTGGTAAGGCGGATGATTCGATCCTCTAAAAGTTGAAATTATTTAAGAAAGCTGCTTTGCTATGTAATCACCCCTAGCAAGTTATTTGGGAATGGGTATGTTTTAATATTTTCCTCGTCCCGCGTTTTTATGGGAAAGCTAAAAAAAAATGTTTTACTTGGTCCATATTAGGTAAACTTTCTAAGACGCTATTCTAACCTCCTCGCAAAAAGTGGCTTAAGAAAGCTGTAAACTTGTTTTCGGAAGACCCGTCGCTCTTTCTAGGCCATGTTTCTCTTGCGTTTGTAGCGGCGGCATCCGTTTCTCCTCCCATCTCCCTTCTCATCCGCGTCATTACAATAAAAAGTCTGAAGGTTTAGAATCTTTACAGCCTTTACTTTCGATAATTAAAATCTGTGCTTTTTGCCATGGAACTATCCCACGGTAATTCGTGTCATTTTTTTCTAAGGTGGGTAACCTTTGAAATATCATTTAACAACCGACAGTTGAAAAAGCCTTGAAGTAAAGAAGTGAAAATTAATTGACCTTCCAGTCTCGGTTTTGAAGCGTTATAACTTTTCCCTTGATTCCCTGCATTAAATTGATACCAGTTCAACAAAATATTCGTCGATATCGAAAAGTCATTGTGCTGTGAACGTTATCTCCAACATGATGTGTGGCGCGTTACATTGCGGTTATTATTTACAAAATATGTGGATTTACTTTCATAATTTGCAAAATAAAGATATTTTATAGTTCCTATTTAATTATTTTATTTTCAAGCATCAAAGCTGCTTACCGATGAAGTGTAAATGCTGTTATTAGACTTTGTACGAACAGGTGTTAGAAGGTGCTTGGTTATTTTATGGAATTAATAGGTGAAATAATTAATGACCATCTGTCGAACACCTTCGCCGAGCAATACTGGCGATTGAATCGGAGATTTGGGACACCAGCCTGTAGTTCGTACTCTTCAGGTAGTCTTTGTCATCGAAGTTAGCCTCCTCGAAGATAAGAGCTACACATTAAGAAAAAGATGGAACATTTTGAGGTCATCATATTATTCTTTCATATGATACCATCATCAGTTGTAGTTCGACGAATATTGGTCTTCGAAAGCCGCCTGTTTAATCTCCCGGCTAATCTCGTCGACTTGTGTGTCAACCTTTTCTTCCTTTCTCTTCATTTGCTATTTTTGCCTCTTTTGGGCTTACGTTTCGTCACCCTCAAGTTTTTCTCTCTCTCTCTCTCTCTCTCTCTCTCTCTCTCTCTCTCTCTCTCTCTCTCTCTCTCTCTCTCTCTCTCTCTCTCTCTCTCTCTCTCTCTCTCTTTCTCTCTTTTAATATATTTAAGGAGCTGGACGAAGAATAAGGCCCCAAATCTTGAAATTGTCTCGCGTGGATGTAGTAAAGCTATGTGATTTCGAAAGCACTCTCTTCATGGATGGGAAACATTTGAACATTTCCAGTTGTTTCAAGTCGAGATGACTCGTTCATTCTAGAAAAGAGGTCTAGAACGTACATGCCCTAATGGGATGCAAGTTGAAATTGGCTCGGTGGAATGTTAAGGGATTTGGTGTAACGGTCGATTTGACGATCCCAGCGGTCATAATGCATTTTCCTCACGCGATTACCATCCTCTTTTGGTGGGGTTGAATGGCGGTGATGTAATCTGCCTGTATTTGGACGAGGTTCGTCCCATTTGGAAATTCCCGCCCATTCTGATGTCGCCGCCCAATGCTTCCACCACGTGGGTTCTTGCGCTCATCGATACGGCATATTCCGTCGTACTCCGCACAAATGACGGCAAAGAGTTTCGACGAAGTGTGAGGGATTCGTTTCGCATTTGCACGTCGCCGGTCTCTGGGGCAATTTTTACGACTCAATCGCGGCGCCGCGACGCGTCACGCGGCCACAAAGGCGCCATGGTCTGTGATGTGAAGAGAAGGTTCTCGTCCGATTCTCGATGGACCGGGAAAATGGGCGGCTTGAGCCAGAATTCTCACCGGCTCGTCGCCGCCCCTGGAAATGATTTCACCTCAGGATCTATCACATTATCTGATGCCGGCTATCCCTGAAAGTGTGTGTGAAATGCGACCATGCGATGCGTCTTTTAATAGTCCAGGACCGGTGTTGTTGTTGGCTCGTCGTAAATGGTGGGAGACCGGAGAGAAGAACTGAACTTTTTGGGACTGAATGGGTCAAATATTTTTTGGCACGCACATGATCGAGTTCTTGCGACTAAATGCCAAACATGGCAACAATTTTATTTTTGGCCTTGAATAGATGTACCAAACGGTTTCTGATTTAATTTAGTGGAATGCCTTCATGATGAGGGTAAAAAAAAGGGAACTTCGCACTTCCGCATAATGATTTAATATTTCACGACCATGGTTTCGACGCTGCGCATCATCATCAGGCGTTGATGGCCGTGAAACATTAAATCTTAAGTGGAAGTGAAAAGTTCCCTTTTTTACCCTCATCTTGAATGGACGTGTTGCCAATGAGTACCGAAAACGTAGCCGTGGTTATAGTCGCAGCCTCAGTGCGGATGATGGAATCTGATAAATGCGTGTAAGTTCGCGAATCTGAATTGATGTCATGGAGCTAATGTCCATGATAAAACACCATTTAATTACTGAAATCTAAATGTAATCGATATCATTCGTTGTATTCCATTGTCGTGCATTGTGTCCGAAATAATGGAAAATTAAATGTACCTAAAATTTGCAGGCATATTTTTACCGATTTTAAAGAGAATGGTCGTATGAGGGTCAGTTCGCCTGGCTTAATCGCGAACCGAGCTCATATGCAGCTGCTATCCGCGATTGTTGACAATTGAATTCACCCATTGGATTGGAAATCCGCTGGGTGAATTCTTCGCTACAAGGTACGTATTAGGTTCGTTTCAACGGAAGGATCACGTGTATATGAGAATCGTGCAAAGGGAGGAGTGGCTCAGCTTATCTTAAAGAAAGCGGATTCGTTATCATGGCTCGTCTCTTTCATGTCACATGTGTGCAGATAACGTATGAAACCGCCAAAAGAGCATAAAAAAACACGACCACCCGAGGAAGTCTCCCAGCGGCGTCGATTCGGAGTCTTTGGAAAGTTGGGAAATGCGGCGATGGGAGAAAGAAAGCGGGAAAAGAATTGGATGGTTAGGTTGCGTCTTGGGTTGTGGGGATGGCGCGTCCTCTGGGGGAGTGAAAGGAGGAGTGTGTGGGGTTTCACGGGCTCGAGGGCCAAGTGCGAAGTGGACCGGCCTCATTCCGCGGACGGACCCTTGTCGCCGACTGCCTCTCGTCCTTGCCTAGGAATGGGCATAATGTATCGATAGAAGTCCGTATAGACATTTTTCACTCCACCATCGTTTAATAATTATCTTTGAATGTTTCTCGTTTGTTGATAGATATGTCACGATATTTGATTTCACACACATTCGAAATTTTTAGTGTAATATGCATACCCTTGCATAACTTAAAATGCCTTGCGGGGCCTATGCTGTTAGACCTTAATTGGCGTGTGATATATGATTGAATGCCGTGCATACAAATGAACCGTATTTTACTAATAGTGGTAGTGTATATTTTACTAATACTCTGTGTGTATGGAAATATACTGTTTAAATATTGAAATTTAGTTATTTATTTCAACAACGGAATAGGTTATGAGTATTGTCAAAATTATTTATCATGTCAAATACAATTGATGCGGAAGCACGAGAAAAAAATTATTTTAATTAAAAAAATATTACTACTTGATTGTAAACAGCATTTGATTATGCACAGTATTTTATTGATAATATGACCCCAATGTTTCAAATAATCACAACAGCAATAAGCTCCGATATGTTTAGGTAGGTGTTTCGGTGATTTCGATTCATTTGCTTATCCCTGAGCCAGTCTGGAGGGATGTTTGATCGAAGTGGGGAGTTTGTGAGTATAGGGGGCCGGATTGGGGGGAAGGGATGGTCAAAGACGCGATGTTTAAGATGAGGGTACACGTATATGGCAGGTATTTAATATCAACCGTGCGTGAAATGTGATGTGGTAAAATGCCTGAAGTAATAATCATAAGTGAAAATAGAATTTGACCAGTCTATTTTCGTGATTGTATGTTTTATGTGGAGGTTATTTGCGAGAAATCTGATTAAACAATAAGGAAAAGTGCAAAAAACTATTGCCCAAATTAATTCCTTTACTGTTTTTATGTTTGTATTTGCATGTCCCATGCTATAATTTAAGCATTTGGACCGCTAGGGTCTCGAATTAAGGGGGAAACCTCTAGTAAAAAATGAGACCTATGTAACATTTAAAAATTTCAGGTTTACAATTTGTTTGGCTATGTTTACATAGTTTAAAACTAAAAAATATAATACGGCAAATTGCTAATAATTGAGTGGTAAGTGATTTCTAAAAGTTCGTATTGCATTTCGCGAGTCATTGCCATGCTGACTCAACTGGAGCATGTATTATCACCTGCCGCTGTGACATTTTTAGGACAACTGAACTTGAAAGCACAATTCGTCGATGCTACGTACTCGGTTGTCGGTAGTTTTATTAGTTTGGTCCCCTCGGGTCGTAACGATTTTGGATCCTGGTCGGTAATACTGAAGTAAAGTGGAGGAGGAATCTGACGGCACCGAATTCATAATGATTTGCGCCCATCCGCAGACCATCGGGAAGTGAGCAGCTGCGGCCGAGGGGGGCCGAAGGGTGGTTATAAAGTCTGAGTCTCCGGCCCAAGCAGGTGTGGCGCAGGTGTGCTGGTCAGGTCGGGGTGGCATCGAGGGGCCCGTGTCGAAAAACGGAAAAGTGCAACGTGGTCCAACATAAGGTCTTTGTGCGTGGCGGGCCTTTGGCGAATTCCCTAGTGTATTTGATGGCGATATTATGTTTTTGACGCCTTGGTATCCCGGTGGGTGCGCCGTCCGCCTCTCTTAGAAGGGCTCGGGTTCAAATCCAGTGCGGTGCCGTACTCTCCCTCTGTCGAATCGAATGCTCTAATTTTGGCCTCTGTTACTTCCCCGGGGGTTTCAAGGATATCTTATGCAGCAAGGGCGCATGTTTGTCGAGGCTTCGATGTCGAATTTGCTTAAAACTCATTGCTCTGCGTTTTCAAGACTTAAGAAAATGTATCTGGCACAAGAAAATGTATCTGGCACCTTATTTTCTGTCGTTTGAAGCGCACAGGCATATAGGACGCGCCCTAATTTTATCGGCGTGTTTAGGAATAAATAAAAATAAATCCAAATTAGAGAAAAATATTGTGTTTTTAACGTATAGGCGTCATCGAAAGCCGTATCCAACTCGTACAGCGTCGTCGAAAATTACGTATATGCGTTGAAACTAGTCGTACAAGAATTTGTGGAAAATCCGTAGCATTCTTCTTGCTTTCTAAAATGAATTTTCACGTCAAGCCTGATAACAAAGAGTGTTTAAAGTGCTAAAAACCAATTGTCACCATTGTTGTAAAAGCACCGCCGAAACACTTTTTTGTCGTGATTATTTTGTTGATTTCGGATGGGTTTAAAGAAATTTATATTTTTTGACTTTGCTGAAACAAGTTTGGATGATAGAAATCTGCCATAATACATTTTGTTGGTAATAAAAGATTTCATTGTGTCCCTCCACGCAAAATTGCATTAGGAAAATATTTTTACAAATTCACATTCCGGGCTATACGTTAGAATAGTACTTCGCACTATCTCATATTGCCATAGTGTTAGAACATCGAAGGGTGGATACATAGTATTTAGATTGGCGATGGGATGCTGAAGGTTGTGACGGGATGGAAGATGTTGAGGCAGTGAGGAAAGGGTGGTGGTAAAGGTTGTGGATGTTGGACGGAATGAACGAAGTTAAAATTTGGGCTGAATTCAAGGGATTTATGGTAGTGTTGGATGTCAGGTTGTGTTTTGTTAGGAAAGGCAAAGAAATTTAAAAAAATTGGCCATAGAAGATGCGCAGGATTCCCCTTGAACTCTCTTGGGGGAATTAAAATGCGCTTTGTATGTATATCAGAAATCAGGCTAAGCCGGAAGGAGGGAGGGACGTAGTCATTTTTCCATGACGGGCATATGACGAGATAGTACAAGTCAGAGATGGCAGTGTTGAGAAGAATTATTACGCAAGCCCACGATGTTAACGTTACTCGAGGGACGATCATATAAGCTCGTCTAATCAGGTGGCTGCCTGTGATGACAATTTAATCTGCATGAATTACCTCCGATAGCATGTGATAATTCGATTGTCTTTCCTTGGACCCTCGGAACGTAGTTGAAGTGCAGAGAAGTTATGAGGTCATACTCAAAAATGTAAGAAAAAGAGATGGGGCGTTATAGACACGATCGCTGATCTGATTCGACACCTTGATAATGTTCCACGGGACCGAAATTTCTTCCATTTAATATCTCAATGTGGAATTCGAGTGCGTAGAACGATGGATGGGTCACTGATCGGAGGACCCAGATTAGATTCCGCATTAACCTGGGCACCCCCAGTTTCACCCAAGCACTTTTTTTGGCCACAGAACTTTCACTCGTGCCGGCGTCCATTCTGCGCGGCCTAGCCGCCGTCGCAATGTGCCTGTCGTCCCTCACTCCACGCGCGTGGCTGCAGCTGCCGCCGCAGTCTCCCGGGACGGCTGGGTCGATCCGCGCCGCGGTGTGATTGATCGCCAAGGAACCTACTCTTGAGGTGCGGACCCGGCGCACGATCATGGCAGACGTCGCCGGAGTTCGATCGGGATGCACCGGGGATATCCCAGCGGCAACGCTGTTTGCACGAATTCTCGGTGCGGGCAATTAGTCGTAAATTGATGTCGCCCATGTCTGTTCATTTCTGTAATTCCTCCGATACGTTTTAGTAGTTTATGAAATAGCGATAGCCTTGCACCCCGGCCGGCATACCCGACGAAGTTTTTAGTAGACCGTTGTGAATATCTGGAACCATCCTTCGGCAGTGGTACTTTGCCTCTCGGCACTCTTTTCTTAAGGTCCTAGCGGTGTAATTTTATGGTCACTAGCACGTCGGAGAAACCGAAGGGTTGCTCAAGGAAAAGACCTGGCCCTCATTCCGTGAATGTATGAGCTCATTGTGCCTGCTGCAGAGTTCTCGAGGGGTCGGCTCAACCTTCGCCCATCGAAACCAACGTCTGCGTTTGTGTTGTCGTTTAGTTGGATGTATTGTTAGCTTTCGAAACCAAGCACTTTTCTCTTGGCAAAATGGTGCTGGTATGAAAAGCATTTACATTCTTGGTTATCACTTCACTTTTTCAAAGCGGGAATATATGATGCAAAGTTATGCATATTCATAAATAACAATAAATATTACGAAGAGATTTGATCGCTGGTGCCGTAGTCCGCCTCCGCAGCCGGAACTGCCGGATCGAATCGGTGGCCATATGTCCTCGCGGTGGCCGGTTCGACGGGTAGAGTTGTTGATCTCGCTTTTATCACCCCGTTAGTGAGGTAACCAGATAGGAAAAAAGTGTTACTGCCATCCCCTCCGTACCTTCAATTAAAGTAATCGATCATTGGAGTGAGGGTATTCGTGAAAATTCTTATTCCATTCGCACTATCCCTACAACCTACCGTGGTTTGTGCACCTCTACGTGTTTTTTCCAAATAGACGGCTCTCGCTGTGTTCACAGCGAGAGCCGTCTATTGGGATAAAAACTGTTGCGGGCCATTATCGCAATTGTGTTCGTAGTGCATGGTGGTTCACTCAAATGATATCCTTTCCCAAATTTAGTACATGAGCGAGGGCTTTTATGACCGACTGGAAAATCTTTCAAGATTCTGTGCTGTGTTCAATATGACGAAGGAATATATGTGCCCTTAAGGTTCAATAAATAGACCCAAAGACGTTACCTTTACCTCATTCTTTAATTTACAATGCCCTTTTTCCCTTTTCAAGTATCTTGACGTAGTCTTTTGTAAAGTATTTGACATAATGTTTTCGTAGTGGGGTTCTGAGGTATGTTTATTTTCAGTAACCTTTAGCTACAGCGTCAATTTTTCGTTCCTGTTAATCAGTCATAAAGATTGTTGCCCCTCATGATCATGTTCAATTTTGTGTGGTGTAATCAGCATCACATGAGTCGCCTGACATGCTGAAACCCGAGAGAGCCTCTACATTAAGGTGAACTTCGTGGTGGTCTCAAAAATAGGTAAATCCGGCGGGCTTGGCCAGACCTCAAATGCCACACTGAGCCATTGTAGTCATTGCGCAGAATATTCCTCTAAGCTCCGTAGTGATCCGAGGAATCGATAGGGATCCATTTGTCGTGGTTCTTAGGCGTCGGAGAAATTGAAGCATGGCAACGTCGGGAGTTTCCTCGAAACCCGTAAGCTCTCTTTCTTTGTAGTTTTCTTTTCCCTTCTTTATGCCTTTATTACCTTTCCCTCCTGTAATGCCCACCATCGTGTTCCCAAAATATAGATAGATAAATAATATGTCTTTATTTTCAGGAGGAGACAGGATGGGATATGGGAGCAGAGGAGGTATGATAAGCCAGTGGGGTTGGGAGCGGTCTCTCATCAGGGTTTCCAGTGACTTGGGGACTTTCAGTATTTCTTAGGAAAATACTTGGAAAAGAGGTTCTTTTACATGCAATTTGTCCATTTCCTGCAGAAAACAGGTTTCCTTGTATTTTAAATTTCATTTTTATTTTCTTAAGAAAATTGAAATGGAGGCATTAATGTTCTCCTCATCCTCTTCTCAATAACTAATTGCTTACGAATGTTTGCCATTTCCTGAGATGCTAAACTAAAACATTCGATTTTGGTGAAATATTACCCTGGAAAAACGCGAATATTGACCTAGAGAACTCAAAGCGAAAACAAACATTCACATTCGCTGGACGCCTTGCTCTCTTGGCTCGGAGGAAATAGTGCCCGGGGACTACTTTCGCGTTTACGCAGCACATTCGGCCGACTCTCGAGGAATCTGTGTGATCGGAAGGCAATGCATTGAGGGCCCTGTCGACCCGCACGGGTCACATTGAGGGCCAATCTCGTGGAAGTGCTCGCGGAGAACGAGAGCAGGGTTTCCACTACTCCCCATTACGCCTCCCCCCCTTACCGCGACACTCGGTGACAGCCAGCCGGCCGACCCATTGGCCTTCACGCAATTCGCGTGGGCACGACAATCGAGTTGCAAACTCGGTTCGGAGTGCAGGTTCCCGTCCATTCATCCTCATGAGTGGGTGATAGCCAAAGCCAAGGGGGAAGGAAGAGGGGAGGGGGGACCACTATGGTCCTCTCTCTCTCTCTCTCTCTCTCTCTCTCTCTCTCTCTCTCTATATATATATATATATATATATATATATATATATATATATATATATATATATATATATATATAATATGTATGTATGTATGTATTAGCAGTGGCCCCTCCCTGGTTTGCAGCCGGGGGTTGCTAGAAGGGGCGCAGAAGACGGTAATAGACTCACTATTAGCTCAAAGCTCGCAACAGTCGAGAGTGATGTCATCGAATTTAAAATGACGACGTAATACCATTCCTCCAATAAGAGAGTGAGAGACAGCCAGATGAATCTCGATGCCCACTTAGCTTAGGGTTTCAAAAGTCAGTGATTCCCAGACCTTGCTCACTAACTACACCTTCCGAACTATTGTAGGGAATACATAAATAGCGTCGAGCATTCGATTTTTTCATTTGAAGTAAGAAACGAAAAAATCAGTCATCAATCCGAAGGTTGGTTTGATAGGTGAGAGTAGGGCTCACATGACACTAAACCCAACGGCGTGTGAAATTCGAGCATTAGGTTAGGGGGGCTAGTTCCGTTCCCTGTACCGCCTTTGGTTTCCCAGGAAGTTCTGTTGTCCGAAAAATCACACGGCTTGGGTGAAGCTGAGGGTGCTCCGAGGCATCACCCGGAATCAAATCCCTGCCCTCCGTTCAGCAGTATTACTCTCAGTAACCGAGATCAAATTTAAAAACATTGTCAAGGTTTTTATTATTTCAGTGCAAATAACTTTAAATGCGTAATGATGCAGAATTCCAAGACTATTTCAATTAAAAATATCTGTCATCAGCGTCGCGGACCGCATGAAAAGCAGTGGTGGACCGCGGGTAGTGATCTCTGCCCTGAAGAGTTCGCTCGAGAAAGGTTGCTCTAAAATGGTGGATGAAGGTTGCCATTCATTGGGGGAGAAGGGGCAGTTGAAAAAGTCAAGTTTGTGTAGTCGTTCTCAAATAAAAAGCGAAGTTTAGTTCTGATGCTGTGTGTGGGTTCTCCCAAAAGAGAATCCAATTCTGTGGGAAATGACTGCATTTTATGTACTCGAAAAGTATATCTTGTTTTCATCACCGTTCTTACTTAAAAATTATGACTTGGGCGTTTAAAATTGGAGAATTTCCCAGCGTAAAAATCATTCGCCTTGACTGTGATTTTGAAAGATCCTGCGAAACTTACAATTTGTGTTTGAACCAGCAGGTGACACCGTTTTAAGTTACTTATTCGGTTACATTTCCCGTAGTTTCTTTGATTATGAACGCTTGATATTTACAACGGAAGGTCTCCCCCTCTCTGAGAACGGGAAAACCACCCTTAAAGATATCTATATACCCATCTGAATCCTCCCCGTGAGTTGTTTCCGACAGTTCTTTGTCTTCTGAAGCAGTCGTAGTCTTTCCTAAATCAAAATATGATTTTGGAGTGTCACAGTACTCCTGTCTATCACACATCAGAAACGACTCAAGAATGAGCATCTCGCGCCCTGCACAAGCAATACAGCCACCGCCTCGGCACTGAATGGTGATATTGATTGTCGGGAGAATTTAAAAGGATTCCTCGCAGTTTCTTGTGCCGTGCTAACCCAAAAGATACCACTACGCTCGCGCTGGACTTTTTTTCTAGCTTACCCGACAATGTTTTATATTGAACCGCATGGCGCGTTCTCTGTTCCCGGGCGCAAAAGTTCGTCGTCATCGTGATTGATTAATATTTTTTAATCATTAATACATCGACTGATTTGTATATAATTTTGGTGACAGCCCTAAAGTGATAAGCGATGCACAAAACGGTAGCGCCGCCTACGCCTTCTCATTAAGAGGATGATTCTGTTTCCCTTGGGACCGTCACGTGAGGGATTGACCATTCACGTACTCTCCGGCATCAATTTCCGGAGACCCGACTGCCCTATTTGGCGTATCGATGGTGCTTCCTTATTATTGCTCGAGGATCGCGGGGGAACTAGGGTATTTGCGCAGTCACCGGTCGTCTGAGGGGCTTCTCTCCCCAGCGCGGCTTGCCCGAGGCCTTCCCGTGTAATTCGGAGGCCGGTGTGCAGCAATCGCCTCTTCCTCTTTAAAGTCTCCCCCGTCGCAATTCCGACGGCAGCCCACCGACGCTCCCGAGTTCTCTCGAATCACGATGCTCGCCTGTTAACTTCCTTCAGCGTTCCCGAGGGAGGGGAGGGTTAAAGGAAATTAATTCCCACGCTTAAAAAAAAGGTCCGACTCAAACTCCTCGAATAAGTCGGATCATCTTATCTTTTATTTGAGGATTGAGTGGAGTATTTATTCCTTGTCTAATTAAAATTTTTGCATATTTACCTTATTCTCCAATCTTTTTTACATTTTATGATTACTTCTGCTTAAGTTTAAGGAAGTGTATGTTTGTTTTTTTTTGGCCTTAGGTTTAGTTACAATTTTACTTCACATGTTGCGTTTTATTTTGTTATTTGACATGCATATTAAATTGCGAAGTTGTAACAGATTTTTTCCTTCGTCTTTGTCTTCCGTCTTCGATTCTTCTTGACGTTCTTGCTTTCCTGTTCTACAGAACGTGTTCTTGTCATCTTCGCTTTTATTCGGGTGTGGGTCTTCTTTCCCCTTCTTTCTCTTTCTCGTTTTTTGTTTCCAACGATCCTCATTGTTTTCAAAGTTCTCTTGAATTGATTCTTTTACGAATGCCTTTATTGCTTACTTGTCCTTTGGGAGTGGTTTCAGTTACGTGCTTCAAGTCCACAATCACCTCGCTAATTTGTTCTTAATTGTATTAATTTCCCCTTCGTACTTTTTGCAATCATGTGTTCTACGTTTTGCGTTGTCTTCTGATCCGCAATTCCTCTGGTTCATGTTTGATTTTACAATTTTTTTGGGTATGTGAGAACTTTTCATGTCCACTAGGAGGTGTTTTTCTTATCGTGTGAACATTTCAATTTTTTTATGACCGCTCGTATTCGTGCTATAAAGACGCTTTGCAATGATTAGTGGCGTGGTCGTTTGCTACATTCGGCTCCTGACAGGTGCCAAATGTTTAAATACCCGTCACAATAATTATATAGATGTACTAATTTGCACTTCCGTGTCTACATCTCGACAATACCCCGCAAGCCGCCGCATGGGCGTGTGGCAAAAAGGGGGGCTGTTGTACGTATGCAAGTGTGGGATTATGATGACAAGATCATTCGGTATGATAACAAGAGATAAGGGTGAGGTGAGAAACTCAGAATGGATAGCATATTTGGCTACGTTTTGTGCGGAATTGGCGTAGCCAATATTGGAATTGGGAAGGACGATAAATTGAAAATGAAAATAGACTAGATGGAAATTCAGGAAAAAGAAAACAGTGGTGAAGGAATGGGAACAGAGCAATGACAGAGACTATGTAACGGCAGATGTAATGTTGATATCGAGGAAAGTACTGGCTTGATAAGGCATAGGTAAGCGGAAGACAAGATATTGATATTTTTGACGGATGAGGAAGCGAAATACTACGCATATATAGTGTATGTGTATGTTCGTACAACGTATGTTAATAATAATTGTGGAAGCATATTTCAGTAAGAATTTTTTATTGAATTGTATAATTATTGGAATATATTACTAGATACGTTGCACCTGATTGTCTGTAGGACACCTTGCAGTGGCTGAAATGTCGAAAGCACTCCAGATTTACAAAGACATAATATTCTGCACCTTAAAATGAGCAGAGAAAAAAATACAAGTGGAAGAAATGTTCACTAGGATTAATGATATGGACTGCCTTAATAAAGTTCGATTCAAAGACAGGACGAGACTAAATCCGCGTGCACTGAAACGTGAGGTTTAAACGTCCTAATCCTCGGATTCACTAGATCTCAACACTCAGCCGTCACATCAGCCTTCCGTTCACATTGATGCAGTCATTATTTATTAAGTATTTGGGAATTCTTCTGGGATGAAGGAACAACTGGGTGATATCTTTGGTCTCGGCGGTTGGAGTTTCATGGTGACATGATGTTTAGGGGACCGGATGGCACCACACACCAACATTTCTCCTGCGAGGTGTAGGTGAAGCGATGGGAAATGATTGCGCTTGCGTTAAGACACCAGCAAGTAGTAGTAGAGGATGACGAAATAGTTCAGCGGAAGATATGGAAATGGAAAGACTCTCAAGAATTAAATGATATGAAACACTGAAACATTTCTAAAATGTATATTTTTTTCTATGTATCACACCAGAACTTTCTGGGTAATCGTAACAAAGCGGTCGGTTTAGGCGAAAATGAATCGAAAACTACTGAAATCAATTCCGCATTCCACGCGCCTTTTCTGTGTTTATTTTAACGTTAGTGTGTGAATTACTTGACTACCTTTCAGGGTAAATTAGAGAATGTTCCCTGGGGTGTCCAGGTTGACCCATTTACGTGAGAAAGTTTCCGGGCCAGTTCGTGAACCAAAACTGGTCCATGCACCACCTCAAGAGGTAAGGCCTTGATTCCCCATTGGGGGGTTATCTCATGGGCTCCTCCTGGGAACGCCGTGCAATACCTAGATGTCGCCATGGCCGTAGTCCTGGCTCTCCACCCTGTGGAACCCAGTTCGCATCCGGGCAGTACAAAATTTTCATATGGTCAGTTTTCCTAATTCCTGCCGAGTGACGAGTGTAGAGCAATTCTAGCGCAATAATCTCTATTGAAGTAGATGTTAAGGGTCTTATGGCGTGTCCTGGCCCTACCTAGCCACTCTGTATGAATTTTGTGACACGTTGTTATGAGGGAGAGAGTACAAGTTGAGGTAAGGGAAGGTGTAGAAGATAGAAGAGCTCCCCGTTCTGCCTTTTCCGCATCTGATCGCTATGCCTAGCCTAGTGAAGGGGGGCTAAAAAATAATTAAGCATTTCCAGTCAATTGCAGTAACGTTAAAGTAGTATTTATCATTGTCTGCGAAGAAGAGTTGAACAGGAAAACAGTTTGCACGGGCCATATACGCGCGGAGGGTCCAGATTCGACTTAATCTTCCAATATTATCAACGTCGTCCAATTAGTCAGGTTTCAACATAATGGGACCTCAAAAAAGATCCTGATGATTACACATCATTTGGCTCGAGAATAAGAGCCCCAGTTTTGGCGCTGAGAAGTTAAATATCTCAGAGAAAATCGGATCTTTACATTTATGTTCATCCATTTTTCAAATTAATGAAGAGTTCCGCCATCAGTGAAACCGGCGTTCCTCGACATAGCTGGTGACCGGTTCAAGTTATGCACTTGGGATGAAACCGTATTAAGAGCAAATAACTCGGCAATTTATTAGAAATTGTGTTTTATTTAACCAAAATCTTTTTCAAACATTTGTGACCAAATATCTTGTAGTGACATCCTAATTTTTACGACGGTGCTGTGTACCGTAAACTTCCGCCGTCGCTGTTTGTAGGGCAAATATTGTTTTGGACACCAACGAAAAATAAGTGGAATAAATCCGGGACAAAAATTCCTCGCAGATCAATATACTTATTGGTGATTTCCACATTTTTCGGGCTGCGTCCGCGTATGTCGTTTAAAAGTACAACAGTTTCGCCAGCTATCCTGCTGGCGTCCTCAGGTCAAGGATGAAAAGAAGCTTGTTGTCCCGTCTTATATAGGAAAAATCCGGCGCCAATACCGGGAAATTTCTTGGCCAATCAGGGAACGTCCTCATATTTGCGCGGGATTATTCGTTTCCACGCACTGTGGAGTGGATATCCATCCTCTCTGTTAAAATTTTTTGGCCTTTTAACGATTTCAATGGCCTCTCTGATTATTCTCTGGAAGTATTTTCCTTCTTTCGCTATTATTTTAGCGTCGTCGAAGAGAATAGAGTGTCCAGGTTCACTCCACTTCTCTTCGACGACGCTAAAATAATAGCGAAAGAAGGAAAATACTTCCAGAGAATAATCAGAGAGGCCGGATTTTTCCTATATAAGACGGGACAACAAGCTTCTTTTCATCCTTGACCTGAGGACGCCAGCAGGATAGCTGGCGAAACTGTTGTACTTTTAAACGACATACGCGGACGCAGCCCGAAAAATGTGGAAATCACCTACTCATCGCCGCGGAAACCTTCGAACGAACAATATACTTATTATTAAAATTCTTCAAAATACACCTAGCACCATTGTGCCTCGACTCTTCGATACCAGCAGCACATCATTCAGTCCCGGTACGCATCCTGGAAAGCGTCCATGGGAACTTCGCTCGGATACCGCATCATCACCTCTTTGAATTGCCCAGCGTTTCAAAATGGTTACCGTGCATGTTCCTTTTTATTCTGGGGAAGAAAAAGAAGGCCGGCGGTGCCATATCGGAGTACACTTCTACGGTAGTGAATGTTTGAAACGGTGTCGCGGTACTTGATAGATTACATGGTGGCATATTAGCTTGAAGATTATCAGGATGACGAACCACTGATAAAAAGTATCTCTTTACTTGGAAACCATGCCCAAGGAAGATATCGCCTCCTTCCCCATTCTCATCTTCTTGGATCTCGTCTAGTGTGCCTCGTGCGTTCGGGGTATCCGTGCTTGCTTGAGTTAACAGTATAAACTCAGCCATCGGAACAGTGAGCGTTGCAATTACTTCTCTTACCACCCAAGGCTTAATATTAATGCGTCAGTCTGAAAATGTTTTACACCAAGGGTTCGCTCCAACGTCCGTGAGTTGCTCAAGCTATGCAGTGCACATTTGAGCGCAATAGTGGTGATGACTAAATGATTTCAACCATGAATGATTAATTCCAAAGTTCATTTTAGAGCGAAGGCTTCCTCGGGATTACTGCTCATTGTTTAGCAGTTGATTATTCCCGTAAATAACTAAGAATCTTCCTCGGACTTTTTTTCAAACTTTTATCCATTCAGTACCGGTTGTCAGGAAGGTTTTTTTAAAAAATCAAAATTCCAATTATTGCTGGGGAATCGTCAATAGATCGTGGCGGAAAAGAGAAGAGAAATTAGTTCTGTAATATCTTAACTTAAGATTTGTATCAGTGTATGCTCCTGTAAAACAAGCTTCTAATATTAGGACTAAATTACAGTCAAGGAAGAAAAAATGACTGGATTATAAATAGATCATAAACAGATTGTCGGTAATTCGACGATTGGTAACAATAAACTTTGTAAAACTGACTATATGAAATATATTTCTTTAAGCTGCTTAGTTAGGGCCTACTTTCCGTAGGTTTTGCGTGCTCTGGATCGTGCTCATTGGAGCGTCTAAAATAAATACAATGTTCGGGTGTAAATGAGAAGAGGCTTGGCAATGAATAAATTAATAATCTCTGATAATCTCTTATATCTATCCGACTTATTATTCCATAATATAAAAAATATCGCCATCTTTCAAACATTGTAATGAGGAAAAGTGTGTTTTGTATTGCAGCTTCTTTAATTGAAGCAATATTGATTGTGAAAATTACTAACAAAATTTAATTCAGAAAAATCCTTGTTGTTAAGTTCCTCACTCTCCAGTCTTTATAGCCTATATATGTAACATTAATCTATGTAGACTTAATCGTGTATCACATGAATGTAAAGCGAAAAAATCACAATTTAACATGATAAAGGTAGCACCAAATGCATACATTCAAGCACAGTTGTCTTCGCATTTATCGCCACAGCATAAAAAGTCAAAATTAAGAAGCAAATTAACGCTCCTTATGGTGTTATTAGTCCCATGGGGGTAGCACAGGCACCATATTTAATTAGTGATATCTAACTAACCAGGGCATGATGAAAGTTATCTCTCATAGAATGTCATTTGCCTTGGTTCCCAACTCCAGCCTGCAAAATGAATAGTACTACCTTGATCAAAAAGTTCCCGGAATAACCACCGTGTGGCGCTCCCATCGTTCCGATTTGAGTTCTGTTTTTTTTGTTAAATTGGTACATCTGTTGTTGATATTCCCTTTAAATCTTAGTGTCATAACTTGACATTTGCAAAAGTTACGTAGCCAAGAGTACATCTATCTCTGTGTGTGTTGGCGATTTTTTACAATTGCAGAAATGGATTTAAATTTGCAACAACGAACTTGTATTAAATTTTGCGTAAAAAACGGATTTAGTGGCGCACGGACGTTGGAAATGTTGGAAAAGTGTTTCGGCAACGATTCTCTAAAAAAAACGGTCGTTTACCAGTGGCACGAGCGGTTCAGAAGTGGTCGTGAGTCAATCGAAGATGATGAACGCAGTGGCAGACCATCGACATCGAAAGTCGGTGAAAAAATTGATAAAGTATAAGAAATGTTGGTCAATAACCGCAAATTAACCATCAGAGAAATAGCGGAGGACTTGAACATTGCCTATGGATCCGCCCAAGACATTGTGGTTAATGATTTGGGTTTCCGTCGTGTAGCAGCAAAGTTGGTGCCAAAAGACCTCAATTTCATGCAAAAAAGAGACCGTGTTGACGTCGCAAAAGACATGATTTGCGAGGCTGAATCCGATCCCACATTCATCAAAAGGATCATTACTGGAGACGAGACGTGGGTTTATGAGTACGACACGCAATCCAGACATCAGGCAAGTGAATGGCGTTCACCAAATGAGCCGAGACCAAAAAAACCACGTCGTTTTCAGTCAAAAAAGAAGGCAATGCTGACGGTTTTCATGGATTACAACGGTGTAGTGCATCATGAATTTTTGCCAGAAGGCCAGACAGTAAACAAAGAGTATTATTTGGGCGTTATGAGACGTTTGCGTGAAGCAATTCGCCGAAAGAGACCAGAAATGTGGGCAGAAAACTCGTGGATTTTGCACCATGATAACGCACCGTCGCACAGTGCTATCATTATTCGTAATTTTTTGACGAAAAATGCAACAAATACCATCCAACAGCCACCGAATTCACCTGATTTGGCTCCCTGTGACTTCTTTCTGTTCAATCGAGTTAAAAAACCATTACGGGGAACGCGTTTTAGCAGCCGAGAGGAAGTAATGAAAAAATCGCAGGAAGCACTGATGGACATACCGAAAACCGACCGTAACTTTTGCAAATGTCAAGTTATGACACTAAGATTTAAAGGGAATATCAACAACAGATGTACCAATTTAACAAAAAAAAAACAGAACTCAAATCGGAACGATGGGAGCGCCACACGGTGGTTATTCCGGGAACTTTTTGATCAAGGTAGTATATGTCACTTATCTAGCCTCCCGTGCAATTTCCAACCCTTAATTCGAAACACTTCCACTGTCCCGAATTAATACCGCAGGCCCTCCAGCCGACTTGTTTGCTATTTTTTACACGTAATGCAAAAATAGCGAATTTCCATCGGCGCCAATCTGTTGTCCTCGTTTGGCACATCCCTGACATCAGCCCAACCTGGGTATGGCGGGCCGTTCGTTTAGCACCGATTAGAATGCCTTGGTTTTCGCCAATGGGGTTTTATTGGGAGAGCGGCGATTGTCGCCGCAATAGCGTTCTCAGTTGGGCATTACTCGAGAAGCATATCGCTTTTGCCGCTTCCCCGAGAGGAGTCGGCGGAGCACTGCGAACGCGAGCCGCGCGTCCCCCCTCTTCAATTGCCACGTCGGTCCCCATGGACCAATCGAGTAGGTAAGCACAAACCCCTCGGAGAGAGCGGCACTGTGGTGGGAAATGATCGATAAAAGGGTGGAATCCGATCTTTTGCCGACGGAAAGGGCCGCACGAATATTGAATTTCCATCGGGTTTGCGGGCGCCGGGAGTAGTATTGATCCCTCCATCCAAATAGTTGTCGGTGGATGCCTTGGTCCGCCCAGTTCGTGCCCGGGTCCCTTCCCCCAGGGTCTGTCCCTCCCATCACCCGCCTAGTGAACCCCCCTCCCGCCCAGTCTGGTCCGCGATCTGATCACGTGGGGGCTTCGGGGGCTCGAAACCGTGTGTTCTGAGAAATTGCATCCTGCATCAGGCGGCGTCGTGGAATGCCAGTGTCGCCCACGGGCCGTGTCAACCCCACGTTGGGCTCTCCGGGGGCGGTCGGGTGGGCGGGCAGTCCCGGCAGCCAGTGGGCTGGAGGCGAGGGGGCGGCCGGGACTTGGTGCATGGCTAATCTCCGGGGGATGACGACCCCGCGTGGGGACATAACCGTTGTACGAAGCTATAATAGGCATTGCTTCAGTGGAAGTGGCGTTGAAAAACCCGTGGGCACACTTAGATGGGTGGTATTCATCGATATGAATCCATAGCGTTGATTTTCCTACGAGAATAATTGTATGATTATCGTGTCGAATGTTTACCTGTATATCGACTACACTTTGATTCGGTGCTCAATTTCAGTCTTGTAGATTTTTTTATGATGGGAATGAAAATGCATGGGAGACCTGTTGTAACGGGTAGACCGCTTGACTGTTGACCGAAGGACTCGAGTTTTATTCTGGTTGATGCCTCTGTGCACCCTCAGCTTCACTCAAACCCCATGATTTTTCGGGCACCAGAACTTGGTGGGAAACCACAGGCGGCACTGGGGAGGGAACCAGCCTCCTCCCCCTTGTACCCTAAGAGCTGCATTTCACACGCCGTTAGGTTTAGAACTTGGTGAGTTCTACCCTCGCATTTCCTACCAACTTTCGGGTTGTAATCTGTTTTGTTTTAAATACCCTTGCATGGCAAATAACACCCTGGAGGATGGGTCTTTAGCCATACCGTTAAGACCTTAACTATCATGTGGCATTTGAAATAATAGCAGCTAAAACGTTCGCATTGGAATCAAATGCTTGGATTTTTTTATATATTTTGTCGACGGGTTCATGTGCGAGGTACAACACGTTTCTCTGTCACCGTGTGGAATTATCCTTTTAAGAAGGTGTGTTAGGGTTGTAAATACCTGTGATGGCCACACCCGTTTAATTGTAAGAATGGGGAAGGAGGGAGAGGGTTAGAGGGTGACTGGAAAAGGTGCAGCATATCCTATTATAGACGTAGTGATGGTTGGTCCTTGGATTCCGTCCGCGGGGAGTAGGGGTGAATTTCGTAGGAAAAAATTGTGGGGACTAATAAGGGCGCGAGAAGATTTGGAAAACACGTGCGTTCCATATGCTTACGTTATGGGTCCCTGAAATGTTTCGAAATATCAATAGTTTGAAGGTTGTCCATTTTGAGAGCTTCATTTGCTCTGTTAGGTAGCTAAGGTATGAAGTTTCTTTTTTGGTTAGAAAACACATTTCGATGGGTCTCTTAATTAGTACTGTATTCGGTACATTGCATTATTTGATACAGAATTATCTCTTTTATTGTGTTGAATCAGTCCATCAAATTATCACCCGCAATGCGTAAATGTGGACCTCTCGTATCGTCCCGTCACGGTGATGTCCCATTTGAGTGGTGACTGGAGGAAAATCATAAATGAGAAAAAATCATAATTTAGGTTGAACTTAAGCGATCGAGATATGGTTTCTATAAAAACAGGAGTGTCCTGATATGGTTGGAATAACTGGAATTGAAAGGATTCCCTCCCAAGATTTCTTTCGAATTAAATCGATGGGATATAACACGTTATTACCCAAGCGTTACATTTCTTAATTTAAGGGGGAAACCGTTTGTAAATTAAAGGCACCATTCATCCGGTAAGGTCTAATATGACGCACGAAAGGAGCCTAGTAGTAGTAGTATTGAGGGGAGGCGACCGACTGCTGAGGTCATTTGCGCCATAGGGGATGGACAGGAAAGGATGAAGGGTGGAGAGAAACCCGGCGTCGGCATTAGACTACTCTTAACGAAAGGCGCCAAGGGGTCCTCAGCTTAACGTCCCATCCGACGGACGGCGTACTCACTCAAAGTGCCCTCCACAAAGCACCTCAAGTAGGAATCGAGAAACCTCTGAAAAATATTCAGCACCGCCGGGATTTGAACCCGGGCGCTCTGGGTGGGCAGCCAGTACGATAGCCACCGCACCATCTCGATCCCCACGAAAGTAGCCTAATGGTAAATTAGGCTCATATGTAACACAAAGTTTCTGCCGGAATAACTTCATTTTAATAATCCTTGTGATCTAAAAGTTCGTCTCCAGCAATCCTCCTCTATTTTCGTGCACATCTACATCATACCCGGCAAGCCGCCACAAGGGCTTGTGGCGACGGGTTTTAGGACACCAACCGTAACGGAGAATAAAATCACATGCAAAACAAACAATAGGATGCCAATTCATGGCCACCCGGACGTGTTTATTCATTGAAAACCAATTTTAAATGGAACACATGCAAATACATGTACTAGCAAATACATATATATGCACTTGCACTGACGAATATACTAGATGTCTACGCAGTGTTCTTGTCCTCGCTTGTGATTCGACTATAGTAGTGTTTCTATTATGACTTTGGTTTCTTACGATTATAATTCCTAATTGTCCGAGGAAATAACGAATATTTGTTTCTATCTCTACTGGAGTCTCGCTTATCGTATCTTTGTGGTCTGTCTTACCAAAGTAGTGTTGGCCGCAATATTTCCCTCTGTGTGATTGTTAAACTATTGTGTTCTGAACCTCGCTATTAGTCTGTCTCGTCTTTCGATGTCGAATTCTTGAGGGTTATTCCAAATGTGATCTAGCTAAAGTGAATTGTAACAACTCTCTTTAAAATATTGCATTGCATTACCCCACCACCCGTTAAATAAAGCAGAGTTTCATCAAGATCCGTATGTTTTCCGGATATGTGCTCCCTATAAAAGGCGTGGTGTTCGTCACTTCAGTCAATGTCATTGATTCTGTTGTTTTTTTTATGAAATATAGCGTGCCTTTGTTAAGTTTGTGACCTCACTCCATCCTTCTAATTGAACGTTGAAGTGTGATTACCCTGGTAACTGTTGTTTAGATTGAGCAAATGTTGAACTACATGTATCTGACTCGTCTTCTTTTATTGTGTTCTCATATTTTGTCTTTCCTTTACACCGGAAGCCAAAAGCATTGCCTTCACCAATATTTAACTCACACGAGTAAAGGTGGGTGTCATGCCCTGCTTCACATTTCACGCCTTATTGCACCATTGACTACGATTTTGAGTGTACCTAGAAACCTATATTGTTTCTTTAATACGCACGGTGTTGAAATAAGCTGTACAATATTCCACAAGTTTGAAGTGAAAGAAGTAGCTAAGTGATTACACACGAACTTATTACGTCTAAACGTCGAAACCTAGGTCGTGTTTTGATAAATTCGGTGTGGAAATTCAAAGTTACGTATATGTTGAGTAGACTCCATAAATTTACGCCTGATACAACGTATTCCACAATTGTTTTAAAACGATCCTCGATATGTATGTATCGAGTCGTGATGAAGTGGAGAGGGTTTGGTCAGTATCTTTCATTTTGTGCAGGCTCAGAAGCGAAGTGAATGTTATTCCTACTGTGCCCAGCTTTGACTAGTTCTTTTGTACTACGAAATATTCTCTCTCTCTGAGCCCCCAGCCCCTAATCCCCACCATGTAATCACCGAGTGGACTAGTTGGCCTTCAGTGAATTTGCGTGGACGGCAATGACATCAGCCTTTTAAACCATCTGACGTTCGGTCACCTCGGCGGTCTCGGAACTTGAAATGCCCCAGAAGAGCTCGGATATTCTTTTTATAATCCGCCCACACGACGTGCAGGTTAACGCCTGACATTCTCTCTCTTTGACTTTCAATTGCGGTGGTGGAAATGAATCTTGAAAATCTTATTCGGAGTCTTTATGAAGGTGTTACATATGATTAAGCCATTCAATTACATCTTTGCATTGACAATAGACGTTCATTTGGAGTAGTTATCGTTAAAATTATTCGAGGTATTTCTTGTTAACCTGATACAAGTTACAAAAATGTATTTTCTGCAAAATTTTATAATTTGTAACGGCGTGTTCCCAGAAAACACTGGATGTCGCTCTTTTGAAAAACTCTGAGAATTTGGTGTATCTTCTCTATTTGAAGTATTTTAGGTAGGAAAGATCCTCACATTTCATTTGCAGATGCATTTGAGAGAGACTGCGAATACGTACGTAGGCATCTCTGTTCTTCTTCGCACACTTACACTCAATCCTCCATTGACAGAATTCGGATTGAGGCACCGCTAATAAGTCAGACAGTAGTGATTAATGCTTAAGGTGAGAATTGGGGTCAACATATTTTTTCTCTCAATATTTTCATTTAAGGTACCAACAGTTTTATTTTAGGCCCGTCTTTTCTATGTTACCCTTATGTTTGTATTGTTTGTTGTTTGGAGGCAATGTTTAATTTTGTCTTTCGGTCATCTAGTTGTTAAGCTGGAGGATCGAGATGGTGCGGTGGCTATCGTACTGGCTTCCTACCCAGAGGGCCCGAGTTAAAATCCCGGCGGTGTTGAATATTTTTCAGAGGAATCTCGATCCCTACTTGAAGTGCTTTGTGGAGTGAGTACGCCGTCCGCCGGATGGGACGTTAAGCTGCGGACCCCTTGACGCCTGTCGTAAAGAGTAGGCTAATGCCTACGCCGGGTTTCTCGCCACCCTTTATCCTTTCCTGTCCATCCCTAATGGCGCAATTGACTTCAGCTGTCGGTCGCCTCCACTAAATACTACTACTGATCCTGCTTGTTAAGCAATGATTTCCTTATGCTTGTGAGTTATGTTCAGGAGTCCAGTTGGTTTACGAGAATGGTAAACTTTAGATGCGATTGATATAATAGTTACCTCGCTACTCTGGCGTCCCTGTTAAATCGTACTTATCGATTTCGTGACACATTGCTTAACTTATGTTTTTAGAGTCTTGGTTTGATTTTCAAGGACATCCATGCTCCTCTGAAAGAATGCATTCCGTATCAGTAACTTGCGATTACTAGAGAATTTATAATCAGAGTGGTGTATTTGATATTTTTATCTCATCATTTCGATACTGTAGATGCGCGTATGTTGAAAGCCTGATATCGACTGAGATGCCAACCATTCCATTATTTTTTTAATATCCGTCGATAATTATTACCGAATGGCTATTATTTTCCGTAAAAAAATCTTTTCGGGATTATCTTTTCATGGTAACCTTACATTATTCCCTATAAAACCTTGACAAATATGTGAAATATTTGATAGTTGAAAAGGAGACATCCCGCCATATCCAGGCACTCATTTTTCCGTGCCCCAAATTATTTTCACGAGTAATATGTGCTACTATCCAAATTTTGCTTTAATTTAAAAATGTTCAAGTTGATTAATTTCGATTAATGGATAGTAATTTTGATTAATTGTTTAATTTTAATTAATTAGAGTGAATTACATTTATAATTTTCCAGGCGAAGAAATATGTGTGCATTTTGATCTGTTAACGGACAAATCTGTTCATACTTAAAGGAGCATCATCTGATTTCTAAAGAAACAAAATTTATTGGAAATTTTAAAATTGCTGATAAGATAAAAACTACTCGTAATCAATCTTATTTTCATTGCTGTGGGATTATCATTTAGAAATTCGTAGTGTTTTCAGTTATGTGAAACCGCGTCAAGTATGGAGTGGTCATTTGATGGTTTCAAAATGGCGTCATTTGCCATACGTGTAAGTTCCTTCTTTGCTGCGGTTATTAAAGTAGCATTCACCAACGGGCTAGGTTTTCTTTTATCATGTGGAGTTGATGTCATTTAGAAGATCTATCTCTTTTGGAAATGTCGTAGAATTTGTCCATTAATCCTGTATGTGATTCTTATATACCGAGCATTTCCATGATGAGGAAAGAAATTTTCTAGGATATTGTTTATTTTCTAGTGTTTCATTATTTGTAGGTTCCATTACTTTGCTTTGAAGTTTTTACATTCAGTTTTGAACTTCAGCCTATGTCTTTTTTCCTAAATATTTCCTTCGTTTTCATTTATGATTTTCCAATCCTTCGCCACACTCATTCACACTAGCTGCTCGTTTTATTAATGCTCCAACGTGTTCTCTTGCCTTCTCGTTGATTCTCTTTCCGTCTTTTTAACCAAATATTTGTATTTATTTTCAGCTAAATATGTTTAATTGTACATTTACATTATTAATAGTCTTCATGTATGGTATAAATAGAATTAACCTAATAATAAATCTTCGTCAAGATAGAGGCCAGTAGAAATATACTCGGCTGTTAAATTAACACTTTCTCCCGGTAGATGGTGATTTAAATAGAAAATATATGTTCTGAAAAAGCATTCTTGAGGAAGGATAGAAGTCTAGTTATCATTATAGTGACAAACCTTCATTGTGAACAATTTTATGTAGCCAACGAATGCATGGGGGCCAGAACTGTTTTTAAATTACCCTATGATTAAATCTAGTTAAAACATTGTCTATGTCTTGGAGAAATAACTCAGAATTTGATGGAAATATGATCCAAATATGCCCCTTATATGGTACATTCTATTGCAGTATTTCTCCTTCGCTTATGAACGCAAACGCCAGATGGCTTTCACGTTTTGATAGTAGAATGTCCCAGATTTTCCCTTTTCAAAACTCGTTTCGTCCCGTTGTCTCCGAAGCCCAGTCACAATAATTTAGGACACTTTTTGGAGGTCTGCTTAATCGCCTTTTTAAGCCTAGCCAAAAAACCAGATTCCCACGGTCAGAGTTTCGGCGTATTAATATTATGCTCAATGGCGATTTACCATTTAAGATAGCTTTTGGATGGCAAGCTAACCTCTACTAAATTTCCAAACCTTACCTAACAGGACACAACGTAATGCTCTACGCTACAATAAACCCATCTTCTGTTTCGTATACTTTGAACTCGTAAGGCTCCCTTCATTCTGTCCTGCATGAGCATTCTTATCCTCACATCACCTCGCTTGCCTAGCGTTTTCCTTTCCAGAAACTTTCCAATGTTCCCAATCCACTTTCTTTGAACTCCTCCGACAATACCTAACATTTCGGCTACATTATATATTTTTAAATTTCATAAAAGTTATTTGGACTGTGAAAATGTGCATTAATGGGTTTTAGCTCAAGAAGTTCGAGTCTTTCCTAAATGTTTATCGAGGCACATTCACCGATCTGAGTACCCGGGAAATGAAGCATCGCCAACCGGCATGATGGGTGGGCAGATTTCGCTATGAACAAGCGCCAGGCGAACCACGGAGTGAATACTGCAAACGTTTATGAGTCCACATTTATAGTCTTGTGTTTTGGAGAGAGATCGGATTAGGAAATCTGAAATGGCAATAAATTGAGTCAGAAGGATTTGGGCATGTTATTTTCGAGCTTTGAACGTAGGAGCATGATGAACGACGCCAAGGCTTCCATTATAATTTTTTATGTTAAAAACTCTCGATGCTCTCGGTAAAATATACCAAGAAATGCCCACATTTCACAGCTAAAATTGAGGTAAGTGCGGTTCCTTCTTGATCCTCTGAACGTTCCTTTCGTTTCCATTGATTTCCGCGCCATAGGTTTTCTTTCGTTTATACTGTCACGGACCTGTAAACTGGAAGGAACGCATTGTATGCACGAAAAGTTGCGCAAGTTTTTTGCAAAGCGTAGGAGGTATTCCGTGTGTGTATCGGTGGGTATCCGAAACCTAGGCGGACCTCGGGACACCAGTTGAACAATCCCGGGATCTGTTGCGTCCTGCCGCGTGTGAAGAAGACCCGTTGCTGAGGCGGATGAGGGGCGAAGGGGACTTGACTCGGTTAACGGGGGAACCATTCGGTGCGTGCGCGGGCGGGCATGGAGGCGGGGGGGGTACCGTGGCCTCGTTGCCTCTCCATAGTGTGGGGTGGGGTTAGGTGGTCGGAGGGATAGAGAGAGGGCGTGGGGATGCACGGCGGCGGCTGTTTGCGGAGGGAGTGGGGGGCGGAGGGGGAACAGGTGGAAGTGGGTGTAGTGGTGGTAGTTCCCGGGGGGTGAGGGGAGGCCGGGGGGAGGGAACAGGAAGCACGCGGAGGGCGTACCAAGGGCCCCCATGGCGCGCGCGCGGAAACGGCGTGACTTGCGACCGTCTCGTTTAATTTCTTTTTCTTATTATTACCAATATCGTACCACGAATGGTGGTGACGCAATCGCCGAACGGAGAGCGTTGGGAAGTTAAATGGGCGTGATCATTGTCGGTGTCGATGATGAATGGATTAGCGTATTTTATTGGGTGGAATTTTGACCCTTATTTCACCCTTACGCCAGCCTAAGATCGTGAATGACACATTATTTACGAGCTCGTATAATGCACCCGAAAATGTATAGATATAGAGAGAGGTGAAAACCAACCACAGTAAATCAACACACGAAAGTAGGTTTGATGGGGAGGGTAGACAGCTCTACTGATAGTGATGTAAATACGGCGTGTGAAATTCACGCGTAAGGAAAATGGAATGATTAGTTAATGTCGCAGAGTCACTTGTGATTTTCCAGGAAGAAATGTTATCCCAAAAATCAGAGTTATGTGCAGGTAACAGAAACACAGCAACTCCACCATTAATATTTATTAACGCCTATAATTTCACCACTGTAGCATCATTAGACGATGCCACGCAGTGGTGAAACTATGGTCGTCAATTAATAGTAAATGCGGAATTGCCGTGTTTCCGTTATCCATAAATTGAAGAAATTCCACCGAGTAACGAATAAAAGTGTCGCGCACAGCTTGGTGAAACCAAGGTTCCCAGAGGCTTAATTCAGAATCGAACCCGGGTCCTACTGTTTAGATTCTCTCATGGAACGACGCAGAGCGAGTGTGTCTGTTAATTGTTTTCAATTCATCGGTAAAAACGTGAGGGTTTTTGGCGAACTGATGTTCGGTGACTAATTCCGTGGCCAATGGCTGTTGAAAATACGTCCGGAGCACAGTATAATTATATTTACGTGTGCTTCGTTTTAAAGTTTTCAGTGTGGCACAAAACTTCAGCCACATCTACATAAATACCCCGCGATCCACCAAAAAATGCGTATGGCTGGTGATGCAAGCACCAGATGGGATGATGGGTAAGGGATAAGGGGAGGGGAAGGGAAAAGAGACAAAATAATCACCATAAAACCTCAATTAACGTGCAAATTTACATACATGTTGACGGAAGAGTAGGTTCAGGAAAAGTGTTAATTTCACCCAATGAAATAGCTCTTTGTTATTCGGAAAAGGTGGGGACCGCAGGTGGATGGAACAAAAGAGAGAAAAGTTTTGGCCCTCATTTGAATGGAGGCGAATGCTGGACACAAGGTTTTTCCACGTGGGCAAGATTGGAAGGAGTGATGAGGTTCGACGTCCTCGCCCGAAACATAGCTCTCGGACCGTAAACGGGGACGCGGAATACGGTGCTGGTATATCGTATCGGAGGAAACTGGTAGAAATGTAAAATTTGGACTTATGTGACTGGCCGAAGGGTTCAGGGGAAGGAAAGTCTTCCTGGGTTAGAATGAGAGTTTGAAATTAATTATTCTTTACTATTTAAAGTCGTTGCAACTGATAGGTGTTCAATCGGGATAATGACCGAGAGCCGGTTGACCCTAATAGGCGGTGGTGGCGGGGTATCGTCCTCGCCTGCCAACCCAGAGGTCGTGGGTTCCATTCCCGCCTAAGTGGGTTTTCCTCCACTCAGGGCTTGGGTGTTTGTAATTGTCTTCATTTTAATGTGTAAGGGTTCAGGTGGAATAAGGGACTCTAAATTCTCAATATCGTCCCAGTAAAAGTTATTTAATAAATAAAATGAAGATATAAGTAATAGGTGGGTCAAGCCCCCCCCCCTCCTCTACCAGCTGAAAAGCCGACAATTCTCTTCGAAAGGCCTCCAGGTCCGAGTGATTCTTTAGCAAGTCCCTGACACTTCCAAGCGGTGCATCTCCATCTACGCGCACACTAATATCCCGCGATACACCAAAAAGATGCGAGGCATGGGGTGAAAGCACCAGGTGGAAAGGGTAAGGGCTAAGGTAAAGGAAGAATATTTAAAGGGAAAGGGGAAAACATCCATTTAAAATCCCTGGCAAGGCGTGTATGATGATATGCAAGTACATAGAAGCGGAAACTTTAAGTTTTAAACGAGTGGTAATTTAACCTGCTACAGCAATTCGCAGGTAGGAGGTAATAAAAATGAACCGCCACCACTTGTGCGATAGACCACCACCATACTAAGGCAGGCCGTGCAGAACTGGAAAGCAAGGAGGAGACATTTTTGAATTCGATGGCTTCAAGCTCTTAATTTGTGAAAACTCATGATCACTGAATAAGTAAACATATTTTTTTCACAAAAACTTTATCCCCCCACTACCTATTTAGACGCGTAGGCGAAATCATCTATGTAGTCTATGCGTCTTAACCAGTAGTAGTGTAATAAAGTTTTGTGAAAAAATATTTGTTAACTTATTCAGAGGAAATTCTATTTACCCACGGCCATGCAACTTAAGGTCCCCATCGCTGACGCCACAGTTCGAAAATGTGCCACCCTGCTGCTGGCAGCGGGCCACGTGAGGCATCACCTCCACGGAGAGGGACGTGAGGGGGGGAGCTTGAAAGTACAACAAAAGACAGGGAATGTTTTTAACATGTACTACGTTAGATGTCTTACGGTCCTACTCGGTCGTGCGAGAAGGCTAACTCCACGCACGAGATCAGTGTCAAATGCTTGCATTTAAGTAAAACTCTTAATTCCCTAGACGTTGCGAATGGGAAGTGGCATTCTTGTGAGAACTAACTCCTTTGTTACTATGTTACTATCCCGTATTGTCCGTGGGAAGTAGTCGTCCTCGAGTCTGCTAGTTCCGACGTCTATTTCTCCAGAATTTTAAATTTATGATCCAAACGGCCAATGTATTTTGGAATACGAATGCTTGACGATACCTCCGTACTGGAACAAACGGCACTGAATTTATTTAGCAAGCTCAAACTAGCGATATGTTGCCTTTGGTTCGGCAACTCCTATTCCGAAAGGTTCTATTTCACGCCGCCATGAGGCTACTGCTCCCCGTCAAAACTAACCTTCGAGTTACTCATTGTCGTGTCTACACTTCCGACCAGGTCATCCCTACCCACTCTTTTTAAATCAATGGAATAGTCTTCTAAATCGATGGAAGACATCAATGATATACAACTGTTATAATATCTGTACATTTCACCGTTTCATTTATATTATTTTTACTTTATGAATATTTAACATGTCGTCATTAAGAGCCACGTGTTCAGTGGTCGTGAAGCGTTGCCCCGGGAAATTTAAATGCAGTTTATCCGCGGTAGTGTTAAGAAATAATTTACTCCCTATCTTATGTGACAATTCCTGTTTCTTAATCTTTCTGAATGCAATACCAGTTTTTTCCACGTCTTTAAATTCCATCTTCCCCTCGTCGCCTTTCCTGTGCGAGACAGTCGCCTCAGTATTCAACTGCCCGACCATAAAATAGCCATATCTTCGGCCGCCGCTTTCAACTCTTTCCTGATACATCGTTTCCGCAGTTAAGTCTCCCTAAATCCCATTTTTGGATCCCATTCTTTCTCAGCGATCGTTTAAAGTTCATGGACAAATGTAACCAAATAACTTAATTCTCATTGTTTCATTTGTATATGTTTATCGCGGTGTGATGATTTTTGTGACTCATTAACAATAATTTATCAAGACGAAAAGAAACTTATTTCGGGTCGTCTTTATGGACGACATGTATCGAATGAAGTGGCGGTCTTGATCTTCACTCTAGCCGGCCCGTCCAATGATAATCGTACGGCGCATGATGCTAGTGGTATTTATGTCTTTACTGACGTAATCCTTTGATGCATTAAGAGTGATGATATGTTGTTCATTCGTTGTCATAACACGTACCCATTGTTGTTAACCAAATCGTCAAATTTTTTCGAACTCTCTTCGGGATTGTGTCGATAAACGATTGGGTCGGTAACTGGTTCGATAGGCGTTCGTTGCGAGTGGAGCATTAGCACATGTGGGCAATGCAAAGTCTCAGCTGGATTCAGCCAAGGTGACACTAGTGTCGCTGAGTGGGCTACTTGTAAGACACGTCTTACAAGTAGCCCGCATATGTTGCTTTAATATTTTTTTAAACTTTTCAGAGCGGTAAAATGTATAGAATAAAATTATGAATAATATATATATATATATATCTATATATATATATATATATCTATATATATATATATATATATATATATATATATCTATATATATATATATATATATATATATATATATCTATATATATATATATATATATATATATATATATATATATATATATATATATATATATATATATATATAAGTAAACAAAATAAGATATTTTCCTATAGATATATATATATATATATCTATATATATATCTATATATATATATATATATAAGTAAACAAAATAAGATATTTTCCTGAAAGCCTGTGAGAAGGTTTTTTTCAGCTTTTAAATCGTTGAAATTATTACTGGTTTTTATGACTCTAAGACAAGCTTTCCATAAAATCCCAAGAAAGGCGCTTTTAAATGATGATCTTAATCGGAGGAATAATTGAGTTAGTGAAGACTAATTGGGATAGCAGAAAGGGTCTTACGTAAACTGCAACTTAATGATATTGTGGGATTCGTTGGTAAGATGGCGTCAGGCAGAGTAATAAAAAAAAATTGGTTTCAGTTTTCTCATGTATGCTCAGAGAAATCAGTGCACGGGAGAAGGTCATGCTCATCACCACATCAGTGCATACGGAGCAATTCGCTGTGTCTAGCACATTACTCCAGGCCCGTGCACGCTCGTTACTAACGTTCCGCCTCCTCAAATAGTCTTGACGGGCTACAATGAACATTAGGTAACCTTCCGCCGTGACGTTACATGGCGGAAACATCATCATATTGCTAGCCGAACGCTAGCAATATGATGATGGTCACGCACTCGTGGCCTTTGGCTCGAGGGAGCGGGCGGCACATTAATTTTTACGTCAGAATTATCACGACAGTTCGACCACGACGCACACGAAAGTTCACCCTTTACCAATCGATCGGGAAGTTGGTATCGGACGCGGAGCCCGTAGCGTCACGAACGCGTGCAAAATTAAGTTCGCCCGCTTCCTTCCTGGCCGGTGAGGCGAGGCCACGGCGCGAGCATGACGTGTGTCGTCCCGTGCGGTGGTGTGTGCGGCGGTGCCGGGGGATGGGTGGGTGGGTGGGCCGTAGGTGTAAGCGGCCCCCGTGAAGGGCAATTGTCAGTAAGGGTACGCGATCACGGAAGGTGTGGGCGGGAGGGTTGCGATCTTGTAATACGGCGCGGGGAGTAGCAGTCGGATCACTTTTTTGTCCTCGGCGATTGATAGCTCCATCCGCGTGGGAGACGAGCGCACCTGTTGCGGGGAATTTAGGCCCGCAGTGATACGAAGGAAGGGATTTATCGAATGCGGCCTGAAATCACATCCCAAAAAAGATTCTCTGCTGTTGGAGCCGAGGCTTGGTTGCGGAGATAACTTCATTCTGTCGGCCTGTCTGTCGATTTAACGAACCCGAGTGCTGAGTAGAGGTTGAAGTGTCCACCGGGCTGTAACGTAACTGGCGGACGACGTCTCGTCACGGATACAGGCGAGTGATTGGTGGGGAGAGGTGGAATCATGCCAATGAGGCTGAACCACGTCTGTTTGAAACGGCCGTTGCATTGGCACGAAGATAACGACGCGTTATCTTCGTGCCAATGCAACGGAATATCATGTATAGAACTTCGGGTTTGTTTCTATTTTGGAGTAATTCCAGGTGGCCTAGGATGGTGTGATCAATTATTATTCCGAATCTTGAATCACTGCTTCCCACTGAGTTTAACATCCCCTTCCGGGGGATATTCCTCTAAATGATAATGTAATTTCCGGTTCTCTCTACCAATTTTAGTTTAAATTCTTCGATGAATGCCGAATTACTGTACCAGCATCTCAAACAACTGGACCGCTCGCAGGATGATTCCAAAATCTGGATTAGCCACGGACTCTCCTGATGGCTGAACTTGTTCTGTGTGATGTCTCTGAAAATAAGGTTCTGCATTTTAAGAAATACTGCGAGCTTCATTGCTTCTATTTTCTATGCTTAGGACATGGAGCTTGTCGTTAAAATTTCAGATAGGAAATCGTGTCTGCTGGAAGGAGTAGTCTCTTTTTTTGCGAAGAACTGAAAGTTGTCTGTGTAGATTATATGCATGCTTTTCTATTCTAAATTGATAACGAAACTAGCGATAAGGTTTTGAGGCAAGTGGGAGAAAATAGATTAATTTTAGAGCGAAGGCTCCCTCGGGATTGCTGCTCATTGTTTTGCAGTTGATTATTCCCGTAAATAACCATGAATCTTCCTCGGACTTGTTTTCAAACTTTTATCCATTCAGTACTGGTTATCAGGAAGGTTTGTTTTGAAAATCAAAATTCCAATTATTACTAGGGAATCCTCAATAGATCGTGGTGGAAAAGAGAAGAGAAATTAGTTCTGGAATATCGTAACTTAAGATTTGTATCAGTGTATGCTCCTGTAAAACAAGCATCTAATATTAGGACTAGATTACAGTCAAGAAAGAAAAAATGACTGGAATATAAATAGATCATAAACAGATGTCGGTAATTCGACGATTAGTAACAATAAACTTTGTAAAACTGACTATATGAAATATATTTCATTAAGCCGTAAATGCTTTAACCCTTCACGGCTTAAGGAAATATTATTTAATAAGACAAGAAGCTCGACTGACATCAAGCGAAGAATAGCCCAAGCAAAGGAGGCGTTCATCGAGAAGAGACAACTACTATGTTCAAAGAACATAAGATTTCAAACAAGGTTTCGTCAAAACGTTCGGGTGGAGCATTGCACTCCACGGATCGGAGACATGGAATATTGGAAAAGTGGACCAACGAAGAATAGAAGCCTTTGAATCATGGTGCTGGAGGAGAATGTTAGATTAAATGGACAGAGAAAGTGAGGAACGATGAAGTATATAGAAGAGCAGAACAGGAAAGGACCATATGGAGAGCTCTGCGGCAAAGAACTAGATGGATTGGATTTTCCTTGAGGCACAATGGATTAGTTGGAAACAATAGAAGGAAAGATCCCGCGAGGAAGGCCAAGAGACAAATACATAGGGCAAATTAAGAAGGACGTAAAACAGGGAACCCTGACAGAGGGGTAGGGCATTAACACTAAATAGAGGTGAATGGAGGGCTGCAGTAAACCAATCTTAGGATTGAAATACTGAAGATGAAGATGTCTGTCTTAGAAAAGGCCGCAAGAAGCCCAATTAATCCTTTCCAATTTCTGTGAATGTAAAGCAAATAATAAGAATTCAATCGCTCGTATGTAACGAAGGTGAAAAAGGGATAGCGTATTTTGCTTTCCTGCCGCCTATACAGTCCCGTATGCTCCAAAGTCAGCAGCTTGTCGCGCGCATCCTATGGACTAGCTGATCACAGCCCAACTCTGTCCAAAGTGGGCTCGGACCCACATGACCTCGGGTCAATAAGCGCCGTCCCCCGTCCTACTCGATCCGGCCGACGTTGCTTTTGGTGGAGAAATGAGACCCCTTGACATTGGATCTGTTAAACTGCTGTATGTGTTAAAACGTAGGCGTAATCGTTCCTGCTTCTCTCCAATGTAGTTTCGAATCGACTGCTGGGGAACGGGCTAGACGGGAATTCGTCCCGTGTGTGCAAGCGGCGGCGGTTCATTCGGGCGCCTCGTAAGGCTGGTTCACGTTGAACGCTAGAGCTTAAGTTATGAACTCTCAATGTAATTCGTGGTCCAGTACATACGTTACATGCGTGGGAACGGGTCCGTTCACACTGTGACTTAAAAAATTAACGTGGCACACAAGAAGACCCGCGTTCATTTTTTTAAGTTGTGGTCGTCAAGTTTCTAGATCAAGGGCGAGAACCTGTGTTCCTACTTGAAATGTGTGAAATTATTTCGAAGTTTCGCGGTAGATTCCAAACAAAACATCAAGCAACAGACTGAGTATTCAAAGAGGTCGACGTAAGAGAAGATAAACGCTTAATGATTGGTTTTACTTAGACCGTATACGTCAATCAGAACGAGTTAGTTATCAGGGGAAAGGCAACTGAATGCTGACGTCATTTGCTCCATCGGGAATAGGTGGGTAATTTTGTAGAGGCACGATTTTCAGGCAATAGAGCAAGTTGGAAGAGGAACCCGGTATAGGCATCACTTTACTGTTAACGGAAGGCGGCAAGGGGACTACATTTTGACAGCCTATCCTACATACGGCGTACTCCACTTGAAGTTCTCTCCACACAGGACCACTGACAAATCCTGCCACCGCAACAATAATCCGACCTCCGTTTCAAGTCTAATTTCAATGAAGCTTTTGAATATATATTCATGCATAAGTGCATATTTATTCATAAATGGCTGGTGCTCGAACACCCTCTGGCACACACCCTCGCCCTGGCCTGCGGGGAATCGGGTCAACACAGAAGTTGAGCTCCTTAGTTAACTTCTTACGTGATGTGCGAACCGGCCTTTATTGCGTAGGTTCTGGTGTCACTTGAGGAGGAGAAATTTGGTGGATGAGGGTGGGGAGAAAGACGGCTGAGTGAGCGGCAACTGCATCGCGCCACCGTGGATGGGAGAGTATCTTGTAGCGCCTTGCGGTAGCACCGACGCTTGGATGGGCGCCCGGACTCGAGGGCGGTGGGTACACTCGTGACACTCCTTCATGGTGCGTGGGGGCGACCTCCGCCCTCGCCCTCTTCTCCTCCCTCCCCCACCTCGTGGGAAAGCAGCTTCGCTTTAAACGAACCGGCGTTGGCTGAGTGATTTGCTGCAGCTATCCTTTAAATTGCTCAAGTACCAAAATGAGATAATTGGCGTGTCGTCCACATCATAATGGTTAGGAGGGTTATTAGAGAAGTCAAGATGGCCGCCCTCGCGGTCGCGAAAGGAGATCTGGCCAGAACAACGAATCCCTTGGTGGATCTCAGTCAGTTGATCGGCGAAAGTTCTTCATTGCGCATTAATAGTTATAGGCAATCGTGGTCCAAAACCTGCAGCTTGCGACGACTGAGGTTGTTTTTTTTAATTTAATGGCGTTTGAAAGTTCGCATTTTTTTATTATTTTCTCTTAATTTGATTAAAGTCGTTCTTACAAGGTCTGTATAAAATAATATGAGAATAGTCTTTCTACGCGCGAACTGCTTGACGCTTGTATATACCATTAAAAATATTTCTTATTTCATTCATGTGCTTGATTACTGATGTGATGTAATAATTGAAATTCGCGCAAAATTTTATATTTGCTGCAATGGCGTAGATGACGATTTTGCGTGACGCGTGGAAACTGTTTCGCATCTTTTCGTGCAACTCTTCACCATTAAACACCTTTTGCCCAGTAGACTTGCCCTCTCCACCACTGACCTCCCGCCCTCTTTGTGTACCTTAAGCAAGCTTTGCCGGTAGATTTCCCTTCTCCAACTTGTTTGCCGACTCCCAGTACCCCCACCAATTTCCTCCCCACCCCCACCTTGTCTAAACCTTCTTCATTTGCATCTTCCCTATCTTGCTTATTCTTCCCCATCTTGTATGTACTAATCCGCCAACGACCAAAATACTCGTGAAATAAAATTTATTTAGGGGTTGGTCCTGGCAATTGCTTCCCTGTTTACGCACACTTAGTAAAACTAATTCATAATAATGCAACAATATCTAAGGGTGAACATCATTCGCCTTGGCCTTTTTCACACTTTGAAATTGTTGCATTGTAAAGCGAATAGCGGATGACTCAACTGAAAGTTACTGTTGCGGCATCTACCGTCGTTTCTTAGGACTAATTCATAATCTCTTATGACTTATTAAACAATGGCTAATGCCCTATCACCCCTAGCAACATACACACATTGAATCCCGCCCAGGTAAAATCCATATAATTGTTTCGGCAGGCTACGGGCCGGTCTCAACGCGTTTCAATCTGGTACGCTGAGTGTTGTATGATAATCCTTTTGTATTTGTTGTTCAAGTTGCTTTTTTCAACCGTGTTAAGCCTAAAACCGGGTTATAAGGGCCACCAACAAGCCAGGACTTAAAAAATCAGTCCTTCCCAGAACAAATGTTGCCGATACTCGCCTAGTAAGGTAACCCAGGCACCACAGGCCCATTGCACCTCTTGGCTTTCTCAGTTTAGTCCTTGAAAACTGTTTTATGATTAATTAGGGCGCGGAGGATTGTTCAAGATCTCGGTCCGTAAAATTGGATGTTAGACCAACGCAGTACATTAATGAAAAAGAACAACCCATCTAACCTAATGAAGGAATACATTTCAATAACTTTGTTTTTTCTTAGTGGCGAAGTAAGGAGCTGGAACTGTTGATATAGATGAAAACCAGCACTTATGTTGGTCTTTTCGAGCGTACGTTGTAAGATCAGCTGTTGTGAATCAATTTTTATTTCTTTCCCCGTAGTTAATGTGCTTTTCTCCCAAAGCTTTTATCCATTCGTCAGTTTCCTCTCAACTTTAGGTTTTCTTTTCTTCCTTTTTCTTTTGTAATATTTTTAGGCATCACGTTAGGGTTTAGAAATAAATATAGATATTAAATTTCAATAATGCCCCACAATAAAATAAAATCATCTTTCAAGCCTCCTCAACTCCTTTCTCCAGCAATGGTGAGTCTCTGCGTCAGTGTAATATGTGATGTCATGCCGAATGAGACTTTTCTCCTGCTTCCCGGGCAAGAGAAACCGGCAGGCATTACGAGCCTAGAAAATATGGATGTTTGGCAAATGTGGGAAGTAAAGAAAATGCTAGGTTAACAACTTAAAACTATGAGGCTTCTGGGAGTCCTCGAATTATGATCGGGGAGGTTTTCAAAATGTTGAGCGATCGAACCCGCTCCTTAAAATTTAATGCAGTATGTATGTATTCCTGCTCGACGGTCGCAGCTGCACTCTTAAGGGTGCTGATGATAATCGTTTGCTAATTCAAGCAGTGAAGTGCCGAATTTCCATGGTGAGAGATGAAATTTGTCGGCAACTGGAGAAAACAATGAAATTTTGTTCTGCAAAAATGTGGGATGTTCTGGGAAAGTTGTTGTTTTAGAACTGTGGCAACCCTGTTGAAGGCTCAATTTCGGCCGTCTCGATAGCAGCGGTGGCCCTGCGTCGACTCGGGAGTTTCCCTTTTTTTCCGAGTCTGGGATCAGATCGATCGATGGGGGTGTGGGGAGAGAGGAGGGGGAGAATGGTGCAGAGGAGGCCGCTCGAATTATGACGCATTCGTCCAATTGTTTAATGAGCGCGGTTTGGCCAGATGAAATTTTGAAGCGTGTCCAGTTTCCACTCCAGGTTTCTACACGCTAGAGCATCAATAGATAGGTCCCAACGACGCTGACTTTCGCTGAGCACATTCACTTGCATACATTTTTAAAATTTTTAAGTTCATTTTTAATTTGAAGCAATGTGTTAATGGAGCAATAAGTTTGCTATTTTTATTACCACCCCACCCCCCAGAAATCTCGTGATCTCACTATCAGAGGTGTAAACTTCGCAATGTTGAGAGTGAATTTTGAGTGGTTTGAGCCTTGCCGTTGGTGTATGTTTGAATAATTAATAAATTACGTTTCAGGCATAAATATTTGTGAACTCTTTCCACGATGAATAACGTCCCAATACAACTTTGCAATTTCATGTGTAAAATAAGCTTGAACGTGGCCTGATGGTTCTTCACCACAGCGAAACCTAGGTGTTACTTTTTAAGCTTATTTATGCATGGAATTCCGAAGTTTTATTTACATAGTTATTCGTATACTTGAAGTATTCATCAGAAATGAAATTAATTTCTTAATTTTGAAATCGTCATCGCGATGATTAGATAAAAGTTGTCTGTTATGTTCACGGAGCCCGTCGGCTTCACTGGAGTAATATCCACCACGGCTCTCCTCCTAAATCTACATCTTAGCAATCACGAAACGTAAACGGAATGGTCGTGTGCCTTCCCTCCACCAGCGTGGAAAGCGCCCCGTGTATGGATTTCTATTCTGCACGCCGAGCGTTAAGGGTGGCGTCACAAAGCTTTAATGTGTCCACTTCATGATTTTCCTCCAATATGTGCACTCGAAGTGAGCCTGGATGACAAACTTACCGAAAATTTCAAATGCCAAAGGTGGTTGTAGAAAAGCGAGAAAAGAGGGCTATCTATGATTTCGTTTTGGTTACATTTTCCCAATCTTACGTCTTCACCAAAAAAAACTTACAGTCAGCGTAAGTCGTAAAAAGTAAAAAACGTACAGTCGGTTCACAAACTAATATTAGCACATTAAATGCTTTACCTACATAGGCATCCATAAAATACTCCATTTCCATAAATCACCGTAGTGAGTGCACGACATGGCGCTTCTCCCGAGTGAGTCGCGAGTACTTCGATCCCTTATGAAAGTGGTTACGTCAGACAGGGAAGCGCACCTCTGCGGGCCTTTTTTCCGCTCCATTGATCCAATTTCATTTTGTTTATTTTGGTAATTTCCTCACTCTACAGTGTTTACAGTTAAAAAATCCAGCGGGATTCCGGGACTTCTTCCCCATCGTCTTCGGAGCGCACGAAGCTTAAGTGGTAATGGTTACGATTCTAAACGGTGGTAAATTCTTGCGAAGCGAACTCGACTGGTCCGTGTGGAAGGCGGGGAGGTCACTCACCGCTTATCACGGGCACGTGGTCGTCGGTCGTGGGCGTCTACGGAGGCCTCGCCCGGGGTCCGTCGCTCGGATTAATTGAGAGAGAGGGAGAGTTGTTGGCGGCGCGCGGTGGCTTCGTGGGAGGATCGCGGGAGTTCGTCTGCAGCTGGCCGCATCCACTAACTCCATCCTCCGCAGCCGTAAATTAGGTTCCATCACAACATGCCCCTCCTTCGACATATCTCCGACCTCCTCCGGCTTGGGAATTCGACGGAAATCTCGCCCGTTCCACCGTGGAAATTGGACGTTAGGTTGAAATAAGTCAATATCGTGTCTAGTAGAGCGTACGGAGGTATTTTGCACGCATTATTGTTCAACCTTACGCCATTTACTTCTGTCCTTGCAACGTCATCTGATCAACTTGAACATTTTTGGGATGGGAACTATCAAGCAATTCCGTTGTTATCTATGTGGTGAAATGTAAAATGTTTAGACAAACGTGATGTGCGGTGATGCCACAATGAGAATGAACAAGGAAATATAAAAGGAAGATGAATGTCAGTCATAGGTGTTGTCCTAATTTAAATTTAGTTTCTCTCTTAGTGGGAACAATTTTGATTTCGGTTTTGGCAAACACACTTAGCAAACGCGGCACTCTAAGTCTATTTGAAATGACATTGTTTACACCTGGAGATATCGTTGTAACATGAAACCATATCATGAAAACCACTTAACTGGGAAAGCATACGTACGGTAATACTGTCTAATATTGTTGGAGAAACTATTCTTGGCCGCCAGGAGCTGATGGTTGGTCGCGCATGAACGGGTCCCATTTCAGATTGTGCTCCCGGCAGAAGGGCGGCGCTATCCGCCGGTAGACCACGCGGTTATTTGTTCAGTACGGCATGCCACCCACGGCGGAGTTGAATGTGTCAAATGGGGAACGCCCGGGCGCGGTGAAAACCCGCGTCTTTGTGAGCAGCGTACATTTACGACCCTCTGTCGATTGCAGATATGGCATTGTGTGTCGTCGTTGGAAGCGTGGAGGCTCGTGCTATGGCGACAAGTTGCAGGGGTTGCTTTTAAATAAGTTATGATCCTGAGGGAAAAGTACGAATTGGTTTTGACCACGCTTGCATTAATAGTAGGACGGTGGTCCAGTTCTCGATGTCGGTAATGTTTTTAAGCAAACCCTCCTAAATCTGCCATTATTATATGAACCCGTGGAGAATTTTCACGGCCACCTGGAAATTTTGAAAGGTTTTCATCAGTTCGCCAACTTTAACACCGTTGGTGTATAACGGTGGGTTTGGATATGCAGTTTTTCATATCACTGCTGGATGGATGTACGAATTATGCACGAATTATGCTTAATCCTCGTTACACCTGTCGCTGGTACCTTTCTCTCCATCAGCGTTCGAAATGTATCTCGATTTTTAATTGTAATAAAAACGAAATAACTGTGCATAATACTCCTCATATAAAATGTTTCCGTGAAAAACACATTCAATTGAATTTGAACACGTTTATCGAAAATGCGTATTTCCAGTACATCAATATGTGACTAATATTCGTGAGAGGATATATGGGTAATTCATTAGTATTTCGCGCTGTATTTTCAGCTTACTTGGTTAAAAATGTGTGAGAATCATTCCTTTTAAAATGTTTTCCCGTCACCGAACGTTAAGTAAGGAGCAAAGCACTATAAACACACCGAAGATGTAAAAAATACTTCCAGTGTGGTCTTAATTCGCAATTTAATTCTTAATTTTAAATTGGTGGTTTGATTAATCCCCGGTGCACGGATGTAGTGGTGCCAGTTAGGGAAACGGATTTTCCGGAGTTAACAAATCAATATGGCGTGTTATGTCGAGCCGCCCCAAGGGCCTAATACGTAATTACCACTATTTCCGCGTATACTATTTTTTCTGTCATCGCATGCTAACGTTTGGATAATTGCCAAGGGCATGGATGCACCACTTATACCTTAGAGTAGGTGTAAAATAATTTTAATTTGAATGTACTATACACGCCTAATCTGCAGTGGTTAGAAATTTCAAGCCCACCAATTGCCCCGCCACGGTCGCCTCTCTCATGCTGCGGCCAATAATCCGTTTCCTTTCGAGTAGGACCGAGTGCTCGGGTCTCCATTGTATTCAAATCAGCCGAACCGAATTGATAAGGTGGTGGGCGGGAGAAGAGGTAACTGGAGAGGTGAGAGAGTGGATGGGAGAGAGCGCGGGCGGTAGCGATTGCTGGTTAAATGAAGGGTTGTGAGGCCTCCTGTTTTGAAGTTCCTGCCACCTTAAAAAAAACTCGGCTCCACCCCTCTCCTCTACCGCATTCCCATCGCATTTCTCCGTCAAAGGAAATAAGGCCTTTTAGGTAATTCCCAATTCTAGGCGGGAAGTCGACGGGGCCCATTTTATTCAGGCCGCGTTCAAGCCACGCGGCTTAATTTCGTTTCGCCTCTCTCCCTCATTCCCAATCCTTTGGCCCGCTCCTGTAAACTGCATTATTAAAAGAGCTCAAAATGCTTAGTAATTCTAGAGAAAAATCGTTATTGCCCTAATCAGGTTTTGTACCCGATGTTGCACCGCTACGAACGAAAGTGGGTTGTGCAATTCATATTTTATTTGTAATTGTGTTAAAATTAAAATTAGTAAAATTAATATGGGTTCTTTTATACATGAAGCAGTTGCACGAGGTCACGTCGAAAACCATTTCATTAAGTTCAATAATTCTGCAATAGCCCAACCGTTCTTAAGTGAGGCAGTGACTACTACACTCAGTTCAAATACTTGGTTGTGTAGCGTTGGCGACTCCATGAAAGTTTGCGGTAGGACAGCCGGATTACAAGGGATAAGTATCATGTTGAGTAGGGCTCACCGCGGACAATTTTAGTTCCATAATTAGCATAAAACAATGCGTAAATCGTGCGCTTGTGTACTATTCTCAAGCGATCAGTTCCCAGTCGAAATTGGGTCATAATTACCCATATTAAGGACCTGAATAGTCCGGCTACTGTTTACAGACTTGGCAGACGGTCGAGTGTCCCTGGCGACGTTCTGGCCCTTGGAGAAGAGTTCAAGTCAAACAAGCTATTCCTTTGGATGAAGTACTTCACTGCAGTAGTCCTCTTGATGTATTCAATAAAGGCAAGGCCAATGGTGTTACCGGCTTATTCCCCCACCCCACGCACCTCCAAAACGTTCCAACTGGCCCTCCACAATCCTAAGAAACGCAGAGGACCCCGGTGATTGAGCACCTAATGCATTTAATGTATCCGGCCCCAATAAATAACCGAAAAAGTAGGGACGTATAGTCCTCATCGAGTGACCTCAGAGAATTTATTCAGTTGATTCATCTTTCCACTTAATCCGTGCACTCGTACCTTTTATTGTATAGCGGCTCTCCTCTTTTTGGTGCCAGTATTGGCATTATTGGTATCGACGATTAAATAACATCCTCGGAGATCATCGTCGTTAACTTGATGTGTTTAGTTGCCGAGAAGTTGATTCTGGGTCAATTTAATGGAAGTTGTGTATTCCTAGAGCAAATGAAGTAATTATACTAGGGGCAGTCAAATGAAAATCGAACACCCGCTATGGCACGCAGTTAGCTAAAATTTAGAAGCTACCTTAGAACTTATCGGTACTGCAACCGCTGTGGTAGGAGAACTGCATAATGGCAATTATGGCAGTAGTTGAGTTATGACCTTATTTGTTCACGGATTGGTTGTTGTAGCGGGTGTTCGGTTTTCACTTGACTACCCCTCGTGTCGATCAGAATGATCATCACCTGGGAGTGAAAAAGAGGGTCGGGAGGGTTACTTTCCTCTCTGCCTTTTTGATTTATTGAAATATCGACTCGTCTCCCATATTTAAATGACTCTGAAATAAACTCTGAAAGTAACATTCGGTGGTGAACTACTCACATTATGTACATTTATTTGCTAAAAGATTGAAATCGGTCGAATAAATTCGCTCATCCCAAAAACGTTCGACGTTGGGTGCTAAAACTCTTTGTAATGCCTTGTTCGCGTGCGCTATGTTCCCGAGGCACGCCATATTACTCAGCCCGTGCCGGTTTTCCCGCTCCTGCGATAGATTCCAATTTTCAGTTAGCAGTTTCCCTCGCGTCGAGGTCCTCCCTCGCGAGGGCCTCGCACATGCACATATGCCTACCTACATTGCACCCGTGCTTCTCCGCTCTTACCCGAGAGTCGACCCTTTGGGTGTGTGTGTGCGTGAATGTGTCAGTGTGAGCGGGGATCCGGTGCCTGCCGTGACCTAACCCCGTTTGTGTCCCCTCCCCGCAGGGCATAGGGGAGTGGCAGGGCCGTCCCAAGCGGTGCCTGGCGCCTGCGAGTAATCAGCTTCCCCTTCCTCCCCCGCAACCCTTCCAGACTGAGCGTCTCCCGGCGGGGCGTCGAGCCGGGATCGAATTCTGAATCCGGGGACGTGTTATATTTCTCCCTCCCTCGTTCCCGGGGGCGGGGTTCGGGGGATTAGGCTCGGCGGGGAACATCATCCTCCAGAGATTTCACTGCAATGTCATCTTAATTGAAATTTCATAGAAACAAATGTAACTAACAGATATAATTATATTCGTGATCGATTGATTGAGAAAGTATCATAATATCAGTGCGCATGTTATCAGTACACACCCAGGAGGAAGTGGAGGCATGTAATTAGTGAGTATTACTCGCCGAATTGCTGGAAAAATACATGCTCGAGCCCAGCGAAATCCTAACACTCGTTTCGGTATGGAGGTTACAGTCTTAGACTCCTGCACTGGGACGAATTAACCATCTTATGGTCGTATTACATTATATTTAAAGAAACCCTTATTCGTGTACCGAATGATAACAAAAATTGAAGTTTTCCATTTGTTTGTGTATCCGTGATAAGAAAATTCTCTTCGAAAAGTGTCGAATTCTCATTTAATTACTAGGTAATTGGAAGTAATGAAAATAACATTTTGAAGAATGTAGAAACGTTTTTCTTAGTTTGAGTGATGAAGCTGTATAATGTTTAGTGTAACAGACGGTAAAGTTGACACTGGGTGAGTGGAGACTCGAATCTTTCTTTAGCTCTGGGATACAACGGTTAGTTAGCTTTATCGGATAGCTCCTTCCCTCCCTCCCTCCCGGTATAATTGGACTTTTTAATAAAATAATATTCTTGCGTTCGATTATTATGATAGTTGGCTTCCGGTAGTTGCTTCGTCTTCAGCATTGTCCTCTTTCTAGCTTTCGCTACTGTTGCAGGTCGAATCATCAGGAACAATGGCATGTGCCCTACGTTTCCGTGTATATTATCCAACCTAATTTCATCTAGCGGCAATCGTGGATTTCCGGTGACAGTGACTACAATGGTTTTGCCAGGGATTTAAAAACCCATAGGAAATTGAATTTTTCGGATGCACCAGTTCCTCATGTAGCTGGCTTCGGTATTCGACTTAAGTGCCACCTGATTAATGCATAGCCTACGAATGCATGTCAATGATGACAAGGCAATTGTTGAAGAGTCGATAATAGTTAATTTAGAGGTTATATGCCTATGATGAACTATCACATTGTATGGACGCAGCAGGTGTAAGTTTTAAATTCAGTTCTATGATATCCGTTGGATTAAATCTTCAGTAACAATTTTTTAAATCAAATTGCGTTGGTCTGTTAAAAAATGGAGGCAGTGCGGAATGCATGGATCGTAATAGATCGGAATTTTCGTTGAATGACTGACATTTTGTTTTGAAACATGCCTGGGAGGCTACGGTTCAAATAATGTTTTTCCATTTTTATTGAAAGGAAATACCTATGCTGTAGAAGCAATCGATTTTCGTTTGCTCGAATGATAGTAATTTTTAATTTATTCTAGCGAATATTTGTTGTGGAAACTATGACCGCGTGAAAAATGAGTGGTTCCCTGAAAGCAAACGTTGCCAAAATCTTTAATCTTGAGTTCCAAGCACTATTGTTCAGTTGTCGATACTTCGGGTTGATAATGAGGACTGCGGGGAAAAGGTTATTTCGCACGAGTGTGCGAGAGCAAGATCGCTTTTTCGAACTCTTTTCAGGATTGGAGGCCAGGCCTCCTAATTCCCTCCGTCCCCCTCCCCTCCTAGTTTCTGTAGGCGTACCTCCCCACGTACCAGCTTCTACACCGTGGCCTTGGAAAATTGTTTTAAGGTTTAAGATAAGACCCATATTCTCCTCCTTCCCGGATCAGGTAAAACGGTATTTCTAAGAAGCCCCGCAAACTATGCGGTCATGGGAATCTCCCCCCGACACGCGAGCCTGTACCACCTTCCCAGGGGAGCACGATGCGGGGTGGTCGGCAGTTTGGAAGTCCCTCGGCAATCGCGAATTCCTACTTGGGCACGTGCCCCGAGGTGGGTCGAGGAGGAGCTCCCCGTCGTGCGAGAGGGATATCATGGGAAGGGAGATTTTCGCGATTTCGAAATGGCGATTTTGTGTAGCGGTATCGGGAGGGTTTCTCCGACGACAAAGGACCTTTTAAAACTCCCCTTTTCCGTACTAGTGGTTAGAAATGATTCCTTTCGAAAGTTATAACAACAATAAAATCTAAGTTAATGGATGAGTGGTCAGAATAAGTTGTAAAAAGTGAGTTCCTTAAAAAAAACTTACTAGTTCAGTTGGAGTGGCTACGGATATAATATACCGATTTATATCGGTGTATGGTTTAAGGTTTTGTTACATTTTCTGTTAATTCTATAAAGAGAACACTTAATTAAAACCGAATTTGTTATCACCGTTATTGTCTTAGGTTTCCGTTTGTTGCGCAAATATTGGTGATTGTATATGAATCGGTACCGCTCTAAAAAATCACTGAATGTAAGAGGCTGTTCAGCCGATTTCAGATGAAACATTTGGGGGCTTATTGAATTGATAATTTACGAAACATTTGGTGTAAAGTACATAATGTGATAATTCCCTCAAAACAGTGTATTGATAGATGAATTGGTAGATTGATGCACCTTCATCGTTTTCTCATTTAGCTGGCATTTTGCTCAAGTAGTCACGACTACCACAGGTAGTCGTGAGGGATCAAGTCTGTTGGATTTCCAATCCACAATACAGGCCACCAGTAACGGGCGACCTTGTATCCATTACTGCCCCACTACTAATAAAACTGCAATTGGTGCTTCATTTAGTCCATGCAGAAGAATTTAACAATTAATATTTCAATGGGGGAGTTTAGTTGAGACACCATCACTCAAATGGTCACCTTTATGTTGCATGCTGTAGCTGGCTCCTTGTTCTTTCCCCTATTGTAAAAGGATAAACTCAATTAAATTTAAGATTTAACAACCTTATCCAGGGCCCTTGGAGAAAATCTTTCCAAGAAACGTAATAGGCCCTCCAAGTTTTCGCCAAATATTTGCTTCTCCCCCCACTGTCTAACGCGTTTTCCGCCTTTGGATTCACATGGGGAAGGGCGACTTCTATTCATCAGTGTACAATATAAAATGTCGGAAATTTCTAAGGTTTTTAAAAAGCTTTGTGGAAGGACTGCATTTGTCGAAAAAGTCTGCAATGAAATTTGAGAAATTCATTAATTTCCGTCGGAAACGAATTTTTAAAACTTTATTTTATTATTATAGTTATTAGTTATTTTTATTATGATGAGTGTTGTTAACTATTGCTTTATATTGTGTTGGCACCATTTCTCGTTTGAATTCGGTTATCGCGCGTGAGGGCAAGGGAAAAAACAATCTCATTAGCAGAACCAACCGTGGCGATACCATTGGTACGTGCAGTAGATTTTGGATGATTCGCAAAAAATAACCCAATTTGATTGCGGGAATTTCGGGAGAGAGATTGGCAAAGAATCGGGAGTTTGAAAATGGGAAACGATCGCCCACCATGATCGTGCAACGAATGGATGTTTTGCAGATTTCGTTATCAGTGTTCGCGAACGTAGGATTCCCAAATTTGCTCCGAGGTGTTGACAGTGTGGGCGATTAAGAAGCGCGGATTTGTGCTCCTTTCAGATGGGCGCCAAGGTTCGGATTCTCCGAATGGGAACGAAATCTGGAATGTGCGGGCGTGGCCCCAAATGACACCGAACACGAATGGCTCGCCACGAGGCCTTCAAATTAAACGGGAGTTGAGGGGGAGTTCGATCCCATCGAACTGTTGTATCGGTCCCCTCACTCGCGTTATTGGTTTTCCAAACTGTATGTCGAACCATTCTATTTTTGGCACCTCCCACGCCTTCGAATGTGATTATTTTTCAACGTCGCCCTAATTTTTGGCGCCATGGATTGTATGGTTTGGTTTTAATTGTTGATGGTCATTCGTGCCTGCGAAGTCTGACGTGTTTAAATTCCAGCTGTTTATTTTGCTTCTTGTCGTGTCTAAGAAACGGCAGGTGGAAACATATTAATGCTAGCATGAAATATTCAGCAGGTGTGCGAAAGGACAAATCAAAAATCCATTTCATTATTCGAGAATCCTAAAAAAATATGTAAATTTGATTTTCTTGATTTTTGTTTACTCTACTATTGTATATATTCCTCCCTTGGTTTGTCCGTTTGGTGACATTTAGGCTTTTGAGCCTTTCGAGTGTGTTCGAATAGTTTCAATTATTTGTAAGTGGAATTAATGAATGAAGAATGGAATGGAATGTAGTTATTTGACTCGATATTTGGTTTTACTTCAGACTTATTTTGTAATTTCAAAATATGTCAATCATTTGAGACTTTACAACCGGTTGGAAATCCCAGTATTACTTTGACACTGAGCAGACTAGCGGTTAAAATTAGTACGTAGCGACAGCGCGTCGTATTTTACAACCAGCCGTTGGCCACCGCAGCCAGTGATATCGTTAACGGCCAAGAAAAACGATGTTTCAAAATCTTTCTCTTGGTTGTGTAGTCAAGAGTGTATTCTTTTTGTTTATAACTGTCGTTCTGAAAAAAAGTATAACGTACGTAGTTATGAATTCAAGAGTGAAACTAATTTTTTAATGGCATGAAAATTAATTGCACCTAATTCCCACGAATGCACGATGCATAACTGTCGATAAACGATGTAAATTACTTATGGCATCGATGTGGATGTAGGTAAATAAACTTCAGCGGATGTATCATCACATTGACTTGATGAAGTTGGCGTAACTCGCTCTTTTCGTCCCTCAAGCGGTCACATACTTAAGGTTGTACTTCCACGCTCTCGGTGTGGAAATATGTTCAACGCTCATTTTTGTCTCAAGACCCTTACCTGAACAAAATTTGATGCGAACGCTGTCGCCCTTATCATATGAATAATTGAGGAATACGAGGAACTTAACATGAAAAAGTCCACTCCTAAGTGGAAAGTGACGTCTGGCCGGAACGAAATATGCCAAGAGATAAGGCGAATCACCCGTGAAGCACCGCAGTGGTGCCTTGTCCACCAAATCTACACCACGTGGGAGTGGTACGATAGCTATGGGGGTTTGTCGAGCTTGGAAAAGTTTAGGAAATAACGCAACGCGGCATTCCGGTGATCAAGCAGAAATATTTCCAGAGGCGATGACGACGTTGTTAAGTTCATTTTAAGTTGATATGTCCTTAATCGATATTGCTGTTTTGATATGGTCTCGTCACGGTGAACCCATGAACAAGAAGTTAGTATTTTTCTCTCGTCGCTTTCGGATACCGGGCGAGTCGAAGTAAAAATAGCCTCCTCAGGGTCAAGGTTTTTCACCGAATCCCCCTCCCACGCCCCCTTCTCGTCGTTAATTTCCTCTCCTCAAAATTTTGCCGCCCGTCGCGAATGTAGCTTTTGATCCCGATTTGATTCCAAAAATTTTTGGATTTTTAAGGCTTTGCCTCGCTTGAAAAAAAATCACCAACCGTTTCGTAATTGCGGCGATTCCCTTCAAACATTTACGTATAATGGAAGACGTTTTCCCCCGGCTGCTTTCAACTGAATGCTCCCGCAACCTCCGCCATTTCGTCGCGTGTTTTCTTGCTCTTTAGTACGTGGTCTCTCTCTTCGTTTATTATCCATAGCCGTTTAAGTTATGATGTTGCCTCTGTTGGGCAGCCTAAGCAGCTTAAAGGCACCCTAAGACATCAGTGAACCTCACTGATAGTTTTGTTTGAAAAATCTTCTTTGCCTCGCTTTCGCAATAAATCTGATACTGGGAATGCTTGAAAATTTTCAGCCGTATTGTTCGGATTGAAAACATAAGAATACAATTAAACCAATCAATCTACATCCAATTTCAATGCAACATATAAATTTGCGATGCCGCGTTTTTAACCTAAACTGTGTGGTGTATCATTTTCGATCTCCACCTGTAATAGAAAATTTATTTAGCATTAATTCTAAAACAGTACTTTGGCCTTTAAATTGGACTCTTAACAACGATATATATCTATAGACCCAATTAAAAACACCTAAGCGCTGATTTGAGGAAAACTCACCTAGGCAGGAATCGAACCCACGACCTCTGGGTTGGAAGACGAGGACGTTATCGCACCCCGATATATGAAGCAATATCATTACCGTCCATATGAAGTTACGTCGGTTGAATTCTTACTTCGGCATAAAATTTCATATCCTCGTTTAAGTTTTTGGGGAAAAATCGATTGCGATGCGTCAATTAAAAACCGTTTGGTCGTGACTGCACCAGCCTAAATGTCACCTTAATTCATTTATTAATGGCGAATGGTGAAATTAATTTAACATCCTTCAATGCGTATTTCGTAAACAGATGTGATGATTGAAAGAAGAATACTAGGTATTCTTCTATTATTCAAAATGAATTTCCACGTAGTCAAGCCTGTTAGCATCGAGTGTAACAGACATGATGTGTGAACGTGTGGTAAGCACTCCGCGCGGTTCATCACTCGCGTACCAATTTTTAAAACGTGCACTGAAAACTTGTTTTGGGCTGCTGCTGAAGCGCCAATGTTTTTTAAACCAAGATATTTCCAAGATTTACCAAGATTTTTACGCTCTGAAATTGTTGCATTAAAATGCACATTAGCGGATGACTCCGTTAAAGGTTACTGTTGCGGCATCTCCCGCAGTTTCTTTGGAATTTGTCAAAGGGAAAACACCATACGTGTTTAAAGTTGGCTTTTAACCTCGTGGACAGTGGCGCCTCGCGCACGACTACGAATGCATGTGACATTGTATGTACGGTATTTCGTCATAACATCTAGTTCCTTTAAAAGCCCCAAAATTTCAGAGTTTAAGAGGACGCCTCGGTAGCTTAAGTGGCTAAAGCACTCGACCGGATATTGAGGGATCTGGGTTCGAGTCCCAGTCAAGGCGAATGATTTTTACGCTCTGAAATTGTTGCATCAAGATATTTCTGTTTATTTTCAGCACAAAGTAATCAATACCATTCAAACAATGGCAGGTTCATCCTGATATATTGTGGACGCTATTACAACTCATTGCGCCATGAAGTCTGTTTTTCTTGAGAATGACTCGTATTTCCGCGCCAGTAATCTTCAATGCTTCTGGTAGAAGTCCTCTAATGCTGTAGGAGCTTGTATGAAATCTTGGTTATGGATGTCGATTTTACGAAACATTCGGTTTTTTATGTCGATTTTTACGAAAATGCGAAAAATTCCCCTGATAACTTTTGATAGAATACCCTTAGGACCACAAGGAGAGGGAATTTTATCAAAACAACACACATAGTTTGTATAAAAAGTAACGGGATAAGTTTCGGAATAATAGATTTATTTCAGATATTGCTACAATGCCTCAAAATTTATCAAAGCACATCCCTTTAGTATCGACACACTTTTTCCATCGCCTCTACCACGATTCGAAGGCTCCCTGGTAAGAGGATTCAGAAAGGTCCTTATAGGTACTCGTGCAAGCTTCTTTAACGGCGCTTATGGTCCCATTAGGGTGTCCTTAGAGGGAGAATTTCACTTTTGGGAATAGGAAATAGTCTCCTGGTACCAAGTCGGGACTGTAAGGGGGTTGGGGAATCGTCACGAAGCCGTTGCAGGTCTTCGCAAGCTGACGCTCGACTATGCTCATGGTCGTCCGTCAGGGCCTCCGACACAAGTTTAGTGCAGATTTTTCCTATCGCCAAATTTTCTGTGATAATAATGTGCACTGTCATCTTATCAATGCCAATGCGATATGAGATCATGCGCACACTTAATCTGCGATCTGAACTCAGCACTTAACGCACGCGTCGGGAAAAATTGTTTCCGAGACTTTTAATACAAACCTTGTTTGATACAAACGATATTTCGACGCAACATCCTTATCCAAGGTCTACCACTGTGTCCACATGCTTGACGTATGTTAGGATAGTTTGTCATATCGGAGACGATTCGCAGGCATTTTCTTTGGAGGCTCGATGGAGTGATGAGTGGCAATAATATACTGACTTTTAAATTATCGCTTCACTTTGCTTCCCGCGGGAAATTTCGCGACTTTTATCAATATCTGATATCATTTGATGATTCTGAAGTTAGCGGTGGAAATTTTTCGACAGAAGGGCATTTTCAATTTTTTAAAATTTGTGCAGAGAAAGTATATGTAGTATTAATAATAATGTTATGCATTTTAAAACACTTTAATGTTAGTTCAACGGGAGGGGCACTAAGAAAAACTCACTAAAGATCTGAGGATAGGATCTGTTTGGAAAATGTGGGTAGACGGTAAGCACGTTATAGAAAGAGATAATTAAACCAAACGATACAAATGATAAATACAAAGGGAATTGAGGAGCCATGGCTCACAGGGGAGCGGATTAAGGAGATGTATGAAAGACTTACGCGGAAGAACGTTAATACGGAAATAGGAATAATAATATATTGAGGGTTAAAAAATGGGTAAAACAGGGAAACATCTAAACCTCTTGTTTCAATTATACAATTTTGGTATGAATTGACGGGATCAGTGCGAGTGGGACCATTAAATGATAATTTTTTTGTAAAAAAACTACTAACTAGGGAGAGGTAAATGTGATACAGCCAATTCCATATCACCGCGATTGGCGCAACATTCCTCTTCACACACAACGAAGTTATTTGTAATTACCTAATTACATTTCGGAAAGTCAAAGCTTAACTTACTCCAAGTGTATGATGCTTGGTATACTAGCTCAGTGGGATCCATTTTCGATTATCAGACTCCATCTTTCAGGTACTTAGGACTCCACATTACGTATCGAACAAGTGTTCCGAAGTTCTTATGGTATTTCACCAATTGAAAAAATTGCTGAGGAAAATTCGCACAATTGGAGCATTTTTACGTTCTTAGCTTTTCGGCTCTCTCCAAACCATGGAGTGAAAGCATGCCCTAAGATCGTGTTGTGATAACTTGGAGGAATTAATAATTGGCTCTTAATTGAATAGATAACACAAATGTGTTGACTCCGCTGTCTGTAACAGTTACGGCCATTGCATTTACATTCATCTTAGTTTCACCTATTTTCTTCTTTTTGTTTGAAATCCCGTTTTTACATTATATTTTTATAAAAAATAGTTGACTTGTGTGCTTGCAAGGGAGCATCAAAATCTTTGAAGCGTTGAGTTGGGAGCATGATTCAAGAGATGTTGGTACACAACGCTTCAGGTGGTCAGTACGCTTAGAAGAGTAGGGGTACAGGGGTCGTCGTCATTCCCCTTTGGTCCTGGATAGTTATCAATGGAGTCGAAGACAGTTAAGTGAAATACAGAGTGAGGGATTAACAATCTAAGAGTCTGTCCACGGTTCACTCTCGCCGGGGAGCGGGAGAGGGCTCCTTGGCCGCCCTTAAAGGATGCCGTTGGTCAGACCGGCGACGTCCGACGGCCACCGTCGTCTCCGCCACGTCCACTGCCCATCCCGTGTGGAATTCCCCCGTGAGTCACGGCCGTGTCGGGCGCCGGCGCCCCCGAGTTCCCTTGCTCACCACCCACTTCCCTCCACCCCCATCAGCTCCCGGGCTAAAGGCTAGGGAGGTTTTATGAGAGAGCGGTGGGCGGTCGTCGATTTTAGAGACCTGGGAGGGGTCTCGGTACTCGTAAAGTGTTTGTTCTGAAGTAAGTCGTCTTCGTTTGCCCGAGAAGGCTCATTGCTGGGTTGGGTTACTGAATCGAAACTATCATTGCAGCCGTTTCGATATGTCGGAATCGTCGATATGATGACTTGATGTATTGATTCTGCATTGATCATAAGATGCTGTATCGAGTATGAAACACATGTGAAGTAGGTTTTGCTGGAATGCCCTTGTATTTATATCTGTCAAAACGAATAGATTTTAGTTAATAAAAGAGTACATACTCATGACTCATTTGGTTGTTGAAATAAATGATCTCATTTCATTATGAAAACATATTATAGTGAAGTGTATACACGTAATTAGGTAAAATATAATCATGCCATGGTGCGATAAGACGCTTCGAGTGCGTGAAAAGAGAGTACAGTGTTGTATCCCATCATGAAATGTTTATATATTTTTCTTCATATCCTGCCTACAAATTAGGTCTAACCGAGGCCACCGTATCGTTTCCCCGATTAACGATTTTATCGTTAATCGGGGAAACATAAGATTCGACGTTTATGAAACTATTGTCGACACTGACTTAACTTTTTGCATCTCGCCCTTCCCAAATTTAATGTCGCATGTCGCCTCTAACCCTTCTTGGCACAAACCATGGCCGCCGCCCCATGTTGTAATGAGCGAGGGTTCGTGTTTCGCCGGGGAGCGTTGCATTTTGGGTAGGGTGGTCGGTTTCATTTGGCCCCTCGCCGTCTCCGGCGTTTTTTGAATCGTAGGGCGTGGTAATTGTATCCTCGGGTAAGTATTTCTCACTGCGGTTTTTCCCGAAAAAGAGATCGATTCCCACTCGACGACGATGGTTTCCGTGGATGGTGCTTCAGCGACCACTTTCCCCCCACTCCTGCGCGTGTAGTGGGTGCGTCAGTGCGAGCCGCCGACGCCTCCCCACCCGCCCCTCTCGCCTAATAAAGATGTCCGAAGAGTATTACCTTTCCATAGTCGGGAGACGCACTGAAATTGGTGGTCGCAGTTTAATAATGAATTGGAATGATTGCCGCTAAACTTGATCTCGGTAGTGACTTTAGTTGCCCAGCGTGCATAAATTTGCTTTTGGTGAAACGTGCACTGCGTGGAAATATGAGCTGCCCACGTAATGCGTGTATGTCGGACCTGTGGGTAAACTTGCGCTTCGAATTGCTGTATTTAAATGTTCAACAAACTAAGCGGCACTGAATGAATCTAGGTAATAGAGAGGTCCTGTTCTCATCATCAGTGTTATTTGACTGCTCCGTTTGGAAACATCGTGGATAATAATGTACTCAACGTTTGTTTCCGGTGCCAATCAATGCTGTGATTGCAGTAGTCATTGATAGATTGATTAATATGGAAATCCATGAATTCGAGGTGTTTGAGAACATTTTGAATTGTTTTAGCGTGAAGAATCTAAACTTTTGTTGATACTTATTTTGTTTTATCAAAACGAGGATAGGTATTTAGCAACCACTATGGTGATCTAGCGTATGGTACTCGATGAAGATAGGAGGTTATTTGTTACAATTCGAGCTTATAAATTAACATAATGGTGTCCTATGATGGAAAATTTATGCACTGTGCCTTGATACCTAATATAGTTAATTTCAATAGTTAAAAGACATGACTCGGTACAAATTTTTAATGAGGTGCATACTTGTATGTGGAGGAGAGTTATCGTTAGACCATTACGTTCCTGCGATATGCAGCGGAATTCCAAAATTTTAAAAGTTTAATGTCTTTAAAGGAGACAGTTTCAGGCTTTACCGTGTATAATTCCATCTTGAACTAGGTAACAGAAACAACTGTTTCACAGAATGGTTTCTATTGACTTAGGACCATGGTTTCCATGCTGAGCGTCATCATCGCCACTTGATAACGACGCTCAAGAGTCGAAACCATGGTCTTAAGTCAATCAATATCATTCTGTGGAATTGTTGTCAATTTTATCAAGTTCAAACTGAAATGTCTTTGTTGAGTAATCGGTGGCCCAGCAGTAGAATTTCTGTGTTGGCGAGATGAAAATATTCCCAATAGTAAACCCCTTAATTGTGTTAGGAATCGCAATGCGATAAATTCCATATTTATGCTATACCCTTCTCTGCCAAATTTTTATCGAATCAGTCCTAGTGTCCGTTTGGTCATTTATTTCGAAGATTGGCTGACTCTATCCCTCCAGTTCTCCCTCCCCCTATCAAATTCCTTCACGCCCAAATAATTCAGTCGCCCTGTCGTCTCTTTTCGCTTGGCCCGTGCGACCCTTGTACCTCACCGTGGATTTTCCCCTTCCGTCTTCAATTCCATTGTTTTTATGTGCCCACACCTTGGTTGCGTGTAACCATTTCTTCTTTTAGTATGGTAGTTGCCTCTTCAACATTCTTACCTATGAAGCTTGAACTCTTTATCGTTTCTAAACCGCAAAACATGGCCATTTAAGCAACGTTTAATTTTGATATTTCCAGTTTTGAAAGTTTTTTGCGAGTGTGTTGATGTTATGGATTCGCCACACACCCTTGCGGTGGCTTGCAGGGTACCACGTTAGGCGTCCGTTGAACGCCTTCCATCACATGTTTTTTGGGGCAATTGGATAGGCTGATGTACGATCTTAAATTTTTGCAGCATATTGAGCGTGGAATTAGTGAGAATGGGCCGGAAATTTCGTGACAATCAGATAATCTTGCTCTTAGGAAAAGCTTTTGCAACAATCGATGTATGAAATACGTTTTTGATTCCCATCATTAAATTCTTGCACGACTCCCTCTGCCTTGGTTTAAAAAAATTGATTTTAGGCGTAAATCTTGCGAAAGGCTGTCGGAGATGCTTCAAGTTTCCCAGAGAGCTCTTATGTATTCAGAGATTACTTCACTAAAAATACAGAGTCTTTAAATTTTGGTCAGTTATGCTTTACGATAAAGAAGGCATGAAAAGTGAATGTAGTGCAATCTGATTGGCGTTGGAAAGACAAAGACTAGGCAAGGCAAGAGAGAAAGGGGAGAAAAAAATTGGCATCATGGGCGGAATGAAGGGAGGTAGAATGTACGTGTAATTAAAGGGTTTATTGTAGTGTGGGGAATCAAGTTAGTCTCGTTAGGCTAGGCTAAGAAATGTAGAGGTGGTTAGTTTCTGTCCACCCAAAACCTACCTAAAGCGGAAGACTACCATCGAATAATCGTTTTTTACTATGCATTTTCAACCTTGAAAATCATTATAAATGTGTTACAATTTGGTGTTGAAGATTTAATCCTACGCTGATGAAATCATTGACTTCGCGTAGAATTCGTTTTCCTCGAGTGTTTCTTCACCGGCAAGGCTCCTGAAAATGATCCGGGTAGAAAATACGTGGTATGCATGTGAAATCGTGATTTCAGTTGAACTATGTTTTATTGACATAAAATGTTTTATTGCAACGTATTAATGTGATAAAATACAATATTTATCTAAGAAATGTGGTCGCATCCGAAAGCAATTGGAGGAACACCTGTCCACAGCTCGCTTTTTTTGGTACTCACATTCAAGGATAATTGGGCACGCTATCGTGACGTGCGGTGCTAACTTCTTCGACTCCTCTCAAACCGTAATTTTCACGCCGTTAACTTCCAATTTCATTCATTGCTTGCCGCCTCCAGACCCCGCCCCCTCCCATTTCCCAAGATGTATACGATTTTTACTTCGCTATCAATTTCGCCTCCAGGTACGACCTTTGGGCGTCTCCTTCCTTTTCTGTTTTCCGCAGGTTAACATCTTCGGTTAGCAAAAGGTCGCGGATACGCTCACCAATGTCAGCGTACCAGTCGAATCCCATTGATGTTATCTCATCTGACCAGAGTGAAGAATCTCTTCGTAATCGGTCGGAATGTCGTGTCTCTTGCATATCTATCAAGTCCGTGAGAGAATGGAAATTCGCTATCGGCTAGCGAATGCCTTTCTCGAATAAAATATCAGCAAACAACTCTTTCACTGTTTGGATGAAATACGTCGAATTCGGGGTTTGGGTATTACGTAGTCCTAAATCTCGTTTACAAATAAATGCATTATTATTTAATACTTATTAGAATTATTTAATACATTCGAGTTTACGTTGGGACGTGCTGGAAAAGGATAAAACAGATCAGAGCAAGCCGTATGAATCACTAATGTTGCGGCGTTGATAATCTTGGTCTTTTTATGATCGCTTTGCGTAGTGGGAGGCGGGGGAATACATACTTGTTAAATCTGTAGGGTATAGGGTGATTTCGTAGGTATATTCGACGAGGTAATACACTCTAGTAGGTATTGCTATCCCTTTCATTTCTTATATTGCTGTTAAGGTTTTTTTTAATGAGTTCAATTTTTTGTGTGACAAAATGAATTAAGGTAATAGAAAATAGCCTTAGGTTTTTATTAAATTGGATGTTTCAAATTAATTACATAAAAAAACATCGTGAAGAAATAGTACTGTGTGTCGGAATAGTGTATTCCTTAAAGTTAAACCTGAATAATGAGAGGAGACTCGTTTAAAGAAATGCTGTGGCGTAATTCCATTTCACAATGCAACGTAGTCGATCAATTTGCGCATTTGTGTCTACCATTTCTGTAAAAATCCCTGTACCATCGAGCGTGCGTTACCGTTTGCACTTTTTCCGCTCGCTCGTGGATTAATGGTTTTGGATTTAAGAAAACATTAATCTACGAAAAACTGCGCCGAGCCAAGGCCTCGCCGACTTTAATGTCCATGAGTAATAATTTCCGATATATTTGTTGCAAATGCGTCTAGTGCTGCTACCACTTCCTCCCGCGTGTCGGTGGCGATGATACCATTTGTGGCGAATTCTCGGGGAAAAAATTTGCGTGTGCGTGCGATCCCATTTAAATGTTCAAATGTGCGAGTGATGTTCGATCGATCTCCGTCCACGCGAGCCGTCTGGAGTGGTGAGCCCCTCCCGGATCGTTGCGTGCTTGCCTCCCCGGGGGGGTGGAGTGAGAGGGGGGGCACCTTCGACATGGGGAAATGCCGCCTTCTCAGAGGGCGGGCCCGTCTCCCGCTTCCGCCCCGTTCCTCGTGTTGAAGGGCCCGCAGCCGACGTCACTTACTCCTGCCGTCCCCAAAATTCGAGTCTCTCTCCTTTGAACTCCAAAAGCTATTTATCCTCGGGGAACGTGAAAGTCGGGCTTCGAGATTCGTTAGTCATGCACATCCCCCCCCTCTATCCCTCCCTCTAGGTTTGTCAAAGTGGTCGCACTATCGCGATCATCGTTACTACACGGTGACATTTTGTGCCTGTTTCAATTAAAATAATTCCCTCAGGCTGTACTCTTCACGGTTATACGATACGAGTATTTTTGAGCTTCACTTATCTCTCGAGAACGTCTGGAATGTGTCTCTTTGTGAACTCCTTAGCCAATCAGTTTCGGGCATTTATCTATATAACTTCGCTTTTGGGGAGAAAGGCAGTAGTGAGGCATGTTAATGTTACACAATATTACCCTCGTATTTTGTCGGCAAATGGGGCCATGCAGTAATGGCCAAATCTTACCGGCTTATTTGAAGAAAGTGTGCACTTGCAAATTCGTAGAAAAATCAAGGGGTATAATATTAATGGCAGAAAACTCATGTTGTACCAATCAGCTGATAGTCTCACTTGAGCTGACTGCTATGAATTGAAGTACATTTCTTCCTAAGAGAAGCTTTTAAGTAATTTAAAGTTTAAAAAAAAATCTTGTAAGGATTTGTAGGAAGAGCGAGTTTCATTGTGGCGGTGCATAGTAATATAGTAATTTCAGTTTAAATAAAATTTTCTATTCAGGATAGATAGCTTTCCATAGTATTTCAAAAAGATATACTTGCTTCAGAAGTTTTGAATTGAATACCAGAATGAGGCATCATATGTTAGCCAGACGTGGTTGTAAGAATACGACAGCCCCAAAGTCGGTGGAAAATAATAACCGCAACAATTAAATGCAGGCAAATTCATTATTTCACACTTCTTCTCTGGTCAAAGTCCCGCACACACTCTTCCATTCGGCTTCAATTTAGTGTTTGTCGTGAAAAATGTAATTTTGAGAGTTCATTTAAAAAACCAATTCGCCTTTTAAGTCCTCGAAGTGCTTGCCTGCAGAACACCCTGCAGTTAAGTCCCGCCTTTGGCGCGACACGTAAAAATGAATGCCCATGCCTGCATGGAATAAAAATGCATGTTATGAAGGCAGCCTGGAGCTCGTCATTTTGATTGTATGTATTGCAAAGCCGAAGGAATCCATCTTTTATTTGTGAAAGATTGAAAATGTTAATGACTTATCTCATTAGAAATAAGGGCATTAAGTATCCCTCGAAATACTCAACAACAAATGTTTTTGGTCCTTTCATTAAGGCATTAATTTTGTTTTAAGCTACTGGGGAGACAAAATATTCTATTATTTTGTGCAATTCATGGCGCTAATCGAGTATTTTATTACACCCTTATGAAAAGAACCGAGAAGGAATTTTCCCCAAGATCAACGTCGTAATTTCTGTGTAATGGATACATTTCATAAGTATAATTATTTGGTTATTAGGTTTTGTCTTTGGTGATTGGGAAGTAAGAATGTTACTGCATTTGTAGTATTGAACTAGTAAAGGTAAGATACACTAATCTTCACTTGATACCCATGTAAGAAAATTGACCCTTATAAAAAGCCGATATTTGGAGTGAATAGTTCAAGCGTATATGATTATTCACTGAGATGTAAGTAGAAAATCTAATGGCAACAGAAAAGAAATGCACACTTTTAAGTTTTGACGGAAAATATCATATAACTTAACCAGTAATAAACGATGCCAGAACGCGATGCGACCTTTTTTCCCTAAGGTGTGATACATTTTTGACGAGATGATTACGCACGGAAGAGTGAACTCTGCCGTTAACTAAGCATTTGAGTATTAGTGACCCAGAAAGTATTATTTGCCCAGTTTATACCGAACTAATTGATGAAAGCCTTCATATAAAGAGGGAAATGAAACCTTTGTTCCTGGTCTATACTCTTGAATGTATTGTCGTACACAATCATGCTCCTGCATTCAACCCTAAGGTCGATTTATTAGGTTAGGGCAGAGTTCATCTGAAGCAATGCAGAATTTGAGATAGTTAAGACCGATTCGTTTCCCTGTGCCGTATTCAGTTTTTCGGAAAACCACTCTTACTCAGGAAATAGTGTATTTTGTTTTTCTGTGAGGAGGTGCCCGGAGGAACAATTGGAATTGAAACCTGAGGCCCTCCGGATTTTAGGCCAGCGCTCTGGAATACTACACCGATATCTTTACGGTTAATTACTGTAAATTAAGCTGGCCGAAATATAATTTTGGACGTGGATGTAATAAGTTTCCTCTCCAGTTCCTTAAAACTGTTCATCCTATTTTTCTATGCGATATTTCATTCGAAGCAATGCTTATGTTATTAATAATTTTTGTCGGAGAAAACACTCAATTTTATTTTTCGTTTATGCCTTATATTGAAGACTTCCGCTATGGAGTATAATTATGTACAGCGCGGAAACTGTCGTTGAAGTAGGACAATAAGCTGAGATTTGTGGCTTATAAGATGTGGGTTTCAAGGAGGATTGAAAAATTAAATTGGGCGGAAAGGAAAACTGAGGCGAAAGGGCTAGGCACGGTGGGAGAGGATAGAGATGATCGTTGGAAGAAATCCAAAGGAGGCAAGAAAAGTGGATGGAAAGAAATTTGATCGGCGATTGAATATTGAAGACTTTGATAAAGAAGGGAGAACTTAGGCAAACGAGATAACAGATGGGAAAGGATAGGAATGTTGGGCGGAAAGAAGGAAGGTAGAATGTGTGCGGAATTAGGTAATGGTTTATTTTAGAGTGAGGTGTCAGATTATCTACTTGAGCGAGTCTATGAAATGTAGAGGTGGTTAGAATGTGTCCATGTAAAACCTAAACTCTACGGAAGACTCTCAATACTTGGTAAATCTCTGAATTTCACATGAACATCTGTACGGTGTTAATGTGCCCATGATATAATGGCAGTAGACCATGTGTTAATGCATGCTTATCTGTTCAGCATACAGGTATGTGGAAATAGTTGCTGTACTTTAAAGAGTATATCGAGGAAAGTGGTGAAAACGGTGACGTATGTACGGTATTTCGCGTTAACCTCATATTTATTTAAAGCCCCCCAAGTTTCGGAGGGTAAGAGGACATCTCGGTAGCTTAAATGGCCAATGCACTCGGCAGGACATCCGGGTTCGAATCCCGGTCAAGACGAATAATTTTTTTACATTTTGAAATTGTTGTATTGCTCCCTGGATATTGTAGGAAAATGCGCAGCTCTTCGGAGGTCGTGGTGATTCACGAGAATTATCATGGTTATAATCAATCTCTCTCTCTCTCTTTGCACGCATTGTTTGCTCCATTCCAATAGCGCCGGTTATCAATTTCGTCATATTTATCGGCGCAAATGAAATGATGCCCGCGTTTAGTCGTGGCGCTCTCGCATTCAGCTCCCCCTGTACTACGGAACGCCCCCCCATTTCGTTTGACGCGACGTGTATTCTTCTTCTGCTGCCGATGCCCCCTATCCGGAGCCGCAGCCTTCCCTCGACTGGCGCGCGGGGTGCATTAATGCGCGAGAGCGTTTCGAGGGGGGGGGGGGTTTCTGGCGGTGTGCGGCGATGAATAAGGAAGGGTCCCCGGGGGGTAGGAGTGTCGGTCGCTGTGTGAGGGGATCTCTTTTTGACCGGAGACGATCCCTCCTCGCCGCTATCGCCCGCACCCCTGACTCACCCGCAAGCCCTGGCGGCGGAGATCCGCGCCGCCACCTATCGACCAGGGTGATCGGCCGCCTCCACGACGCTTTAAAAGACCCCACCCCTCACTCAACCGTGATCCCGACCTTTATTTAAGATGATCGCAAACGGCACACGTCTTCTGTCTTTTTTTCAATTAACATTTCATCATGAAATATATTGAAACTTGTTGAAGGCCGAATCTCAAGGAACCACGCAATAATTCTGAAATGGCAAATTTTTCCATTTTCAAGAGTTCAACCAGTGGGCACGGATATTTTTTAAACAGAATAAGAGTAACGGTTACTAAATTTGTTGAAATCAAATTATTTTTCTTCGTAAGTTTAGTTCATCAAATGTAGTAAGCTATTTCAAAGAAAAGGATTCAGGACCGGAAGCGGTGCTTAAACGTCGATTATAAGGGACTGCCACAGTCTCGATCTCGCCCGAATAAAGCCACATTATTATTATTATTAAATTCGAACCCGACTGCGTAAAAAAATGTCTCCATGAAGTTTAACTTCCGCTTCTCGCAGATTCTGATACAACTTGCTCGCTTAAGAAGTGGCACACGCAATGCTGTCCGTCCCCGTTGTTCAGGTTCCGAAATGCGTGATATTCATTAAAGGTATGAGGGAGACAAAATAAATGGGAAATTTGAATACCTAAAAATTCACGTCCAAACTGCTACGTTGCCGCAATATAAATAAAATGACAGCCGGAAACAACACCCATTTCTCAAGCCTGGGACTCGTACCCACGACCTATGGGCCATCGGGTTGGTACGCTACCCATTTGACCTACACGCCCGGAATTTGTGCGTTGTTTTTATACTTAATCCTGTGATGTGTATAATAACTGAGAGATTGCAATTTTGACCATTGAGGTGAAAGGGTACGCTACTGAGGTAGGGAAAGTGGTGGCAATGATGTCTCCCGTGCGTCTCCGTGTACTGTTTTACCGGCTCCTCCGAGGGAATAATAGCGTCTTCGCATTTGGTGTCACCCGTCATATCGTGTTCTTTAGTGTGGCTTCAGTTTGCCTTGTGAATCAACCACGCTCTGAGGTTTTGTAACTCGGCCAAGATTCTCTCTATGCCGCTTTACCTTTCTGCATCCTAGATTTTAAGCATATTCCCGGGACCCAAAATTTCCCGAGTTCATATTTTTAGCATGATGGAAAGGAACAAAATTGCCGACTTTCACGTTGGTAGCATAGAATTGTGGTTTAGATATCTTATCATTTTGGCCCGAATTAAGATTTCATCTATCTATCATTGTGGAATAAATACATTATCCCTCGCCGAGGGTACCTTATCGTATAATAAATATTTTTCCACCTCGTTTACCTTATTTGTTCATCAAGCATAAATTTCGACTTCTTTTGAAGCCTTACTGCTGAAAGCTTTCTTGGAATGAGTAGTATCTAAAAAGAAGGTCTTCCCCTCAATGGCAAGGTATTTCATTCTCTTATGAATCAAAATAAAATGACCGTAGCTGTCGACGCACCCTGTAAACCCCCAACTCGTACATATGTTATCAAGCTCAATTGTAGTAATAGGATTGGGTTCATGCGCTGAAAGTGTATATTTTTGCCATTTATCAAGTCGCTAAAATTTGACTAAAATTTAAGAAATCTAGTCTCTAATCATGGTGGCATGTTCTTGACTCTTGATTAAGACAACTTCTGTGTGTTTTCTTGTGAGAAATAAATACATGTTTCTTGGACTAGGGGACATATTTTTTGTCAACATATGTTGTATAAACTGCTGTGATTTCACGTCAAAATTTCTTTCTTTCTTCCAGAGTGCACAAAATCGTCTGCTGATAAAAAATGGCAAGGTTGTGAACGACAATGAAATGGTGGATACGGATGTCTACATAGAGGATGGAATTATCAAGTAAGTGGTTTTAAGTTGATGTCAAAGTTATTATTAAGCCATCTGGTGCCCTGCTTATGAGTATTGTATTTTTGGTGAATAATACCTCCATTTAATCAGAATCCTTGGCTGGTCGATTTTATATTGAAATCTCTTCTCAATCTCAAAATTGCTTTAAAGATGAATCAGTAATAGTATTGGTTCCAAGGAAGTTCAAGGTTTTCATGGGATAATTTCATGATGGGGATGTGGAACCCCGAGTGGTAAGGGTGTTCTCGCCTTCTCGAGAGTCTACCCCCGAAAGCCTCACCCCGGGTTTGGGTGGATCGGGAAAGCTCGCCGAGTGGAAGGTGGGACTCGGCTGGGGAAAGCCGGGCCAAGGAATGGAGCTGGTGTTCTCTCTCTGGGCAGGCGTATTCCTCGCGCAATCGCGTATCGGCACTAAATCACTCGATCCTCCTCCCCGTCTCCCCAGTCGAGCCGTGCAAGGTATGAATTTGAAGCGTCGCATTGCGGTGCAAACGGAAGATCGCAAAAGCCGTCGATGTACTCACCCTGTAATACAAGGGTGTGACATCATTTTTCATGCAGCAAATGCCTTGACGCCGTAGCATCGAGTTTGCACTAGGACTATCCTTCGTGACTTCATGTTACAATATGTCGATTTATGTCTACATCCTTGACGGCGCCTCGATGTGAGACGTTGACGATTTGCTCCGTATCGATTTTACATGACCACCATTGGTACTTGGAGCAGAATAGCTCAAATGGCAAATAGTTATTCGGCGAATCGGCACGGTAGTTCATTTTCAATGACCACCGAAATACATTGATCGTAATTCCGCATTATTTTTGCTCCATCGCACTAAGCAATGCATATATCCACTTCTCCCCTTTCTATCCAAAGCGATACCTGCATTTCCTGTTCATCTCATAAGTCTTCCCGACACGATTCCCTTCAGACCCGAAGTTAAAATTGGGAAACGGCCCACGTCCCCTTGAAACATGCTCATTGGAAGAAGCTCACCCATCCTTGCGACTTCGTGGAGAGGACGGGGCTGTTTCGGACTGCTCGTTGGGTTCTTGGCTAAAGAGACGGGTCGCCGCTGTGGGATTAGTTACGGAGAGGAGTGAGGGTACCCGGCCAGCAACTAAAGACTTGATGGCGGGGAACACGAAGCATGGATTCGCATGTTCTATAGTTTTTCTCTAACGAAATAGAATATAGATAATTGCGCATTTCTGAAGATAAAGAACTTGGTTGCATAGCGTTGCATCATTCATTGTGGGAATCTAGCCCGAAAGATCGCGTAATGATAAACGGGGAAGTGCAGTCGGTTGGTCTGTTTACTTGGTCATGTCCTGAAATGTATAAAATCTGACATAAATAACAGAAATCGTCATTTTCTTAAAATACCTTTAAAAAGCTGATTTCGGCCGCCGATTAGCAATGATAAGGAAGAGTTTTCAGTAGCGATGCTTTTGGTCATCTCCAAGAAATCAATACGTCTAGAGAATTATAGAATGACGTTGCTAGTCGTAGTTTTTGTGGGAGGCGACCGACAGCTGAGGTCATTTGCGGAAATGTCGTTGGTGTGGTGACTTGTGTACTGGCCTCATGTGCCTGAAGCCCCAAATTTCAACCCTTAAGGTTGAAACTTTTTCCATATTTTCGTCCCCTACAGGTCCTTTCTGCATTTTATACCTCACGAGTTTTTCCATCTGCTAGGAAGGTAAAACCTGGCAAGTAATGTGGATGGCAGATCTATGTATTATGTGGACTGGGTCATCACTCTGGGCAAAATCATTGTTTGTTTTAAACTTATTATTCTTTTGTCTTTTAAAGTTAGGTTTGCATCAAAACCCATATTTAGGTATGAGATGGCTGGGACCAGGTTATGATACATGAATTAACTCTTGATTGTAAAAAAACTGAGTTCTTTTACTGAAGGTGTGTAGTATTTGCGGAATAACATATCTTGCATGGATGCTGATGGAAGGGAGGAGGGAGTTGAGAGTCCTCATAGACTCAAAATCCATACATTGGAACCAGAGCTACAAGATCACACCTAAGACCAGTGAATTGGGGCGTAGTTAATTACTCGAAACCTCAGTGACTCCCAGCTATGTTCCACTGTGCAGCACATAATAGACAGTAGATGTAATGCATCACAAAGAGGAGAGCATGTGGAAAAACTCATGCTACACAGACTGTGTCCTTATCTCTGAAACCATAATTGACTGAGGGATAGAAACAGATGCCCTATCCTGAATATGTGACTTCTCTTTGAGTTTAAGATGTATTGAACTGGGCCTTCACCTAGAAACCAAGCTCCTATTGGTCTGACTTTTTTTAATGCAATATTGCCAAAAGATGAGAATTTTTTTCTTGGCATGTATGAATTCTCTTTTTGGAAGTGACATATAAGTATAGTTTATAAAAAGTGGTACTTGTCTGTATGGGCGCTTGGGTGAAGGTTGTTGAGACCAACAGTTTGCATCTGAAAAGGATGCATATGTATCTTTAAGTGTGTAAAAAAAATGAGCAATGGGTACTATTATTAGTGCCAATTAAACCCTCTCATTTCTAATTTTGAGCCTTGTAATTGATAACTATTGGTACAAAGCGATTGGCATAAATGTCTTAATGTGTAACTTTGTCTTGCTTTATCTACTCTAGTCTAATCTACTTACTCTCTAACATCATAAGCTTTCCTAGAAATGTTGGACATTATTCCCATGGTTCTTTAAAATGATTCATTTTCCTACATATATTTCATAATTCATGGGTGAATCTCATTATGGCTCTTGGTATTTGTTTTTAGAGAGATGGGGCGTAACCTCACAATTCCAGGTGGATCCCGGATAATTGATGCAAGAGGAAAATATGTAATACCAGGCAAGTACATTGCATGGAGATAAACAGCCCTTTTCTTGTATGATTTTTCTCCCAAGTTTAAAACATTTTGAGATATTATAAGTTTTTTTTCACCCATGCAAAAATTGAATTCTAATGGTCTCCCTTTTTAATATAATTTCATTGATGTGATAAATTTTTTGCAAAAATCCCTCGGTGATTGAATCACTTTAAATTAGAATTTAGACCTTTTTTATCATTCTGGTTTCATTATGATCTCTCACTTTTAAATGATATTTTGCATACTGCCGTGCTTAAATTGTTTTTCTATTTCATGTGCGATATATGCTCATTTATACATGTAGCTTATTTTTTATATAGCTATCACACTCATTTAATTTTTGTTGCTATCAAGCACTGGTGGTTCAAATACTAACAAAATATCATATAAATCTCTGTTTATTATTGCATTTGAGCCCATTCTCCCAGGAAAATTAATATAATCATTTTAAGCTATTTTAGGTAATGAAATATGTATTCTCTGTTGATTATATTACTGCTGGTAATCACAAGCATGTGTCAATGCAAATGTATTCATAAATGCATGTTTGGCTCTTAAGATGTTGTACCTGAAAATATATTCTCAACTGCTTAGGTGGAATTGATACTCACACTCATATGGAGGCTGAACTGATGGGAGCAAAATCTGTTGATGACTTTTACCAGGGTACAAAGGCTGCCATAGCTGGGGGAACTACAATGATAAGTAAGCAGTTATACATGTTTTCGTATTTGGTATTTTAAGATGCATATTCTGAGAGTTATGTGCCTGGAATTATTCCTTTGTGCCATTGTTGTTATTGTTATATTTGAAGTTGATGAATCTGTGTTTTTTTCTTCACAGTGGATTTTGTTATACCAGCTAAAGGAGAATCACTAATTGAAGCCTATGACAAATGGAGAGGTTTAGCTGATGAAAAAGTTTGCTGTGATTATGCTTTGCATGTTGCAGTTACGTGGTGGTCTGATAAAGTATGTCGTTTATCAGAATTGGTACTTACGAACTCATAAGATTTTGAGTATGTGTTAATAAATGTAACTTTTTTCAGGTGAAGGAAGAAATGGCACTTTTATGCAAAGAAAATGGTATTAATTCCTTCAAAATGTTCATGGCATATAAAGATGTCCTCATGCTTGAAGATACAGAGCTTTATGAAGTGTTTGAGACCTGCAGAGAATTGGGGGCCATCGCACAAGTTCATGCTGAAAATGGTAGCATAATTGCTGAGGTAATGTGGACACTCTTATGCTAAGGAATAGTCTGGTATCCTGAATATCTTAATTCCTATGATTTGAAAACATATCAATGTAAAGAAGTGTTAACAGAACATAGCAAGCAATTATTCTGATAGGAAAAATTTCTACCTTTTTATGAATTAAACTCATGGGTTTTATACACAAGTAAATTGATCACATTAGGGAGTGGAATTATTTTTAGGTCTGCTGTTAATTAGTGCCCCCTCACATCTACAGATGCGGATGAGTATTTAAGAATTACAAATTACCTATATAATAGTAGTTTGAATAACTCCTAAGGTAAGGCAAGTAGCAATCCAGTTGAGCAATTGCATAATACGGGTTTTTGTAGGGGATGGGGATGGTGCGGTGACTAATGTATGGGCTTCCAGCTGAGAGGGCCCAGGTTCAAATCCTGGAAACAAGAAATATTTTTCAGTGGTATACCGATTCCTACTTTAGTTGCTTTGTGGAGAGCACTTCAAGTGAGTACGGCGTCCATCAGATAGGACGTTAAACTTCGGACCCCTTGGCACCTTTCGTTAAGAGTAGGCTAATGCCAACACCGGGTTTCTCTTCACTCTTCCTTTCCCATCCATCTCTAATGGTGCAAATGACCTTAGATGTCAGTCGCCTCCCCCAAAACTACTACTAGGTATTTTTCATACATGAGGAAATTGAGATATTCATGATGTTATAAATATATTGATATTAAATATTTAACAACCTTTTTTTTCTGTTGGACCTCAGAATACCAGGAAACTCTTGGCTGCTGGTGTCACTGGACCAGAGGGTCATGCCCTCTCAAGACCAGAGGAAGTAGAGGAAGAGGCAGTTCATAGAGCAGCTATGATAGCTGGACAAGTATGTTAACTATAATGACCCCATGGTAGTTGGTTACATATCATGTTTATAAATTTTAGGGTGCAGACAAAAAAGATATAAAAGTCTTTTATCTACTTAATGCAAAGGAGTAATTAGTGCATTCTCTGAATGATCTGCATTCTCTGAATAACTCTGAATGCAAAGTTCAAATTGCAAAAGTGATCATCATTATGTATTTTTATTTCTTTCTTGTAATCATGCAGTAATATCTTGAAGAAATCAAAATTTGATCTTTTAAATTAATTGTTGAATGTTCCAATTTCAATGCTTCAGTTGCATTAATTCATTAAATGATTTTAAACACTTCTGATTGGAAGTAAGAAATATTTGAGTATTGTAAAATTTCAGCATATTCGTAATGTGAAATGTTTCAAAGCTCATAAACATGCAATATTTCTTTGTTAGAATGGTAAATAAATGCAATTCCTAATCGTTACTTATGCTTCTAAATGGTTATCCATATATGTATTCATGGGAAAAGCCACAGAGGTTGTCACTTCCATATGCCTATGTCTGTCATTGGGAAGGGTGGGTTAAAATATGTATTTCTGGGCATCACTTTTAAGGCATAACTTTTTACATTGTGGTCTAAAGAGATTGGTTCAAGGACATTTATTACAACTAGTTGGGGAAGAGTGAGTTATTCATGTTTTATTGTGACAGTCACAAAGAGAGAAAGATTTGGCCAAAAACCATGTGACATATATGGATGGTCCTGCTCAAAATTAATGATTTATTTTTTAATGGTAGCTTTCTCTTGTACTAGCTGAGCTCTTCAGTGTATTGCACTGTAACATAAGCATTTTGTTGAATTAACTTTTGGTGTTGTATTCATTTTGAAATGAAATGTATATTTACTTAAAGAGATATCTTATATAGACTTAATAATTGAATCTTATCACTCAACTTCTAAGTTTACTTGTAAAACTAACTCTTTCTTAATATTCTTAAATGCACTTATGCTCTATTAGGGGTGCATTTCTGATGGCTTCATCGTTCAATGTAAGTATTAATAATTTTGACTAAAATATATCGGCCTTACTCCTTGTAATGGATAGTATTTTAGGTAGTAGGCAGTTTACTGGAATGTGACAGTTTAATTCATTTCTTACTCAGTAATAATTCCGAGTTGTGGGAATATTGTTGCTGAGGCTTGAGATCAAGGAATTCAATCCTGGCGGCCCTTGCACATTGTTTTTTAAAATTAATTAAAAGTTAAGAAGAAAAATAATGATGTGCAATTACGTCCCAAGGCATAAAATTCTGAAAGAAAATTAGTAATTCAAGAAGTAATGTGTGTACTCCCTTTGTGAGTTAAATGATTCTCCTAGGTGCTGTTATATATTTTTATAGGCTGCTTTTATATGTACAATCAGTACTAAAAGAAAAAACAAATCATGTTCAGCGATATTCAATAAGTCAATACACCATAGTAATCAATGGGTTTAGAAGCGAAATATCATTGCTCTTTTAATGTATTTTGCCAGTGCTGGTGTCATTTACACTGCAACTTGTTCAAAAAACATTAGAAGTTTTATTTTATTGTTGTTAGGAGCATTATTACCATTTGATTGCCTTACATGCAACTCACAAATTTGAGATTGCTTTTGGGTTGAGTATTATTTAGTAGATGTGATTGATGGCTATTAATCATTAGTATTAATAAATGGTATACTATAAATAGTATTTTGTTCATCCATAATTGTACTACAGGGTGCAGCACATAACATCCTCTTTTGAAAGCGTTTTGCATTTGAAAAAAGGAAGTTATGTTGCTGCACCCTGAACGTGAGATAGCAAGCATTCGAGGCTGAGGCTCCACATATGTGTGTGTACATTGCCCATCCATTACCTTCTGTATCGTAATCATGTTCTTCCTTTCCAATGAACTGCATTGAAATAGATCTGAACCATGCAAGGGTGGCCTGAATAAGTTTTGTTTTCCCTGATCTGAAGAAAAACATTTGCCAAATACCTATTAATACCTGTTCGATTGTTAGATCACATTCAAGAGAGTGAATGTTCCTAAGTACTTCAATAGAGGTTAATGTTGTAGCAGCAAAATTCTGGGCTGATTTGCTTTTGGAGTATTTTTTGTTAATCAGTCTGTTCATAGTTGTGTGCCCTCTTGTGCACCTGAAGGTCAATCCCCCTTGTGGCCTTAATGCTTGAGTGAATGTTACTGCTCTTGGCCTGACTGCTCCATTAATGAAAAATGCATTCAATTCACATGGACCATGTTTGTGTGGCTTGATTCCTAGTTAGTACCTGGAAGATTTTTACTATGCCTGGTTTGCCATACCTCATGTATGCCTTTCAATTTCCTTTCTGCATGTCATATCACTTACATAGAGCACTTAACCTTGTTGCTGAATTTCTTACTATGGAGCATGGCAAGGATTAGAAGTTTTCAAATCAATGGAAAGAAATTTAATAATCATTCTAATCTAGTAGTTTATGTATTAAAAGTATTCAATTTAAATTTTATATAATTTTTAAATGCAAAAACTAATTTGGTGTAGTAGTTTGTTTGTTAAAAAGGTCATGAATTATTTCCTTAATGATGTTTTTAATGGAAAAATCTGTTGGTTAATTCATAAAACTTACTGTTTTGGGTACTTTTATTCTGGTGGGGTACATCTTAGTGGGGCCAACTTAGAGAGTCATTGGGGGCTTACAGAAATATTAAAATTGATTTTAGGCTTGAAAAATCACAACATACATGCTTTTAAATATTTATTGAATGGATAATTCATTTGCGCATAGTTAATTTTCACTATTGTTATAAGAAACTTGTATCAAAGGAGATAAAAGGTCTATATTAAGGCTCTCAAATGTTTTGCATTATGGTTTTTGTCTACACATAATTTACCACTCAAATACTGTTAAAACTAGCAATTGAAAAAATTGGAAATAAAATTCAGAAAATGAGTGTGTGCTGATGTTAGAGATTATTCTCTCATAGTTTTTTTATCATGTTGTATTTTTTTTAACTGGATTGATCGAAAAACTTTTGTTTGAAAAAAATCTGGTACTCAAAATGTGGTGGTATATGAAATTTATCTTATAGAAGATAAATGTTTGAAGTGTATTTAGCCTTGATGGTATCTCTCATTTTTTTCATTAAATCTCCACTTATGAGGGCCCAAAAATTCTAACGTCCCTGATATTATTCTGAGAAATTCTCAAAAAACTTCCGATCAGTCCTCATGAAATTCATAAGATTCTATATGTTTGAATGTTACAATTCCATGAATTATTAAGAGTTAGCATTGCTGATAATTTGGTTCCCTTATTATTTTCGGCCAATTTCAGTTACCAGTGTCAGAATACTCATGACCCACTACGCTAAATTTTGTATACGTAGTGGAACTAAGCATTAAAACTGCATCTCTATACATGGATACGTGGGTCGCTGTAGTCCAGGGGGTAGAGCATTGGACTGCTGACCGGAGGGGCCCAGGTTCAATTCCTGGGCAAGGCACTCTGGGCACCTGTAGCTCCACCCAAGCTGTATGATTTTTCGGGTACCAGGTCTTCCTAGGCAACCATAACCGGCAAAGGGAAAGGACCTGGCCCCCCTACCCTGATGTGCGAATTTCACATGCCGTCGGGCTTAGTACTGGGTGAACACTACCATCACCTACCAAACCGACCTTCAGGTTGATTACTGTGTTTATGGGTTTTTCTATGGGAATACATGGATGCATCTTTGACTTGAGCGCAACTAATGAGATGGTTCTGTATGTTTACTTCCTTTTCATACAAATTTTGGACCAAGGCTTAGATATTTAAGTTTTGCATCTATATAATCCACCATATCTGATCATATTGGTCATGTGTGTTCAAATATTTACCATTTGGTTGAATCCATTTAATTGAATTTCTTTGGAAACAACATGAGATAATGATGATTTTTCCTATTTTACAAGCAATGGCAAGTATTTAAAAATATATACTTCATGCACTTGCCGGATAAGAAAAGAGTAAAATTAAAACTTTCGGGGGATGATTGTATGAGACCAGTCCACAGCACAAGTATAGTGTGGATCCTCCCATTAGGATTTAAAGATGGCACATTCCAAGAATAAAGGGGCTCAATGTAATAGTGTGTATGGACCACAAAAACGTTTCTGTCAAGTAAACAGTTTTTTACAAGCTATTTGAAGCAGGTTTTCCTTTGTGGAAAAAAATTGGCAAAACAGTGTGCTGTGTGGATGAAATGAATAAGCTAATCATAAGAGATTTGAATAAATATGGAATAAATGGATTACTAAGCTAGAATTTCTGATTTTACGTCCATGTGTAAATTTTTTGTTTAGAAAAAAGATAATTCAAATATATATATTTATAAATATAAATAATCTGGCTGTCTGAATAGAATTAATAATATTTTGTTTGATAATTTTTTTTTAATTCATATCAAACTGAAATTCAATATGTCGCTTGCAAAAACATTTACAATTTAGGTTTTTTTTCTTTCCAGTTTTTATAATGATTGCACTTATCTACTGTGCTCAGATAATGCAACCAAGTGTTAATCCACACTCCGTGGTTTTGGTTTTCACCCATTGATCCCCTCCAACATAATATTTCTAATGTGGTTACATTTTAGCAATTTGCACTTACATTGTATTCCATCACTTATTTCAGCTCTGCATTTAGAAGTTTAGTGCCCTTAACCTTTCCATCTGAATGTTTTCCCTTTATTTCTATGGCATGGCATGGCTTTTTTGTAGGTAAAATGCCCTCTCTATGTTGTGCACGTTATGAGCAAATCTGCAGCTGATGCTGTTACCAATGCAAGGAGGAAAGGCATTGTAGTATACGGAGAGCCCATAGCTGCATCCTTAGGCACTGATGGAACACTTATTAAGCATGATTGCTGGAGACATGCTGCTGGGCATTTAATGAGTCCACCCATTAGGTCAGACCCAACAACTCCGGAATATCTGATGGAAATGCTGGCAAGGTAAGTATTTTGGTTCAATACTCATTTTGTGCAGCCATCTGTACCACTCCATAAGCAAGCTGGTGAAAAGAAATTGAAGTAAAGATATGCGTTGTCAATCTTACTTGTAAAGAAATTATCTAGCCTTATAGCCTGGTACATATGCTGATCAAAAATGTAAAATTAGCAGTGGAAGTCGAATTTTGTTCTACATGTTTTCATTGTAGTAAGAAAAATGCTTATGATTCTGCTCACTGGAAGAGCTTATCAAGTATTTGTGATGTGCTGAGGGGCAAGTGTAAATGAAAATGACTAATTCATGGCTGACATTCAAATATCTAATTTTCTGTTAATTTTTTTCCCATCAATTTGTGAACAGCAAAAATTAATGCTGACTCTGCCTGGTCTAAGACTGTCATGAAAGAGAGGACAAAAATTCCTGGAACAACACCAAAAATGTATTTGTAAAATAAGAAGAATGAATAAATCTGTTAGAGTGGCAATAGGGTTTGGCAGGGAAATCAAACTGAATCCATTAGACCCACGGATCAGTCATATGCTGCAACCTGTTAAAATTCCCGACTGACACTTAAAAAGTCATTTTTGAAACTCCTGGGAATTTTTCTAAGTAGTGTTGTCGTAATGTTCCAGTAGCTTAAGGAAGAGAGTCGTAGCCTAAAATAAAAATTCCTTTCAACGTCATTTGGATGCAATAATTATGTGAATAAAATTTTTATTTGAAATCCAATTATATAACAGTAAGTAATAGTGCAATATGATAGAAGTAAACATTGGTGATATGTAATGCATTACTATGTAATACTTTTATTAAGATTCACATTCTCTTACATTTCTTCATGTACAGCTCCATCGGTTAAAGTGGTCGTACGTACAAAAATATATTGAGGAATCCATTATTTTTTAAGCTACATTTTAAAATGTCAGAAATGTCTTCGTTATTGGTATAGGAAACAGTTGAAGACACAGTATTTTTCATAGTTAGTGTGAGTTGTATGTCAGTGGAGATAATTCGGTGGTGTGGCATGAAATCATATCTCCATGTGCATTTTGGAGAGTGGTGGGATGCTATGTGGTCAACGTCGATGATTTCGGAAAGGAATTCAGGAGAGATTGATCAGTAGAGTTTTAGACAGGAGAGGAGAACGTCAGACTTTGTGGTTTGGGATGAAAGCTTCGTTTTGATGGTTTCCAATGATTAAATTTTCTTACTGAAAGCCTTAGTATTCTGTACACATGTTTAAGATGTATCATCATCATATTTGACCCAGACTAGGTCAAGATATCTACCATCCCCTCCTCTCCCAAATTAATATCAGAAGTCAGTTCTCAGCAATACATATGGGGTCAGATGTTGGTGGTTGGGAGATCCAACTGTCTCTTCATGGTCCCCATGAATTAAGTATAATAATGGAAACAAATATAGAGTACATTTTATGAAAAACTTAACTCATTTAATAAAATACATTTCATTGTTCTTTTCATTTCCATGTTTCAGGCACGGTTTTCTGGAGTAGATTATCAAGTCTACCTCATGTTTCCAATTTGTCTTGTACTAACCATCTTATTGAAAAGTATGTTCTTTGATCTTTTGGATTATAGAATCTCACAATTGATACCAGGATTTCTTTTTTTGCCCTTTGGGATTTGCAGATGCATTTGAATAACATGTCATTTTCCTTATCACTTGCTTTCCTCATGGTTTATTAGACTGGTCTGTGTGTTAGTGTTTATGCATGTGTGTATGCGTGTATGTATGCGTGTGTGTATGGGTGTGTTAAGCAATAGGAGAGATGTATTTGTTAGGTTTGTGTGTAAAGCATTGAGAAGAGAAGCATATGTGTTGCGAATTGGGTGGGATTTCCTCTCGTCAGGTCAACTGCCCACTCTATGTGGTGCGAGTAATGGGCAAGCCTGCCGGTGATGCGATTGGGGCTAAACACTCTAAGGGTGTGGTGATATTTGGAGAGACATTGGCCTCCGCTCTGGGCACAGATGGCAGAATGTACTGGAATTCATGCTGGAGGCATGCGGCTGCTCATGTCACGAGCCCTCCCCTGCGCCCTGACCCCACAACCCCAGTGCATTTAATGAAGCTGCTTGCATCGTAAGTGCCCAGCTCAATAATGCATCATCCATTGGTCACAGATTTCAGAGGTCAGGATCCTTGGCAGAGGGCTCACCTAAGGTCCATGGGAATATTGTGAACTCTTGCAATGGTAGCTGATAGCCTTTTACAGACAGTGAAAGCAATGGCTCATGCTTTTAGAAAGAATAATCTGCCAGTCAAGGTATGTGTTTGATCCACTACCCAAGCACGGCTACCTTCCTAAGCCCCACCTAATATAATACTTAATTCATACTCATGAATTCTGCATTATGATAAACTTTTTTGACCACATAATTCCCATCTACCTTCATTCTGTCCAACTGCTTATTTTCTTTTGCCTTTAACTCATTTGGCCAACATACTCCCCTCCACCAGTGTCCCAACAATCCATGGTTCCTCTTCCCCCCTGTTCATGCTGCTACATAGAATCCATTCCTCATCACACCCACATCACCAAAGCCTCCTCCAGTCTATACCCATCTTTCTGCCCCAACAACTAAGCTTGAAAGCTGCACAACAACACCATCCATGAACTCAATGGCACCGAGCTTGGCTTCATGAAAATTTGTCTTGAAGGCCAAGGAAAACCAAGTAATTTTCCACCCATTTTTGATTTGCGTGTATCTAGTTTCAATCCATAGAAATGTGATGTAACACATTGAAAATAGCTTCACCCTAAATGTAGAATCACCTGTTTTTCACTGTCTTTTACTATGCCCCATATATTAAAATGCCTGCTTCTCCACATTCACAATTATATGATCACTGTCATCAACTCAGTCTTCATTCCAAAGCTTCTCTACCTTATTTGATTCTTCCCACAATGTCCCCACTGCTCCACCCACCATCTGTTGAAACGACTTCAAAGTAGGTGGACTGCTCCACCCAATCCAGCTGATGCCCGCGAAGCCAGTGCCCATCTTAACCCTGTTGCTGCTAGAAAATTTCACTACTTTTGTTCCCCACTCGCTCTCATCCCAAAGCCATCACACTGGTTCTGAGATGCACACAGCATAAATTTCAATCTCAGGGCAAACCGGCTGATTAAAGTCTCACTATCCAACAACCACACATCCAACCAGCAGCCATCAATTCAATTAACCATATGAATTCCCTATAATTAGAGAATGTTAAGTGGCCAACTTAGCTCTTTCAACATAGAGGCATTGTATGAAATGGAAATGGAAGAGTTGCGACGTGCGATGACCTACATTTTTTGCAATTCTCCCTGTATCTGTGCAACAAGAATGATGTGAAAAATAAAATGCAGTGATATTCCTTCTGTCACAACATAAGTGTAAAGGATTTTGTGGTAAATGTGTGCTTTGCAGAAAATTATGAATGAGTTTCATAACACTGTAAAAGTAAACATTGAGTCAAACCTCTGAAAAATCTGGGATGAAACATTGAGAGGGTAATTTTTATCCCAGCATCATTTTGCCCTTATAAGGCCTATCGAAGAGAGCCATTTATAATGTCTTAGGAGCAGAGCCATTTATAGTGTTTATTGCACCATTACACTTTGGAATTTCACAAATACAAGGTAGGAATGTGAAAGGAAAAATTACTTGTATGTACCTGTGAAAAATGGATATTGCCATTTTTAAACCAGATAAGGAACCTTCCATGTTACAGAAACTAAAGGCTTCCTTGCCCTCTGGGCATGCTATAAGAGAAAGTGTTAATATTTCATTATGTGACCATTAGCTTATCAAACTCACACTCAATCTGGAACAGACCAAAAAAGTGTGGTCTCAAAAGGTCTTCAATTCAACAATCAAGTAACAGATCAACAGATTGACACCTTCGGCATATTTTGGGTGCCTGAATGAAAATACTCCAATCTTGGTTCTACTTGACACAAGATTTTATGCCACTTGGAAATCAATGTGAATATAGCTGTCAGCCATTACAATTTCGTTAATCATGGTTTGGCATGTGGGAGAGTCACGTACTCATCATGAAGGTGAACTTGGGAACTTGAAAGTCTCACCCAAAGGACTTGTATTACCTGGTGAAAATGTTCTCTTCTATTGCATAATGCCTTGCTGGTCCTCTAATGTGATTCAAATTGGAGAGTTCCTTGCTATTGTGTGATAAGTGATTTGATGTTTTCAAAGTTGAATTGAATCTAGTTGCAGTTTTATGGTACAGCAGAGGAATACCTGGTTCTTGATCCCAATTTTATCCTTTCCGGAAATTATTCCCTCACCCTGAAGACACATGCTCTCCCAACTTGGGTGTCTTAACCCAATTGTATTCAAAAGATTATGGAAGTTTTGGGAATCTCCCATGCATATCATCATGTTTTCAAACAGTTTTCCTTAATGTCATCAAGTACTCCTTTCATTTAAGCTTCAGCCAAGGAAGCAATTGAACCAAGTCAAGTAGATCTTGATCCTTTTCAACCATTAGGTTCTGTCTAAGGAAACCCTCAAGCCAGCATTATTACATAGCTGTTCAAAGCACAGCCATCAGCCCTAGGCAGAGACAATAATTCCTGCACACCAAATCTCATCCTGGCGTTGAAGTATTTAATCCCCTGGTTTAACCTGGTGTCTTGATTTCTATGACTTAAGTTAGCCATTTTTGTATTTCATGTTGGAGTTTGTTGAGGCATAGCGTAGATCAAGACTCTTGTTTTGAGGTCTTCTGCAGGTCTGCAGACATTTTTCTCAATTTATTTTGTGTGTAGAGATCTATTCAATTTCATTATAATTAGTGGACACTTCTGAAGTGTTCCAATAGTTTCTTCATCTCTTATTCATTCAAACTTTGCTTATGGTTACACTGTATTTAGATCAATTAATTGATGCATGGTCGCCTTCATGAGCTCAATAAAAATAGGACCAGGTGCACTCAATGTCTGCAAAATATAGATGTCTCTACTGTGTTGACATTTTTTATGCTTACTCTTGGTGATTGGGTGTAGAAAAGAGGCCATCCTCGACTGCTATGGCTGAATGACTGAGAAAATGTTTGACTACACTCATGGTGATTTGACGTAAACTTTTCTGACAATATTTTTCCTCCTATGGATTGAGTTTCGACCAATCCTAAGTAAAAATGGCTTGCTGATACAATTTTCATTACAATTGCTCCAAACTCCTCTGCTAGGAAGATTGAAATACTTTCAGAAAATATTATTTGGATCACCTGAAGCAATCGTAAAGAAAAATTATGTAGGACAGTCATTTTTGATACTCATGACTCATGAAGTGGGTGTGCAAAATGCATGTTCCGATTAACCCTGAGGATGCCTTTCCCACAAAATATATTTTTTTTAATCCCAAACTTTCTACAAACTCCTTTTAGAAGATTTGTTTACAATCCCTGCAATATTTTTGCTATCTTGGAAACACTATCACGGCCATAACATTGCATGAATTAAGAGTTGGTTCCTTCCAGTATTCAATTTAAAAAGAGTAAGCATTTTGAAAGAATGTTTGACTCCTCAAGTGACTAGGCAGTTTTGTATTAACTCTGCATAAAGACATTGATTAGGGTGGTTTACTGTGGTTGTCAAGGTTTTAATCATTTTAGGCCATCTCTTTATCATGAAATTGTCTGATCATTTGCATGTAAACTTTCCTTCAATATCTTTTTACAATGGCATTATCATTGAAACTATGAGAGATACTATTTTTCACTATACTTAGTCATAGCTGAAAAAATTTTTGTGAAGTATGGAGAATTTTTTCATTTATTTTTCTGTGCTGCTGTCTTCTGTTGTGTAATGGAAAAGTGTGCGCTTTACGTGAATTAAATGATAAGGTATGTATTTGAATGTGCAAGTACCTTGAAAGGCAGCAAATAATATTTAATGATCGGTACAAATGAGCCACCAGTGTGGGTTGGTAATTATCTCATTTAAACCATTTGACTATTGAATTCCTCACCCCATACTGCGTTGCACCAACATTGACTTGTTGTTTTCCACATTCAAGTGGCTTATTAGCTTGATCTCTGGTGCATGTATTGCATTTTGGCAAAAATTATGAAATGGAAGTTTTTGTTTATTGTAACATAAATGAGCTCTATGCTGTAAATGTGTTATTTCAAATTGATATTCATGAAGACTGCCTCCATATTAAAATAAGTGCCCAGTTTTGATGAAATATTTATGGATATTATCAGTCCTAATTTAATGTGCCTGATGAAGGAATACTCATATGGAAATTCTTTATTTTTTCTGTTTCAATGAAGACCTTGACTAGAATTTTCCTAACTCTTCATTAATTTAGCATTTAAGTTCTTTCTGTTTCAAATTGAATATATATATGTAGCATTATCACAAATGACTTAATTTTTGATCCTCTTCAGTGGTGACCTTCATACTACTGGCAGTGATAACTGCACATTCAGTGAGTCTCAGAAAGCCTTAGGGAAGGATGATTTTTCAAAAATTCCAAATGGAGTTAATGGAGTAGAAGACCGCATGTCTGTTGTGTGGGAGAAAGGTGTTCAATCTGGATTAATGGACCCCAAACGTTTTGTTGCTGTTACTAGCTCCAATGCTGCAAAAATATTCAATATATATCCAAGGAAGGTTAGTGGAGATAGAAATATTCATGGTCCTAAAATATTTTCAACATATATTCCCAGTGGTAATTATAATTATTGTTAATACTTCTTTTCAAGGGTTGTATCGCTGTTGGGTCAGATGCTGATATTGTTGTTTGGGATCCCCAAAAGACAAGAACAATATCAGCTAAGACACATCACCAAGGTGTTGATTTCAATATATTTGAGGTGAGTTTTGAGTAGATTATTTTTACTGAGCTTTAATTGTAATAAAAATTGATTTTTTTCACGAGAGCTTTGATTTATAGGGATTGGAATGTCATGGAGTGCCAGAATATGTGATTGTAAATGGCCGCATTTGCGTTGATGAGGGAGACTTGAAGGCTGTCCATGGCTTTGGAAGATTTGTTCCAACTCCAGTGTATGCACCATTTGTCTATGAAATGGTCAAGGATAGGGATGAGGTAAGGAAAACTTAGTTTGATGGTTACTTCCAATCACATTGAATGATCCATCCAATTTCTATTTACATTTTTCAGTTTAAATTGTAAATGTTGAAATCATGCTGACATGTCTTAGTTCTCAATCCACAATTACCAAGCTACAGTCAGACTTAAATTTTTATTTTCTCGCAATGTTTGCATTTTATATAATTTTCTTTCTAACTCCTGCCAACATCATATAAAAATTTTGCCTTTTTTTGCTTTCCTTCATTTAATTTAATATGTCCATTTAAAATACCTCAGTTTGGTATCTCATTCAGATTTATATAAAATGAATACTGCATAATTGATTGTAATGTTGATTCAGGTTTTAAAGGGTGTAATTGTGAATAATGAAATGCAAGCTCTATGACCTGAATAGATAAGAAAATAAAACTTCAAAAACTCAGTAAGAATTTGAAACACCAAGCATGCTTTAATGGAATCTGGGGTCTTAAGAGATTTTAAGAGTTTTGTCTCATGCTCAGGATCTTTTTAATAGAAATAAATGCCCCCAAAACTGATGCACAGCAGCTTCTCTTGCACCATCAGTGTGGTGTTCACTGCAAATTGACCCTCACCAGGGATCAGCACATGTATCAAACACAACATTTATCAGTCGTGTTTCATGTAATTGTGCACTGGAGGCTAAAGTCATGGCCTGGGAAAAGTAGATGATCCCCCGACACTCACATGTGAGTACTTTCTTCATGAGGTTGGTGTGGATACATGCTGGAGTATAGGTCACATTCACATGATTGGTTTGGAAGGAAATCAATTCAGCGTGAGTGTCTTTATCATTGGTGTTTCCTATCACTTCTAGCCTGCAATGTAGTTGTGCTCGTGCTCTTTTTTCCCATTTTAGGTTTCTTAAAATTTATGTCAATTATTTTGTTTCAGAGCCTGAAAGAGAAACCATATGTGGATGGCATTCCACCGACTGGGAGTAATGCTGCCATGACAGAGGATCCCATGGTCTGCACCACTGCCAATGCCGTGCATAAAATTTCACTCAACACCACTCACGAACAGAATGGCTCAGATGACCACATTTTGGCAGCTGGGACTCATGAAACTCCATGCTCCACACCTGGTGATGCTCACAGTCGCCCTCTGACCAAAGCTGGCAGCCGTAATCTTCAGGATTCAACCTTTTCGATTAGCAGTAAGCATACCCACACAGAATAAAGATATCTGGAGGACATCCATGTGAAGGGTTGCCATCTCTTAAGCTTGATGTTAGTGCATAGTTCTCAGGCATGTCGCCCATTAAATTTGAGAGTGGAGTAATGAAACCTGCTCTTCATACAACTCAAATGATCCTTTGTGACCATATGCTATTTCCCTTGCTATAGTCACATAAATCTTATTTTGTTTGCAAAAAGTTCTTTTGATGATAGGTAATAAATCACCAAGCTTTATTTCGTTTAGATCAATTCTCACATTACACAGTCTCTTAAAAAGTGTTCAGAATGTAACTTTTCGAATTTTTTAGACGATTAGAAAGTTTTTGACTTGAAATGAAGTGCTAGCAATAAATTATTTTGCATAAAGAAGTTTTTCTGTGTATCAACTAATTTTTTTCTTTGTTTGATAGCCATTTTATAGATAAAATAATTGAAGTTTAGAAATGTGTATATTATCTAGTGGGTAGAATAACAACATGTCAAAGTAGGTTTATGACATACCAGCATAATCCTCATCTTATCAAGTAGGCTTTGGATTCAATTACTTATCATATTCAGTAGTGTAAATTTCGAAGTAACTATAGAACTGGGCACCATAAATATAATTTGCGTGAGAGATATGAGAAGGTAGTTCCTACCAATTCATGCTGGTTTAACTGAGAAAATTTATTACTATTTGTATATTATAACTTGTGCATTGTAATCTTAAAGCTTTTGATGTGATATTATTCCTTATTGATGTATTTCAATTGGGATATCAGTAATAGTGTCATCATTCAAAGTAGTTTCATGATGTAGTAGTTTTGGCTCTCTAGTAACTTTTACTATCCTGTGCTTAAAGAAATAAGTAGGCCGTTGTAATTAGGGAGTTGGCAACCCCCTTCTGAAGACTGTTGATGTCCTCAAGATGTTTGCATTTTAAGAAGTTTTGTTTCTTCTTACTACTATTCTATTATTCCAAAGATAAATTAACCATGCATCTACATTAGTTGTCTTAACTCGCTTGATTTTTAAGACCCTTCTTGTAGTGCCCATAGTAAACATTTGTTAGTAGTCAAGTGGCATTGCAATGCACATTGGATGTTTTGTTAATCCCTGTGAAAGAGAAGAATGAATTAGATTAGTTAACCTTATGGAATGAATCATGGAAAAAGTTTGTCAAATAAAATGTTTCCTCACATTTTCAATAGATTGTAGATAAATCTCTGACTGAATTAATATTTTTAAATGTGTACACCAGTTTTTCTTAGTTGATCACTCTGTACTCAGGGGAAATGCAGAAGTTCAACCAATGAGATCTTTCCATTGACTTTTGGCAGATTATTGTTATTTGTGTTCTTGAATTAGGTAAAGCTAATGAGGAGTCATTGATTTTCTGATGAGTATTGCAGTGGCTGAACTTCTTCACTCCTTTGAAAGTCTTTAAGAGATCATCTAAGAAAAGTTGGGGATACAAACATTGTATCATTGATCAGTTCATCCTAACCAAAGCATGTGTAGTTAGTTAATGTGTTCTTGTGAGACTTGGATTTTAATAAGTAATCAACTGAACTCCATCCCATAAAATGTGATTTGTATGTAGGTGTGGGAAAGATCATTAGTCCCCATGTAAAATTGTAACCTTGTGTAAAGAAAATAGTGTTACTTCTTTATTCAGCTAAATTAATTTTAAAAATGCATGTTACAGCAGTGACAATTGACAAAAAAAACTTTCATTGTTCAATTATATACATAACAAAACATAAAATGTCATAAGAGTAAGTGATGACATAGCGTCTGATAGTAATGACTTTTCACCTGACATGTTAGAAGCCTTCAGCATATTTTTTATAGCATTTGTGTTCCCCAAGTTTAAGATAAGGCCAGTTGATACAGACTGTATTTGCTCTCAGTAATGCAAAGAGTTTGTTGTTTTATAAAACTTCATGTTTATTCAGTTGAGACCAGATAGTTTTAGAAGGAAACATACATGATTTCTGGCATATGAGTACTGGTGATAAAAAAAGCATCATTTAAGTTTTTAAATGAGTTACATTTTAAATGTACGAGTTATAATCTAATGGAATAAAGCTGATTAATTTTGATTGCAGCATAAAGAGTTGACATTGGATTCAGTAGAGCTTAAAATTATGTCCTTGCGTAAGTTTTTTCCATGATGTAAATAAAGTAGCTGTTTGAGGCTCCAAAATCAAAAGGGTAAAGTGGGAGAAACATCTCTTCTTTCCCGTTCTTTGCCATCCATTCAGCATCCAGTAAAACCTGAGCACACACAAACCCAAAGAGGGCTGCTTTTCAATATTTTTCCATTGCTCAAAAAGCTTGAATGATGTAATATACTGTTTTTATGATGAAAAAGGAGCTTTGAAAATTCTGGATTTGGATGGGAATTCCACGTAACATTTTCTCTCCAGATGGCAGTGTGTAAATGGAAATATGGATGTCCTATGGACTTTATGTGCTGTGTGGGTGCTGATAAGGTTTTGGGTCTATCTGTGAAATCCTTGCCTTGTTTATGCCAGTTAGAACACCTTTTTTCTTGAACTACTCTTGGCTCATTGATTTTGAAAAAAAAAATGTTCAATGAAGGAATTATTTCAATTTATCAAATTTCACTAGGAAAATTAATGGTGGCTGGCTTTTTATTCTGGCATGTACATATTTCCTGAAGATTAATTGATTGCCTGGTTCTATCCCTGTTAGTTCATTATCTTTCTCTACTTACTCTAGTTTTTTTAAACCTTATTTTGCAAACTGTATTCAGAGTATCTCTCCGAAAAATGTTGTTCTTCTCTGGAATATTTTAGAACATAATTAGCCGAAAAATGGTCATATATTATGAACGTTTATCAATTTCCTAATCATAAGTAAGCAGTTAACAGTAATCATACCTAAAATATATTATTGTAGAGGTTGATCATATAATTAGTTTGATAATAAATATGAAGTGGGTGTATCCTGAGCAGAAATCAAATGGTAATATGACAAAAATGAATTATGAAGATGTAGATTAATGGCAGTTTTTTTTGGGTAGTGTGCTTCGTGAACTTTAAAGGATGAAGCAACCTATTAAAAAAATTAGTGATGTAGAATATTTTGGGCATCTATTGGGTGCGTATATAAAATAGGTCAGTCAAAGTTCAACCACTAAGGATACCAGCCAGATGGCATCTGGCTGCTCCAAAAGCCTGAAAATGGTATTTGGATCCTTCAATCGTTTGTCAAGCCTGTCCATATATTTTCTACCAACATTCAGGATTATGGGCATCTTGCTTCTGTCCAACATAAAAATGAATGTCTACCTCTCCATCTTGTGGCATGTAAAATTTTTAAGGGTTTAATTGCCCAGATGCATTTCACGACATTTTCTAAAATCCAATTGAAGGTGAATTTTTTATTCTCTACTTGAAGTAAAATGAAAAGTGATGGTTAGTTGCTGTTCTCATTTCACTTGTCTCTAACCTGATGCCTCATGTAAAAATTCTTGAAACTGCATAAATGTGAGTGAATCATAGAAATGTTTTAAATGGTATTTGCTCATTCAAATAAGATCACTTTTATTTTTTGTAAGCAATTCATTTAATTCATAAATAACAAGGTGCCTTTATTTCTCATTACCTATAGGCATATTAGCATCTAATACATATTGTTTGATTAATTAAATGCAGCTCTGACAGACTCTCAGAAATTAGTTATGTTTCATTTCTTTAAATGCACTTGGGTTTTTACAGAAAATGAGTTTTTGCTATATGCTATCATCTGTACATAAATGAAATACTTGTATTACATTTTTTTCTCTTAATCTTATGTCAGTTTGATTTTGGCATTCTGATTCCATTCCACATTTAACCTTTTTGCTGTGCTGATAGGCATGGCTCATCATTTTTATACTATTCATGGCTAATTATGTTCTACCAGAGTGAAATCAGTAAGACAGATGCTCTGACCTGCCTTTGAAGTTAAAGTCATCAAACATGCATTTGATTGGTGCTGCATCATCCTTGTTGAGATAGCTCGGCTAATTGTGCTGTTGCTTAACACTTCAACACTGTGAAGTTTCACTATTTGCCCTAATTTTATTGCCAGGAGCCAAGCATTCTTTAAAGAATTGCTTCTGAGGGTTTGCCTCAAGCAATGGGCACCCTTCTGTACTCATTTTTCCCATTGCTTCCTTTAAATTTTGATCTCTACCCATGGCAGGTTTAGGGTAAGGCAAGTGGTGGGATTAAACTTGGTGTTATTTTAGACAGAATACAAAAATGAAAAGCAATTTTCAAGATATCAAGAAAACATTTTGAATGAGTCACGTTCTGTTTGCTCAGTCATGCACTATGATCATTTTTTATGTCCTAGCGACAAATGAATTATGCCATTTTTGCATACACAACTTAAAAGTATGATAAAAAGTTAAGTGAAGTTAATTGAAAGTATAAGTGGGCACATGTAAGCTCATCCATTTGTGATTGGTTATTAAAGGGCTGAAAATTTCATTGTGTAGTTATTCTGAGAGTAAGATTTGAGTGCACTGGAAGCGATAGTATATTTTTGTTAATTTCTGAATGTATGGCAGAATATTCGGATAATCAGGACTCACTTTGAAGTGTGGTGCATGTAGAGATAGAAATACCAAATTTTTTGTCCTTTTTTTTAGCAACCTCTTTAATTGAGTATTCTGGGAAGTGCCACTTTAGAATGTCCAAAAATTTTATTGAGATCTTCACTTGCACAACTCCTGACTGAATCAGACTCCCCAAATTTTGTAAATAGCGGTAATAGGTGTTTTTTTGTGATATATTGAAAATCTTGCGATTGTTTAGGCCACATTAACCTCCAGTAAAACTGAACCATCTCTCCCTTTGAAATGGGGAGGCACTCTTACATTTTGTTAAGGGAAGGATGACATAAAACAAAAAGCTATTAACTGAAGTTTTTGAACTACTTATGAATTAAAATATCCTCCTCCAGAACATTAAATCTGGTGTGGGATAAGTGACACATGAAAATCGTTTCCACTGGCTACAAAGGTGGCAAATTCTGTCACTAAAATCATTCTTTTCTTTTATCTTCACTTTTTGATCCATCCATCACTAGACCCATATTGTAGAGAAATGTTGGACTGTTTCTGTTCCTGGGGTCATTATTAAATGGAGACAGAATCAACAGATAATCAAAACTTAGGAGTAATAACTTGATAGTTACATGCAATATCAGTGCCAGTACTTCATTTCCAATATATTTAGCAGGATTTGATTGTTAAAAATACTTTTGGTAGGTCCATGTAGTACCAATGTATTTCTCTTTAATGGTGCCCTCTCTCCTGTGTAAATCAATATGAAATTGTAACCAGGCACTTTCCAAATGTCACCTATGGCTCTGTTTTGTAAACATCCTTAATGAACAAACATGAGCTCATGCAAGGTTTAATTTGTCACATCACTTCATGCATTACAGTACACATATTGATGTGAAAAAAGGATTTTCCAGGCACATACTATTATTGAGGAAGAATCAAAATACTTTGCATTTCCAATGGCTAGAATTTATTGCTGTCAACTACTTGAGCTACCCTGTAGCATCAACTGGATTTAGGATAAATTCTATCGTGTAGAAATGCTAAGTATTTCGATTCTTCCTTGTACAGTACCATTGAATTCCACAAAGTATCGGCCCTAAGTATCTCTCAAATATATTAATGACATTATTATTCCCAGTGTTCTCCCAATTAGAAATTAGTTACCACATAAGTTGCCAGCCATGAAATTAGTGAATGTGATAGGTATAAACATTAGTCCAAACATGGGTTGCTGTTAAGATGGTCGCTGATGTGTGCGAAGCAGGCAAAGAATTTAACTACCATGTGAATTAAAAAATGGCATTTATGTTCTCTCTTGCACATTATTCTACTTAATATGCTTTACAACCAAAATATACATAGAACATACTTTCAATATTGATAGTGGGCAATAGTATTTGGGTGACATTTTTTTTCTCAAACTAGTTGTGCCTAATGAAATTGTTAGAACATTCAAAGTTACCCAATGAAAGTGTGAAATAGCCTTTAGGGATGTCTAGCAAGATGTGAATGGTGCATGATACAGCAATGTATGTGCAAGTTCTTAGACAAGGTGCTAGCATGGGAAAAATGAAACTATTTAGGAGTGCTCCTTGATTGTTCTATCTACACTAGGTGCACCACTTCTGTCAAAAATGTACTACTCATTTACTTTTTTGTTTTGTGAAGCTTGGATCGACTTTTCTGTGTGACTATGCAGTTTCAATTGTGTGTGTGTCAATGTTAATTTTATTTGTTGTTTTCTTTATACTGATTGATTCAATGTTTTAAGGTTGTGTGAAGCATCTGCAAGTATTTCTGTTCAAAAATCCTGTGGCATTTCAATTTCCAAGCAAATTATTTAGTGTTGAAGTGTTAAGTAAGCATCCTTTTAAGTTTTTTTTTCTTGACTGGACATTCTTTCAACATTCAGCAGACTTCCCATTCCATGCGATTTGACATGAGTAACATTTGGAAAAATTTTGGTGAATCTTATGGCGTTTGAATTTGAAGTTAGTGCATTTGGTGCTTGTGCTTTTTCTAAATATTTGCCCTTGGAAATTTCTGTAAGTGAATGTTGAATGGAATTTGACTTCTTGAAATATTTGTTTGTGCATGCTTTCTCATATAAGGATTTTGATTAATGTTTATTTTTTCATGATTTTATTTGGATGATCCCATGAAATTACTTTTTAAGGCTTGATTTATACCATTAATTGAAAACCATATGAAATTAAATATGCAGTGATGGAAAAAGTATTGTAAAAGTGATTGTGCTTCCGTAGTCCAATTTCATTGGGACTTCAATCATCCCTTTGGGACTGTAGAGGCAAACCAAATTTATCAGGGTGAAATTCAAATACTCTGAAGCAAGCAGGATTAAAAAGGGTTATTGGCAGATTTTTTGTTACAATGAATGACATTCATGCTGGAGAACTTTATAGTATATATCTCATTTAAGGAGTAGCATTCCTTTGCTGTGGATTTTGTTGTGGTGGCAAGCAACCCTGATTCACCATACCATTGGGATGATTCTTTCTTGTTGATACTATTCAGGTGCTTTCATTTAGTAAGTCACAGTAAACAGAAGAAGTCAATGGAAAGAAGAACTTTGCTCTTAAATAGAATAGATTACATGTTAAGAGTGCTTTCATTGTTTTATTAAAAGTTTTTGAAAACTTCCAGGTCACCACTGATATTTATTTTTCTAGCATAAATAATTTTTCTTCCTTTTTAGTGTGTTAGCAAAGTTATGTCCTCTATTTATGTTCCTTGGAGAACTGGATATTTGAACTGGAACCAGAAGTAAGCAGAGTATTTTGTGTACAAAATTGACACCCATACACTTTACAAAACCTAAATATTTTTTCTGTATTTATGTGCAGCATTAGCCCAATATCTTTAGATCCATTAGCTTATGTGCCATTCTGGATATGCTTGTGCACCACAGTCGGTGGCTTGGATAATTGCATTTTCTTATTCATTTTTTAAAGTTATTATTTTGACTAACAGTAATTTCCCATCGATAATGCTCGCGTTATCGATACAAAAATGTTCAGATGATCGAAAAAATGATGTTGCGTGTTATGCAATGAAAATTAAAAAAATTCAAACATAGGCGTATGTTAACACACATCCAATATTGATATATTTTTACACACACTATATATAATTTTTACGTGCATATATATATGTATATACAGATGCAAGGCCTCGATACACGTTCAAGATAACTATGAAGCCCCGGGCACGTGGTATCTATACAAATTCATGAGAACTACAAAGTTCTGGGTGCGCGTTATTGATGGGAAAATACGGTAAATGCAAACATTAAGTGAACTCTCACAATTGTCATTTCTTGGTCATCATTATTGTACATATTGAATGAATTAAAATTTTTATTTATCCTAATGGTGATACAATAAGGTAAAATATGTCTAGGTATTAGTTTAATTATAACAGCCAAAAATTACAGCGCAGATTTTTAAAGAAATGCGTATATTAGTAATAGTCTACTAATCAATCTTAGGTTTTAGGTGAACCCTAAAAACTATTGCACAATGCACTGGTCCTCTCGGCATTTTTAAACACTCTTAAATATGAAAACCAAAATCTTTAGTTTGAAGAAATAAGAATGGCTCAAAATAATTTCCCTACAAGATTAAAGGTAGGTTCAATCTTTTAACTTTCTGATGTGGTCTATGCTCCTTGGGAATATGTCTTCGAGTCATTCAATTGATTCAGGTTCACTACCTGCTCCATTTCCAGGGTTAACTTTACAGGTGGCATTCTATCTACCTTTCCATTATCACTCATGCAATGCAATCAAGCCTTCCCCATTAACCAATGTGCTTTATGTTGCAAGATACACCTATTAAAGGTACAATGTTAAATTAATATGGAGCGGAGTTCCATTAATGAGTTCAAAACCAAAGCCACCTAAGTGTTTTTGATACAATAGTTTATCAAGCCTTATGAATTTTTTTTATTATGATGAAATGCAATTCTAGCGGTTGCAATATTCACACTTTATCTTTAATTGTGTATATAATTGTTCTCATTTTTAGTCGTCATAGTTAATGTTAAACAAAATATGCACCTGTAACATTAATTCCAAGTAATTTTCACCCTTTGTTTGCTTTATCTCTTCATTATTGCTTAATTTTTTTTCACCTGTAAAATGAGTTTTGCTATTTATTTGTCACTTAACTCAATCAGCAAGATATAACTTGCCACACTATTACTGAAGGCGTACTTCTTAAATGATTGTGAAGCCAACCCATGTGGAAAGTCGAGCATAATTCTCTTTTTTAAGGATTTGTTGTTATAAGCTTCAAGATGCTGCAAAAGAAATAATTCCTTTTGAAATGTTGACTAAGTTGACAGTAAATTGTATGTAGCCATGCATTGGCCTCCGTGGAAATTTTCCATTTGCTGGACAAAGCAAAGGAATTCTCTCTAGTTACACTTGCGAGCTTCTGACATTAGATTTTTTAAATTCATTTCACTGCTGTGACAACAGATTGTTTCTCTGGTAACCTGCCTTCAAAATTCACCATCTCATGGTCATCTCATCCCTGACATTTGATAAAAATCATCCAACTGCAAATCATAACACTTGAAAGAGTGAGAATAGTCAATGAAAACTAATATTGGAAAATAGATTTTTGGAAATTCTTTGCTTTCTTTTTCTCCGCCTTATAGTCAAAGGACAATGAATCACAAGTTAGAAATTACTTTATATCCTCCTAGTGATTTGTGATAAATTATCAGTATTGATAGGACCACAACCTCATAACAAGAATAATTTGGTAAATTGTGTAAAAGAATAATTAAAGCTATCCAAATAAGATCTTGTTAGATCATGTTTGTTGCTGTGGAACATCCTACCCTTGTTCAATCCAAGCAGATAGTCATGCTTATCAAGTTGTACTTCCATGATGGATTCTTCTGGGTTACTTTTTGATGTAGCACATAAAAGGTAGTGTCAGGTATCCCAACCTCATTTATTTCTGTGAATGGGTGAAAGTATCAATGGTGGTTTTTTAATCATGAAGACAAAAAATATTGGATTCACATTGCCTGGCATAAAAATAACCCAAGTCCAGCCCAGGGCGGAGGGGAATTGTATTCAAATTCACCATAAGTACGAAGATTTATGTAGCATGAAAATCTGAGTAGCATACCATCACTGTTAGATCAGGCGGTATTGTTTGAATTAATGATCCAATTTTATTCCAAATGAATCATTTTTTCATAACCAAGGAAAAATGAAAGACAGGGACAGTACTTTCATTTCAAGAACACTCTCACATTGTCACCATCAAATTATGTGCAGTATGCATACCATTTTTAAAAATCTCTACTGTGAATTTCACTCCATAATTTGCATGCAGGGATAAGTTCTATTTCTTTTTGTTAACCCTTATGGTGGACTAACTTGTATGTTCACACAGTTGACTGCTAGACTTTATATTTCCCTTTTCCACCACATGGAAAGGGTTAAATGCATGGTGCCTGTTCCTACTATCCTTTCTCTTGGAACAAAACACATAGCAATAAGAGGACAGTTTTATTTAGATTATGATATTTTATTTTGATCAAAATTTCAATCTTTCAAATTAGATGTAGTGTTCACTTGAAAACTGTTATCATTACATGCATCTGAATATATCACTTTGACAGGCATATCCTGTCAACACATTGATACAGTAAGTTTCCATTGGTTAAGTTAGGTGGCAAGGAGAGGTTAAGGGCTAAGGGATATAAAGGTGGATAAAATTTATCTCTTTCCTCTATTTATAGCTTGCAGAAAAATAATAATGATTAGATTGTTAATAGAAAATTGCCAATTTGCAAGCTATGGAGTTTTTAGAAAAGGTTTCCTTCAGCTTCATGTAATGAAACAGGACTCAAGTGGCTGCCTTACCAGTCAGTTCTTCTTCTGAAATAACTGCATATATTTGACTCATTATTACTTGAAAAAAAAGTAAAAGAAAGAGGAAAAAACTCAAACTTGTAAATCTTTGTATTTTTCAATTACAATTTTTATGAAACTTGTCAGGAGTGGTTGTGTGTATGTTAATTGTCCTTAAACTAATTTTTCGAAATCGCCTTTTGGCATCTTATTTTCATTATACCACTCACTTAAGTGTCCTCAAAATCATACAATTCTTCGAAGACAATTTCACAAATTTTCATAGCTGTATGTGACAGTTAACTTGCAAAATTTGGAAGCTAAGAATATTTTTCCTTTCCTCTATTGAATTGAGTTTGGTTTCAGAAGTTCGTTTTGATTTTTTCCAGGCTCTTAATGAAACTTTTACCCAGCCACAAATAGTTTCTACTTCTCAACATGTGCATTTTAATGCATAAATGACTTACATTGTTGTGTGTTTTGAACATTGGTTTAATATTATTATTTTGTAACATAAGCCCACAGTTCCTCTCCCCCTGTCAAGGTACCTATTTGTTTGCTTCTGTGGAGCTTCACATATGAACTTGACGTATCGTATAGCCTTGTAGTGGCTCTCATATTTCAAGTTAATCAAAAACATGTATGCTCACTCATGTTTTGTACCAGTCGAAACACTATCTTTATACCTTATAAAGTTCCTGTATTGGTATTATTGAAGTGCCTATGTCTGCATTGGAATAGTTTGAGTTGAATTAAATGCCTAATATCTGGTTGATGGTGACAAGCTGTGGTTTTTTGACCACCATCTCTTCATACTAATTGTTAGCCAAGTCATCAATTTCTTTTTTGTATCCTCCTCAGTATTCCCATATTTGTGCCTATGTTTTGCTGGTTCTGCTTTGCTCATGGGAGGCAAAGTATTTGAAATTGTCTTAGTTACTATGAAGTGGCATTTAGAACAAGGCGGTGGAAGATATTTGGAACTCATGTGGAAAACCGGGTGTAATTTTGGAGGAAACCCAAGATTGGATCCACATGATCACTTAGGTAACTTAAAATTTAGGTCATGAGGCCCACCTGATTCTCATTTCGAAAATTGTCACTTCCCACTTAGGGGCCACCTTATTTCCGCCTGGAACTAGAAATTTGTGTGTGGGATGCACATTGTTTCTTCTTGAACTTTACCTTATTGCCATATAAAATCATCCTTGTTTCCATTAGAGTATTTTCTTTGAAAATCTTTTAAACACTAATGACTTGCTTTGCAAAAAATCTGTAATGGCTGCTTTGAAAGGTAGTTCCTAACATAGAAGAGAATTTTTGCTAGTCTCATAAAATTTCCACTTCCATTCCAATTTATTTCAGCAGTGAGCAATTGATGGAAATTTAAAAAAAGTTTGCCTCCACCAACCACCCACACAGGCAGTCAGTTGGATTTGTTATGAAATTTTCATGGATTCATCCACAAGTGTGTTCTCTTTGGAGTTCTATAGTTTGGCACCGAGGTTATACATTGACGGAGAGGGTGGAGAAGCAAAAATGTGCAAGGCAAGAGAGGTTTAGAAGCTCTTCCTGCAATGGGAAACATGTTAATTGGTTCTGGTTGTCTCCGGCATAACTTTATGGAATTTATGCTATTTATTGAAATGAAATAAGTAACTTTGTAATTCCACACACACTTTATTTGGAACACGGACTAGGTTTCGATGTTGGATGTCATCATTGGATGGAAACTTAGGTTGTGTTCAAAATAAAGTTGTATGGAATTACAAAGTCACTTTATTTCAGTTCAATGTGTCAATTGATGCCGCCAAGGCATCTCTGTTCTTTCAAAGTCAAAATAGCGAAAAATAATTTATAATGATAAGCATAATTCTAGTGGACTCAGAGGATACTGAAAAACATTTTCTATATTCAGGTTTGTGTGCAGGTCACTCTTTGGGAGTGTATTTTGCCAGACCTGTTCCCTTTCTACAGTCAGCATCTACAAGTAGCTAGACCACTTTTGGCAGTCAATTCTGTAAAGAGAAAAGTGTTTAATGGCCCTATTATTTTTCATTTTTCAAAGGTGGATCTTGATCTCTGTGAATAACAGGTTTGCAGATACATGCTCATGATGACTACAGGGTTATTATTTAGTGCAGAAATGTTACACAGTTAAGGTATTCGTTCATTTTAATATTTACATATAATCATATGATTTCTCTCTGTTGGCCTTGCTCAACATTCTTAAAGTTCATTTTTGTACATATCTTATGGTAAGAAAAGCATTTGGATCCAAGAGATTAGTTTCTCTGATTCTATGCGTATATTTTTTATCGCATCATGCAAGCAGGACTGAATGTGTTTTCGTAGGGCATGCAGCAACCAGGGTGCTCATGCAAAAGTTATTGACATCTGTTGGAGATATTTTACATTTTAATAAAAGAATTTCATAGAGTATATTTTCAAAAAATCTTTTTCTGAAGTTATTGTTCAAAGAAAGGCATTTTACTATCTGGCATATTCCACATCTGCATACTTAAGATTAGGACTGGCCAGCAGGTTGATTGTGATTGACCTGCCAATCTGAGAAGGGTTTTTGGTTGGTAGCGTTCACCCTGGAATTCAATAAATTTTGTACTCTAAACAAAATGCAAGTTCAACTATAAATTAGCTTTTTCATTGTCGATTCCAGTTTTATTACGAGTTGTGAAGTCAGTTGCGGGTAAAAAGGCAGCCAAAGTTGGCAACTCCTGCTATCAATGAAGTCCTCTTGCATAAGGAAGAGTGCAGTTGTTTTTAATTGTGGGGGAGGAAGGGAACAGATAAGGGGGAGGTGAGAGGATGATGGAGTGGCGATGTGGAGATGAATGGATGTAAGGGAGGAAGGAAAACAATGCCTTAGAAAGGGCCAGCATTAATTTTTTGAATGGCTTAATTCCAAAATTCCCACATCATGATAGACTTTCAAAATTACACTCTTGGGAACTTTTTTGTCATTGATCAAGTTGCTGAAAAGATCCCATGCATTTACCGGTGGCTTTCATGAATGCTTTCCACATATGGGGTATGTAGTTCCACTTAAATGTTTGGCTGTCTCATTCTGGAAGTCCTTCCAGGATATGGAGATTGTTGTCTTTGGTTTGACAGTGAGCATGCTTACCTCAGAATTGTAAATGCATATTGAATTTGAAATATTTTTCATCCCCTTAGATATTTGATGGGCTCTAAGATGGCAGACATGATAAAGAAACAAGTGATCAGGTGCTTGTCTTTGGTTTGGGTGTATGGGGCATTATGTGGGAAGATGACAGCTAGTGAGGGAGAGAGGAGTTGGTGGGGATGTAACTGCAAGGGCTGTATGGTGTCCAGCCCACAACATTTTTCAGCATTAAGCTGTTATTCAGAACAATATGCGCTCACTTGCACTTCCAGGCTAGAATTTTATTACATGGTTTTTTTCTGTTTTAGTTGAGAGAGCCTGAGACAGGTCCAGGTGGTGCATCTAGTTTTTGAATATGGATAAAAACTTAGAGCTGGCTGAATATAGACCATGTATTTACAAGTAGAAATGTAGTTTGCCAATTATCAGCACTAATTAGTGCTGATAGAAAAAAATGTCAAAGAGAAAAGGGAGGGAGTGTACTGTTGTTCTTTGTCCATGAGTTGGTTGAGTGTGGTGGAGTATTCTGATCCTCAAATCAGGGCCCTGTTACAAGTCTGCTGTGGTTACCCCACCTTTACCATGCCCGGTACAATAGGAGGTGGTGGTTCGAGGCATTGTGATCTGCTCTGGTGGAGGCTCTTATCAGGTAGATGGATTATATCTTTCCAATGAGGTGCAGGTGCTATTTTCTTAGCCTCGTCTCCGGAATGTTGCAGTCTCTCCCAGCAGAACCAAAGGGTATATGTATATTATTTTACCTACAATACCATATTTTCATTTGGTTTAAGTTTGCCAATACAATTAAAAACATTCACTGCATAGAAATATTACCAACCATGCAATTAGTTCCTATCACTGCTAATGTCTTCCATTGTGAATTTGTCTGTTTGATTAATTCTATATATTGGACTGAAAAATGTAATGGGATCAATAAATCAGAAAAAAATGTGGTTTCTCAAACCTTTTTGAGCAGCTGCTGTGTTGTAAGGTAATTAGGTAACATCCATGTAATTATGAAAATTTTCAAATTTCTTTATGTTAGAGGTGTGAGTTCTTAATTGGAACATGCAAGATTTTACCTCTAATACCAACTTCTTTTTTATTTCTCTAGGTGAAAATCCTGAGGACAGTACTCACCGTGCATCTATTAGAGTTCAAAATCCACCTGGTGGTAAATCATCTGGAGGGTTCTGGTAATGGTCACTATTTTGTACATTAACTTGGCAAAAGTAATTGCTGAAAGCATTTAAAGGATATGGAGTCATATTGAAGCTGTTAAATAGCATTGTTTTGCAAGCAATTACATTTGCTGAAAATTTTGCATTTCTGGAGAATGCATCTTTACTTTCTCTGCCTTTTATCAATCTTTGTTGGAATGTATCTTGTTAAAGTAATGATTGGCAGGAAAGAAAAAAATATTGATGGCTGGTATTTGAGTGAATCTGTAATCCATATGTAAACAGTAAATAGCTCTGGTGCAAGTATTTATGAGCCCATGTGTTTTAGGTTTTGTTTCTCATTTAAATAATTGTAAATTTTAATTTCCATGTTGTAATTGTTCCAAAGTTACCACATTTTGTTTATATGAACCTCTAGTTGTTCACCAGTGACTATTGCTTTTCTCCAGTATGTCACATTTTGTTCATTGTTTGAAATACTAAGTGAAGAATTATGCACACCAGGGTATAGAAGTTCCCATGCTAGTGGAGGAGCCATGTGTAACATTGGTTAGGGAGATGGTTATTTTGGGAAGAAACCCTCAAAGAAGACTGGTAATGTTTGATATGTTGCCTTGCAGCAAGTGTGTGTGCTACAGATGAAGAGTTAAATTAATATGAAAGGTCTGTGTGGAAATAATTTTGTATTATCAATTTATGAGAGTTGGAGCTTATTTGCTCTTTTTGGACCCATTTTTAGTACTATTCAAAATTTGACATGCTGGTATGCACATCTATTTGAAGTCCCATTTGTGAGTTTGATGATACCATGATGATTAGTTTTAGTGTGATAGCAGTCTTCAAAAAGTTTTTGTATCAACAAATGAACTTGGAATCTACTGACATTATTCTAGAAATCATCATGTTAATTGGAAAGAAATACTGCTTTAGTGACATTTCATCATTTTTAAAAGTGATTGCTTTGTAATGGTAATAGTTAGGTAATGTTTGATTGATTCCACAGATCACTAAGGTAAAGCAATTGTGATAAAAAGTATGGCCAGTGTCTACATCTGCTCTTAAGAATTTTACTGTGGTTGGAAATATCTAAATTTTATCCCTTGTCCTTGCACATCTCCATGAAATAAATAGCTTAAATGTCATGGGGAAATTTTTGAATCTCAATAGCTCTTCTGTATTTAAACATAAGAGCTATTAAGCAATAGGAAAAAATAAAGGTCCATTCTCAATTTTTGTTTGCTTGTTCAATTTGAATTTTTTTAAACTTCAGTTCTTCAGAAGTATTTCAATTTATCAACATTGGTTGATTTGTCATATCACTACTAGCCATATTCATGTAAAGCTACACAGCAATGATATTTCATAATATGTATGCATTTGATGAAACATTGTCAGGCTAATATCACATTTAGATGCCTTGTTCTGCTTTAATCATTTCATATTGCTGATTGTATATTCATCAAGTATTTCGCCGGTGAAAAACCATTTGTTTGTAAGTTATTGGCAAAGGTTTACTGTGCAACTAATAAGGTCCTTTACCTTTAAATGGCAGTTCTCTTACCAGAATATTTCTTAGTAGTAATACATCTTTCACCCACAGTTCTAGCATTCATGTCACAAAAATATTCAGTCTTGAGTAAGAAAAGGCTGAGAAGTGACCTAAATGTTTCCAGTCAGTTGCCATCAAGCTATGCTGTCTTTAATATGTTCTATTCATCTCGTGTTTTTGTGTGTGCATCCTTGCTTACCAATGTTAGGCTAAAGATGAAGGCTTGAGCTATGATATAATATGGACAACAAAAAAATTGCAATTCTATGAAGCCAGATTGACGTAAATGAGTTGATATATCAATATACCTAATGGTTGCAGCCTCACAAGTGTTGTACAGCAAGTACTAACTGTTTTGTGTATCCGCTTGTGTATTTTGGGTATGGTATACATGCCTCAACATGAAAAAAAACGGTGGTACATTTTGTTTTAATTATTACGGTATAATTTGTGTTTTTATAAACATATATCCCTCTGAAAATAAATTAATCTAACAGAAAGATTGTTTAAAATATACCTTATTAATATAAATTTCTATGTTGGTTTGTAGAAAAGTTTTATGTTGTTAATTGAGAAAGTGAGGCTATCCTTTGTTGAAAAATAAAAATATGCCTTTTGTATCTTTATACCTCATAGCTGAAACTGTATTTAGCCATGTCTTCTAGAGACATTATTTTTGAAAGATGTCTATTGACTTCAGTCCCGTGATCATAACTTGTGGTGCAAAATTTGCATGAATTTCAGTGGCTATTTATAACTTGGTAAATTGCAACCTTCAGCATGATTGTGAAAACTTTGGCTTGGAAATAAAATGTGTCAATGCACAGGCTTGAAGTCTGTCAAAATATCTCAATTTAAAAAGGATATCTTTTCTTTCACTGGTGTATTTTTTCTCAGTATCCTCTTTTAAATGGTTTAGTTATAATTTGTCACCTTTTTTCCTGTTGATTTTGTTTTATTAATGAATAGGTTCACTATTGCATAATTATAATTATCTCAAACCCTCCAAGAAAATCTGTTAATCTCACTCAATTTATAACTGAATGCATCATAAAATCGCATTTAAATTAGTTAAATGATTATTGCTAATGGAAAAAAATACTATGAAAAGGGGAGTCACAGAGTGGTGCTAGATTGTTGGCTGTTGACACATGGTGGATTGTTGAAACATCAATGGAAACTATGGATATCTTGCTTCACCACAACATTAATATTTAGTTTCTTTCATCTCTTCAGATTAAGCAAAACAACAATAAAATACTTGATTGTATTCATAATTGTGCAGGTTGGCCACCCATTTAAGGAAATTAGGAAAATATCCATAGAGTAACGTAACTTCTGGTAAAATATGGAAAAAAGGCCGATTTCCCTGAAAAATGTGGAATTTGATGCATGAATCAAGACTCCTGGATTCCCAATTAGAATAATGGCCCTTTTAGTTGTTAAATCATTTCATATTAGTCTGAGGGGGTTCAACTATCAAGCTCTGGTAAAAATCAAAATTTTTTAATTTAGGACCAGGTTCAGTGATCCCAAGGGCAAATGAAACCATGATGTATGATCCACATAAAAATTCAGATTTAAAGCTTTCTGGTGATGGGCAATCCTAAATTAGGGCATATTTGATGAGAAAATGTGAAAAGTTGGGAATGGTAATTGATTAAATAGTTGACCACCTGTAGGTTAACCTGTCTCTAGGCTAGCAGGGAATTGCGTACCTCAGTTCATGATATGGTATTTAAGGTATGGTAAATGTTTGTTGGTTCCCCTTTATCTGTGATATTTAATGTTTCTTCACTCCATGAACTTCTGATAGGTTTTCTGTGTGGTGGACAATGTCTGGAATGTGTAATTACAGGTATAATACTTGAGTTGGGATCGATTCAGCCGTTGAAATACCATCAATTTTAGTACAAATCTCTTTTTAAGTGAGATGGGATCAATTTCATAATGAGGTCCTTTCACTTGGATATGCATACTGTGTGTAATTTTCAGTGAATTGTTAACTAGTTGGCTGAGTTTGTGGATGTTAGAGGTGAGGTTTTTTCTTGGAATTTTGGAGATTTAATTTTCTGGATGCTGGCATTCACTTCACAATTGATTAAACCCCAAAATTCTAGTGTAATAAGGAACCCAGTAGAAGTGCATTTATGCCATAAATTGGTGCCTTTCGAATACACGTACAATATATTGCTCTCTTAATGCAATCTCACATTGAACAGAAGATGTGATTGTAAAAGCAGTTAGTTTTATTTTAAATCCACCCATAGAAACTACTATATCCAAAAAGTATATAAATGGATTTGGATGCAAATGCAAACTGATAAGGTCTTTTAAACTTTCATTTTCATGAGGAAATTCACAATTCTTTGCCATGGCAATGTGGATATAGTTATTTAAAGAAAAAGTGTTCGACTTCACCTTCCAGGGTGCCGGAAATACTCAGTTTTTGGTCCATGGTCAGTGTAAAATGAAATTTCTTTTACTTGGTACACACTGTAAATGATTATTTGTTGAGAACCTGCTATCTTGAGTTTTTTCCTTGAGGAAAATTGTATGAAGTTAATCTGAATTTGAAGTGCATACAAAAAAGACCCATCACATAACAAGGGCCAGTAAAAATTTGAGAAATTGAGAAATTTAAACCTTAAATTAAGAATTGCATTGGTGAAGAGTATTGAGAATCTATGGAGTACCGTATTGGGGAAAGTGGACAAGAAGGAGAGAGTATTTGTTCACATGATTGGAGTTCCCTGTGTTAGTTGTAGCAATAGGGTATAAGAAAAAAAATTTTGGCCTGGAAGCTTTCAGATTCAAGGAAATGGCATTTGTGGAAGGCTGAGCAAATTCCCTGAATAATGCAAATTCATTTTTATTAAGGAAATCTTACAGCAGTTAAAACCTTTCTTTTTCCTAGTAACTCAGTGTTGAAATGCAAACAATAAGCTTTCAAAACAATTTTAGAATAAATAAACTATATCTTGGTAACATCTTGTAAGCATAATCATTATTTTGCACCAGATGGTTTCATGCCACAAAGGTATCATCGCCATATAAAAAATAATGTTTAGAAAAAATACATCTTACAATTTAAAAGCTTAATTAGGCACGATTTCAAAAAATTCTAATTTGGAGATATTCTGACTTAAGTGCAATAAAAAGGTCAACCCATGAGCTCTACATTTTTGCCTGCCTCTCAAGTGAAGTTAAATCCTATTATCCCACCTCTGCATTTTGCGTACCTCTGTATTCAATCTTCTCCACTCCGAATTGGCTATCGAATTGTCAATAAAGTGCTTGTAAATATAACCTCAACTGGTTACTTACACAAAATGTAAAGTGTGGAACATAAAAAGGAGTAATATTCATTAATAACAAAGACTGCTACTGCTTAAGAATAGAAGTGTACAAAATGCAGGCTGCATGTATCCTTCGATTACTATCGTTGATTCAATGAAATAAAATTTAATTTTAAATCCTTAATATCAATACTTACTTTTGAAAGTCCTTAAAATCTTTACATAATTTGAGTCCTTAATATCATTACTTTTTTAGAAGAATAAACATATGTTTGTGTTAATAAGACAATGGATTTAAGGAAAAAACATGAAATTTTTAAATCATATATTTTTTTTGCAAAACCACCATGCATATAGGGTTACTATTAATACCATATATCAAGTGCAATAATCTAAAAAAATTATGAGGCTTCGAGATGGAGTTATCAATATGGTTTTAATGTTGTACACGAATGATTCATTCCTTTTCCATCAAGCATGTAACGGTTTTCAGGGTCATACTTCTGTGAACTTCATTCTGTGATCTTGCTTACATAATTTGAGATAAGTAGGTACTGACTGAGTGATAATATTGTTGGTGCCCTTTGTCCGATGAATTCAATTTGAGCAGTTTTAAGAATTTGCCAAAAATTTAAAACCTCACATGTTTAATCCCATTAAAAAGTGAGAGACAGAACTATATATTTATGTGTATATAGTACAGAACCTATCTATCTTGGTAATAATAAGGTAGCTACATTTCAATAATTAGAAAAATTGAGACATTTTATTGCTACAGAAAATCCACATTACTTATCTTGAAAAGTGGTCCTTATTTAAGGAACTGATTAAATATAAGCATTTAGCTCAGTTTTATTGATTAAGCATTTTGATTAGTAGTGCCTGGGTTTAAGTTCAAGTTTAGAATTCTAGGGAATGGGCTCCTTATTCTGATTTCTTGCGTCGCACAGTATGGAAATTTAAAGAAAAAAACAAGTATATCCTCTCGTTTTGTCTTACTGTGGAGTAATAGATTTGAACAGAATATGGTTGACAATAGAAGACCATTGTTAATCAACATTGGCATTCGCAAAGGAATTTCGTGAGCATGGTGCCATGATAACATTTTGTAAACTGTTGCGAAACCCACCTGCCCATTAATGATCTACTTAGTACGAAATATATTATTTTATTTGTCAACATGTATTCGAGCAACCTTGTCGAAATCTGATGTACGCGCCAAAAAATGCGCATGGAGTCCCGCAGTTTACCATTTCAAACATTTATTGCCGCCATCTTGAAAGTGAGGACTATTCAAAACCGGTGTATGTTTTGAAGTATTAAGCGGTGACAACTGTTATATTAACTGTGCTTGAATAAAATATAAATTTTATATTATTCTTTCGAATTTGAATCATATCTGATACTCTGGAAATCATCGTACATTTTTTGACTTGGTAATAATCTGATTATTCTCAAATGAATAGTGTGAAAGTGCTTAAAAGGATGGCAAATAAATACCCTAAGAAAACAGGGTCATAATTTTCATAGGGAATTTCAGCATTCATCATTTAGGTGAGGAAATTATAGTTTTAACATTAGCAAATTTATTCTGTCGAATGTTAGCTATGCGTGCGAGCATTGTTATTGTATACGTAGCTCGTAAGTAAAATTCTTCTGGAGACTTATTCTTCAAAGTGCGTGAGAAATTCTATTATTAAATATGAAGTAACTCATTGGTGTTTAATAGTTGTTTTATTCTGTTCTATTGCCACATTTTGAATTAAAATTAAGATTTCACGCTCCTCCCAAATTAGACGTATTTTTAAAACTTTTTATAAACTTTCCTTGGTTCTCATTTGCACTTTAATGGAATACATTGAGATATGTTAGCCTTGTTGGCCGTTAAAAAAAGTGTCGTCTAGCTTAAAAATTCTACCTATTTATAAGGACGAATATTTTCTGCACCTAAGCAGCGGCGCTTAGTCAAATTTCATGATCTCATAAACTTCTGGCCTATTTTGCAATTTTGAGATCTCATCTCAGTATATTTAGCGTCATTACTTTTCAGGGAGCCTATTGAAATTCCTTGCCATTGGCTCTTAGTATTTTGCATGCAATGTTTATGTTTTAGTGTTGATAAATTGTTATTATATGTCTACATCATTGTTGTATTATTAATGTACCTTTGTTGTAAAATACCGTCTATTTGCTTTTTCGTGTATATAAATGCGTTTCTAATGATAATGTAAGCTGGTTTGCATGTTCAAACTTTGTTCGCCCTTCGAGGAAGGGATCATTTAGGTGCATGCAAGTCCAATTACCTATTGTAATACCATAGAAATAGCAGAGAATAAAAACGCATTTCTGGGGTGTGTGGTAAAAATTTGTGCCCGCCTGATTATCAGTCCATGGTTGATTTTTAGTGTAATTTATTGTTTAAAATGTTAGTAGCTAATTCAGTGGATTCTTCAATTGTAATTGTTATGTTACCTATTTTACGTTTTATCGTTCTTAGCTGTTGCAATCATTAAGGTCTTCAGCGTGATGTAGGTTTGTGAAGTTTTCACTCGTAATTATTAAATATTTATTTTGGCTACCTGTTGCTTATTAAGTACCATTAAGAAGATTGTTTTTTCTATGATTTTGATGATGCTGCAATATAGAGTTGTTATCTTGCTGCCAATATAGTATTTGTAATATTTCTGAATTATCTGTTTACTAATATGCATAACCTTACTAAATTCAACAGAATAATGAAGTTTCAATTTTCGAAATCGTATTTTATTTTCAATCTTATTATTAACAATAGATATCTAGTTATCTATACATCCCTATTTAGCTAATATAAGCTAATAAATATAACGTTTAGTTTATAGAACTTATGTACCCTTTTGTCTTATTCAAAGCTCGGCTACTCTATACTGATAGCTAACATTACAACATTTTATTGCCAAAAAATTAAGCTGTCTTACAATCGTAATTTTTTTCCTGGAATGGAGTTGCCACGAAAGTGGTTCACTTTTGCCGTATAGTACTTAACGTGTTCTCATTTAGTAGTAGCTACGGTAGTTGGGTATTTATGGCATGCTGGTCACGGTTCACTTTATGCCAGAAAACTCCATCTCCTAGTATCATTTCATACCTACTATTAACACTACCCTATCGGCCAGATTTATTGTTGGAGGTGCCTTCTCAGTATAAGGGTGAATAAAACAGTTCAAGTATTATAGAGAGGAGATTAGGTATTAAATTGGTGCCATAATTATCCAGTCATTAACCAAAGAATCAGTAATTCCTCAGGTAACTGCTCCATGCTATAGATAATATAGTAAACTGTAGTGAAGCGGTTTCTCACCAGCCCATAAGCAGAATCAACTTTTCCACCAACCTGATTATTTTTCACAGTTTCTTTTACATTCTTCATCCACATTTCTGTAGGTTGTCTTGCCTTTCGGGTACTTTTAATTTTTTATCCCTGTGTAACACAATTTTTCATTTATTTCTTTTGGCTTGCCTCTATATTATACCTATGTTCCCATGTCAGCACTTATTGAGCATAAGCCCACCCCATTGCCATTGGTAGATTTCATGTGTATAGCCACGTAGCTTCTGCTCCTTTATCACCTCCTTCAGGTTATTTCATTTTTACGATTCCCAAAATATCCGATCTCATTTTTAGTGTTTCCCATTTCAGGTTTTATGATCTTCTGAATGTTCAAAATTTTCTTACACCCTTGGTTCCTATCCTACCTATAATTTTTCTCACTCTTAACTGATACACTCTTTGAGTTGTCCTAATCAGAATGTTTGAATTAGTAAATGATTTAGTTTTGACATATTTAACTCATGAGAGATCCTTCAGGTTATTGAGAAATAAAAACTTAAAAAGTATATCGTGGTGATACTTCTTGGTATAATGATGTGGTGTGTTCCTTTTACCTTCAACATCACAGCAATACAGCTATTAAAATAATTTTATCAAGCCCAAGAGAGTATGAGAGTTTTGTTATACCAAATGCGGTGATCTATGGGGGAATATGATGTGCTGGTTTTAAGTCATCAAGTCACAGCATCGTCAAAGGCTTCTATTATTTGCTAGGTCTATCTGCTAACAAGAGGATAAACCTGTTAAATAGATGTCTGCACATTTTTCTTAGTTCTGCCAATAATTATTAATTGAGTGAACTAAACTTGTTTAGAAATAAGTAAACTCATTTGATAATGTTATCAAAACAGCTCGGAGAAGCTGGAATTAAGATTTTTGGAAATTGTTCATGCTTTAAAACTGCCCTTGAAAAATTTCATTAATGACATCCATTTATTCACAGTTGATGCAGAATTGTGGGTGAAGGTGGTGCAATGGGGGCATGCATTCTTGTTTAGTTTTTGCATGGTTGGCCCTCATTTGTCAATATTATTATCAATTCCCTTCCTATGATGGTTTCTCTAAACCAATTAATCATGTATATGTGGGATATAAACCTGTACTTGTGTTCGTGCATCTACTGGGGTTTTTGAATCAGGTGTTAGCTATTTGTAAACCCATGTGATCTCCTCTCAGTCATTCCTTGTTCCTAAATCATCCTTTCCTATCCTTAATTCTCCTCTCATTTCTTCTTGTCCCTTCCACTGCAATCCACGCCAGCATCATTATTATTCAACTTTTTTCCAGGAATGTTCAAAACAAATCTGTAGTTTCACACGCATATCATTAATTACTTACTCCTCCCTCGTGTTACTTGATAGCATGTTAACTTGACTCAAAACTAACTTGTTCGATCAAGTTTTACCTCTGCAAAATTTCATTCTGTATGAGTGGGTCACTTAGGTTTGTACTTTTCTACCATAGTTTTATTATAATGAACAATGTGTTTGGGCATTAGTTACATCATTTACAAGTGCATAGTGTACCTAAAGATGACATGCTAATATCACATATTGTGCCTGAAGATTACCTACCAATTGTAATGTTGCATTGTTCATTGTAATGTATGGATGATGTAAAAGTACAATTTTTTATTCAAAATGAAATCCCACGTGTAAGAGCCTGCCATATTATCTGAGGTTATTCACTTTCTTGATCAACAGAGCCCTTATTTATAACTTTTATTCAGTCCTTTCAAGACCTTACTCTCTCTTCTCATCTTCATTAAATAATACTATGTCATGATCACCCTATCAATCCCCTTAATCTCTTCATCTCCCTTCAAATAAGTTCATATTTAGACTTCATTTGTAACATATCCAGTAGAGGTTTTCTAAGTTTTATGTCTTCAGATCGTTTTAACATTCCATGACCCTTGTCTAACAGTTGTGGTCCTCTTCTATGTCTTCTTTCCTGCTGATGCCAACGTGTGTACGCCAGGATTTTTGGTGATGATGACAGTGGATGCCCTGCCTCACCTATCTACGGGTATTTGACAACCAGCCCAGTTGGCTGATTTCTATGGTTGCCAGGATTAATTGCTCTCTTTTTAATTTAGTCTATCATTATGTCTTGAGAAAATAATTGGTGTAGTTTCGTCTTGCCTTCATTTGTAGTGTTTTAGCGTGATGCTATCACTTAAATTACCATGGAGTCAAATGCATTATGTATAAGCCCTCAGCAGCTTTGCAGTTGCTTCTCTTGTGAGATAATGGTGCAAGGTACATTCCTTTTATTTGATCCCTATCATTCAAAATAGATGACATGGACAATCTTACCAAGTGTAATCATCACTTGCTTCAGTCACTACAGCTCAGCGGTCCTTGGAATGCACTAGCCCTTATAGTGCATCAATGTTATCATCCATGGGAAGTGTTCATTAGTGACCACTGATAGAATGGTTTGGAAACCAACTCTTCAGCATATCTGCTGATATTTTTGCTTTGGAAATGTCTTTATTTATTTAAGTTCATAATTTTGTGAGGAATCTTTATCTTAACATTTCCAGTGATAATTGCAATTACATAAATTTTGTGATGTTTTTTTTCTCTTTAGTAAGGAATTGTAGGTTAGTTACTGGCTGAAATGTGCATATCCACTGACACTCAGCATTTGTACTCAATAATGAATGTTAAATACCTAATTGGATTAAGTTATAGTTACTGACTTGAAAAAGTGAAATTGCTAGTAAAAATTACATTTCTAATAAAATAAATGAAAATTCCTATAGCTATAATAAGTACTATGCTTATCACGTTATTGGAGTTTTCATTTTATTTTTTTAATTTACGAGGCCATAGAGCTCTATTTCATATATTTTAATTGTATTTCTGTTTATAGTTGATTACAATTACATAATAGAAACGAAAATTGTTTCTTTAATCATGTCTATTTTTGCCTAGGTTCTAGATATAGTATATTAATTTCTCAGAATTGTCGAGCATTAATTATTTTTGGTGGAATGCGATTTCTAAATTTATTATAATTAACACGTGTTACTTTGTGTTACTTCTGTGATGTAACTTCTGCAGAAATTTTATTGCCTGCATTCAATTTAAAGTAAGTAATTGGTGTGATAGAGAGCTTTGCACCTGCTCCTTTGTTTTAATTACTACTTATACCTCAGTGAAATGGTAGATCTCAAAGAAAACGGATTCATAAAAAGGGTCTTAGTTTGAGGCCAGAGATTTTTTGAAATTTTGATCCTGCAAAAATATTTCTGCCCCCTGTAAGGGGAAAATTACTAATAAGTTGGATAAATAAGTTATCAAGCCACTTCTAGCTCATTGTCATGAAAACTGTTTTAAAGAAATAAACTAGATGTTTTCAATGACCCAGGATGGTATCCATCAAAATGAGAACATTTAGCCCAATCAATTGGTGGTTGTCTCTTTGTTCCTCGTATATGTGTAATCAGTTTTGTTTTAATTAGAGGAATTCTGTCTCAGTATTTTGGTGATCTGTGTTGATAATTTTTAAGAATATTTCACTGATGATGGCATTTTGTATTGTAAAAGTATGCTGTCAGAATCCAGGATGTGATGCAATAATAATTATTGCATTGAAATACATATTAGCAGATGACTCCATTAAAAGTTAAGGTTGCGGCATCTCCAGCAGTTTCTTCGGAATTTGTCTGATGTATTAACAGCCTAAGTTGGCTTTAACCTCATGGACTGTGGCACGTTGCACACGACTATGAATGCCTGTGACATTGTACGTACGGTATTTCGTCGCAACATCTTGTTCCTTTAAAAGCCCCCAAAATTTCAGAGTTTATGGGAATGCCTTGATAGCTTAACTGGCTAAAGCACTGGAATTGACATTGAGGGATCCGGTTTCGAATCCCGGTCAAGGCAACTGATTTTTACACTCTGAAATTATTGCATCGAATTCCATATTAGCGGATGGCACCGTTGAAAGTTACTGTTGCGGCATTTCCTGCAGTTTCTTTGGAATTTGACTAGGATATGATATTACAAATCTTTAAGGAATGAGATCCATTTGAGATGCATTATTGGGCATGAAGCCTATTTACCTGGGTAATTTTTTGGGATTCACTATGTAAAATCTCTCATTGAGAAAACTTTCTTTGCATGCAAACCTAGATGATGGGGTTTATATGTCTTTGGCCAAGAATTTGACTCCTGCTGTACAGGGTGAAATCTGTAGAAAAATGGCTGGGGATTCATAATATTAGCTAATTGTATGAATCAATGCATATAGGATGCAAGTGACTGTTCAGGTCATATTTATCCAAGTGGTCCTAATTGGGTATTATGACCAAAGTATTAAATTGTCAGTCATACTTGTCTAATCATCACATAGTCTGTCAATGGGATTATTGTGTCTATCAATGTAAATAGGTAAAATGGATAAGGATGTGATTTGGTAGTGAAGGAGAACATGCTATCACCAATAGCCCAGTTTTTGCAAAACATGTTAAGGCCGCTTCAGTTTAATGCTATATTAAACACATAAAGTTATATGCTAGACCTGTTCCCCAGCATGAATGGAACCCGACTGAAGGAACTAAATATCTCTGAAAAATATACCCTTGATATTTTTTTAAACAGAGCTCTTAACTATTTACCAAAGATATGTTAACTGAAGGATGAGTTATACCTCCACTAGTATGGGAGCTTAACTCATTTTTGTATTTCGGAGACTTAGTTTCATCTTGTTAAACCCTTATAGGAGTTGAGAATTTTACGAAATTCAAAGGTAGATCATAATGGATCTCTCAAACTCCCAATGACTTACTAAATGAGTCCTTCAAATATTCATCTTATTATTATTATTTTAACTTGGAAGACATGCCATTCATTATATTGTTTTGTTATGAATTTGGAATTTGATATAAATAAGGAATGGAAGAGTCATTTTATGTCAAATGTATTATAAAGGAAAATGGACGTAATAGTAAGAGCATTAGGAGAAAATTGTATTAGTGAAAGAAGAATATACAAAAAGTACACAGTTGATTTTAGGCACACTAATTTAAAATGTGAAGAAATGATTACTTTAACTTGTGGAATAGCCTTTAAGGATCTGAAACCTATTTTTTGAGCCAGAAGATGAACCTAGATTGTTGACATTTGAGATGTGGGTGTGACATAGAATAGACAAAATAAGTTAGACAGATAGTAATGCAAATGCTGTCTTTTTAATATGCTGAGTTAGGAGAGCAAATTGCGAGGGAAATTTTGGAAAAAGCAGAAAATATGGGTGTAGCAAATATTGTGAGGTAGTATAGGATGTTGAAGGCCACTATACAGGAGAGAATGTTGGGTAAGTGAGGTAGAGGAAGGAAGAGAAAAAGCTTTTTGGACTGTATGGAGGCAGGTATAAGTTACAAATAAATGTAGAAGGTAATAATGTTGGGCAAACAAAAGGCAGTTTGTGTGATAGGTAAAAGATAATAGTCTTTAGGGACTGCCTGAAATCTACCTTATTAGATAAAATACTTTGGAATGGATGAAAATTAATCCTGAGGTAGAATAATAAAGTAGCCTTTTAGAAGGCTTGTACATTTTTTAAATCACTGGAGTCTGATTTTCTTACAAATTGTATGTTATCCTTCACTAAAACATCTGGCTATTCAGTCTATAAATGACTGCCTCATTGGACTTGCCTGTCGTAACTACTACCATCAAGATAGTGATGTAATACATATTTTGATGGAATTGCTGCTAAACTGATTATAGTATTATGTAGGTTTTTCGACTGATAATTAGCGTAGCTCGTTTTAAAGTATGTTTTTATGATTTCAACATAAAGTTAACAAACATCTGTAGTGGTATAATAGGATGTGCTGCTCCGGAATTAAGTATTTAGTTTTTATCTCGATTTATTGACAAGCATTCTAATATTTGTAATTGGATGATTTTTTAGTGTTTTTTTGATATTCTGATGAAATTTTCCAGACAACTTATGATATGTAAACGCATAATATGAATAAAGTTCTCAAATCACTGTTTACACATCTCATTATTGGTAATTAAAATGCTTAAGACTTCTGTCAATCATTACATAAATATTATTATGAAATTAGTGTTTATTTCTGAGTTAATTTTTGAAACTTAGGTTAATTAATATTTAACTATTGAATTCAAACCTTAAAATTGTTGGGGTACTGTAATATCTATCATTAAATATCTGTATGCTGTGTTAATGTTCTAGGCTCTCTAGGTATAATAAATTGAAAAGAATTTACTTGCTCCTTCTTTTAAGAGTTGAAGAATTTAGTTTGCATCCTTTCTGTAATCCCATACCTTAGTTAATTTTAAATAATATTATACTATACTGTGGGTCGCGGTAGTCCAGGGGGTAGAGCGTTGGTCTACGGGGCTGACCGGAGGGTCCCTGGTTCGATTCCCAGGCAAGACACTCTGGGCACCCACAGCTCCACCTAAGCAATGTGATTTGGGCACCTTCCTGGGAATCTTTCTTCCTGGGAAACCATAACCCGCACAGGGAAAGGAACTGGCCCCCTACCCTGATGTGTGAATTTCACACGCTGTCGGGCTTAGTACTGGGTGAACTCTACCATCACCTACCAAACCAACCTTCAGGTTGATTCCTGTGTTTATGGTTTTTTTATACTATACTATTCCAAATTATCAATGAGATGAAGTAACATTAAAAAAAGCAGAAGTTCTTAGGATAAAATGAGGAAGATGATAGACATTAGCTAACCTGTAAAAACTTAGGCCTTCATTTTTTTATTTCCCTTCCCTTTCTATGCCAGCAGGTGAAGCCACCAGAGGAAAGGGGGAAGGTTTAGTGGAAATACATGGGTTGTCTGCAAAGTTTCTGACCTCAAAAATTTCAGAAAAGATATCTTGTATCTTTCTTAGGTCGGAAACTTTCCAGACCACCCTCATAGAGCGGCAGCAATATGATTTCTTGAAGTTTGTTTCTGTAATGGTTTCATATTGACCAGTGATCACACATTATCTTAATAATGAACTTAGAATATCATGGTTGCTTTCATTTTTTAATTCACCCCCTCCGATGGTTTTGTAATCAGAAATGCTATGATAGACTTTTCTAATATTTTTGCTTGCAAAAATTGCAAGAGGACACCTTTTGAGTAGACATGCAGTATTTGATGGCATATAAAATTCTTCCTCATTTCAGTTGGGCACACTCAAGAAAAAAGTTTTAACAGTTCACACCGAAGTGCTGGTAATTGATTACGGTATTCTTTTTAGAACAAATAATTCTGCTGAGTAAGAAGAGCACATGCTCTTTTGTTCTAATCGGCTGCAATAAAATAGGATCAAGTTTGCTTGAGCTCTTGCTTGCACCTGTTTCGGCATCACAGAAGCAAGAAAAATTATGTTCACCTCACATAATAGCTGTGAACCTAATATTAGCAATCCCAAGTACAACATTCTTCAATTGAATACAAATATTGTGTAAATAATTATAATGGATTCAATGGAATAGTCCACTGGGATAAATAAAACATTCAATATTAAATATTCACCCTTGGAGTGAGAACCTTTGCATACAGGTATGTGGCATGGGTGATTTTTTGAACCATAATTTCAGAAGAAAAGGTGTCTTATATGCCATCAAATACTGCTGTTTTCCACTTGAGTTTGTCTGATGGATAACACAGTCTGCAATTCAAGCGGCTCTCTTTGCCCTTGCTTCCCTTCCTCCTCTTCTATCTGAGCCAATCAAACTTAAAATGCTCATTTGTGTTCTGAGCACACTTAGTAAAGAAAATGTAAAAGAGATAGGTTTTCAAAATTGTTCAGTCAAAGGCTTCATTAGCATTAGTCGCCAGACTTTAAGTGTGAGATAGAGTATAGTTAACCTCTGCAATGTTGTCTTAATCATTTTTGTTAATCCTTCAGCTGACATTCCCTTGAATCTTTTATTACTGCTCTCCACATGTACAGATATCACACCTAAGTCTTATTCTGTGACAAATTTGATGATTCTTTATCATTTTATATAATATTTTTGTTGTGTTGTCTATATCCTCTGTATTTATAACAATCAACGTTTTTGGAATTCTTTGAGTAATTTAAAGTTTTTGTTGCAGTAACCACAGAGAAGACTGTGTCGGGAAGAGAGACAGGATAACATCCAGGTTCGTGATTATTCATTTTGGCTGTACATATTGTAAATGAGTGGGAAATGTGGCATAATTAGGGTAAGAACTTATTATGAGTTTTAAGGCAGTATCTTTTATTTGATAATGTCATGCTTATTTCTGAATGCCAGCATAGCACACACCTAATTAACTAATGGCTTATTCTCAATTAATGGTATAAGATACGCAGAAGGTATTTGATGTTGAGGGAATTTTGTGAAATATGTGCAATAAATATTCATTCTTAGTCTTAAGTCTCATCAGGCATGTGCCTTATAAATGCCATTTTAAATTAGTAAGTAACGCCAATGAGTTATGATGAGGGTTTGTTCTGTCATCCCCTTGAAAAATCATCAATAATTAACAACAACTGTACATATATATCTTTTCACACTTGACCCCATTATTTTATGTGTACTTTTATTTCATTATTTTATTTCATATTTGTGTTATAATCAATATCAGAATTTCTACACACTTTATGAAATGATTATTTATGGATTTATCCATGACATGGGGTTTGGTGGAAGAAGAGACTATGTAGTCTCAATATCACCCAAATGAAGGTATTTTATTATAATAGTATAATTTAATGTATTCTAAAAAATGACAGTACTGTCATTGCATTTATTACTCTGTACCAAGACCAGGGTGGGATGTGGTAGTCCAGGGGTAGAGCATTGGACTACTGACTGGAGGGCCCTAGTTTGATTCCTGGGCATTTCTGTCTTGAAAATTGTTTATGGTTTACCTAGATCACATGGTTAAAATGTCATGTAAGGTGCAATCTGAAATCTGGGACCCTTTAATGGAGTGTTTTGATTCTCTTGAGTGAACAGGAGGTAGACTATATATCAAATTACATAACCAAGAAATTTCCATAGAACTAAGCATTGCAAGTACATAATGGGCTGGATTTTCTTAGAATGAGACTAATCCCAGATGATTGGTTGCCTCTTCTATTTCTGAATTAGTTCTTTCATTTGGGTTCTTTTGATTTCTTTAGACTCACCTGTGACTGTGACTTTAACCTATTTAGTATATATGCTAACTGAGTCACTATAAATAAATGAGTTAAATAAATGTATAAAAATTTTACAATTTACATATGTATAATTAAAAAAAATTAATTATTTACCTTAAACCTTGTCATGGTGTTAATCTAGCATTTCAATATTTCATCTGCAATACAAACTTGTATTCTTATACAATTCTTTTGTCTTCATTGATATGAAAAAAATGAAAGTAGAAATTCCAACGGAATTCCTCCTTATCTACGGGGAACCATTTTTTAGTTTAATTCGGCTTCGAGATACCATTACTTGCTATGGTTTCCTTTGTCTCAAAGTAAGAAAGATCTGTCTTTCTGTTATCTTAGACTACCAACATAATGGAATTCAGAAATCAGGCCCAAAAATATTTAAGGTCGTAGATAATATTGCACTTGTAACCTCATCAACAGGGCAGTTGATGATGGTTATATAATGTAAAGAAATAGTTGTGTCCACTGCGCTAAAAGTTGGCCTCTGAGGATATTCATGGGAATTATGGAAATGGCCATAGTAAACTTGTACATAAATAGGTGAAAAAAAATATTCTCTTGGGAAAGTTATTGAGGGAAACTGAAGAAAGTGATTTCTAAGGGAAATTTCAATTTAGCATTCTTGGAATCATTTATTATGTTTGTAGCAAAAGCAAACACCTGAACCATAATTTGATATGTCATCAAGATTACAATAGTTTTAATTATGAGAAAACCACCTTCATTGGAAAGTAACAGACATGGAAGTGGGTGGAACATCCCCATTAGTACTAGGTGTTGTTTTTTGTCTGAGAAAGCAAAATAAGAAAGAGAGAAGATAAGATAGATAAACATTTTGCTGTTTGAACCGTTGTATGGGTTGAAGGTGTGTTTGAACAATTTCTTATGTTAATAAATTTGATTTGTTATACCATTGAAACAGTATAGTCTATTTTAATTGAAACTTAATGTTAACCTAAGTGCAAATGCACTATTTTTTAAAAGTTTTCAGTGGCTAATGATGGTGCAAGTATATCGATGAAAGTTTATTTAAAATGGAGAGATATATTAAAAATTCAAGTTAAATGACAAGTGCAAACTGTGAGAATTTTTTAATTAAGTAATCTACCGGTAGGTTTTGGATGGACACAACTAGCAAATAAACATTTTGTGACTCCTAACAAAACACAATCCAGCAACCTTTACTACATCAGGCCCCTCTTCACCTCTGTGTACTTCCTTCCTCCTTTCATCCCATCCAACATCCCAATCCTGTTCCTGCCCTTTCCTCATTTGCCTGACATTCTCCCCTCTATTACAGTCTTCAACATCCCACTGCCGATCAATATGGCCTTCATTCATTTTTCCTGCCTCCTTAGGATATCTCCCGACAAATCCCTCTCCTCGCTCATCATACCTCGTACTTCCTCATTTGTTTTCCACTCAACATCCCTGTCATCAACTCCCTCCTTGTTAAAGTCTCTTCTGAGGGCAATTCTTCTCCTTACGTCCCTACTACTATGGGTTAAATGGAAGAAGGGACCATTTGGTCTCAATTTCGCCCAAATAAAGACGACTATCTATCTATCTACTACTTGGACGTACTTTGGACCGTGTTGGGCTAAAACACTTCCAAGGTACGTAAACTGATCTACCTGCTCTGTTTTTTGCCCTCCTATTTCCATGTTTAGCTTAGCCTTTTTCTTTCTGGAAAATTGCATAACCTTTGTTTTATTAATATTGATTCTCATCCCATATCTATTGGACTGAGTTTCCAATTCTCTCAGCAATGCTTGCAACCCCTTGGCTGACTGACTAATTTGAGCTTGGCATATAATCTTAAAAATTTCTCTCTTTAAAAAAAATAAAATCTAGTCAGTTAATGTATTCATCATTTTTACCATCTCTTTGTAATCACACAATATAGAAATGAACATTTTTCAAAGGAATAAATGTTTAATTTTCATTGAGCCCTTGATTCATGTGTAGCCTCCACTCTTACTTGAAGAAATACTCATTGATATCATTTTTGAAGCATGCTAATCATTTTTAGTTGATCGTTTAGTTGAGTTTCGGTATATTTCATGCTCAGATTTAAAATATAATGTTTGTGTTATATTTTCATTAAATTAACCAGACTTCTCTATTTTGTTGGTACAATAATGTTTGATAAAATAATGTGTTTTTATGATAACGAAGTGACACTCTGTTTTTGTCCTTAGCAATGTCTACTGCGGGAGGGAAGTTTTATTTACTTTACTATGGACTTTAATAAATGAAAGGCTGTTTAAGAGCTGCATAAATTCACCGGAGTGTACTGAATTTATTCCTTGTGAATATGCGTGAAACTTTTCATCAGTTTGGTTATTAATTATTTCAACATTGTTCTCTGTTTGAATTTGAATACTGTTTTTTACTTGTCATAACGAAGGAAGTTGTGAGTTACGAGGGTTGTTTGGAAAGTCCGTGCAAGCATGAAAACTAAGTAATTTTTTGGGATAAACCATTTTTACTTTTCAGCGTAGTCTCCTTTCATGCTTATACATTCCGTCAAACGCTGCTCCAGTTTATTGGTCACTTCCAAATAATGCGGTTGCCCTAATTCTGCAAAATAGGACTTCGTTTTCGCAACAACCCCATTCGAATAAAACCCTCCCACCACCCATTTCTTTGTGTTGAAGGTAGTAGTCCGATGGAAACAACTGGAGAATCGGAGGGAGGGGGAACGTTTTGGAATTTTGACTCCATCAAATATATGATGGCAACTGCTGGTGCTTTGCATTGATGAAAGAAGACTTCTGGTGTGCCGGTCATGGATGTCTTTCTTACAGCTCGGTTTTTATACGATCGATGATGCATAGGCATTGATTGCATGATGATGCTTGCACTTGCAGTATTTTGACCCTTTTCCAAATAGAGAATCCATGATTCCATGCAAATCCCAAAAACAGCCCCCATAACGTTTTCACCTGAATGAACAATCTTCGCCCTCTTCAAGTGCAGACTCTCAGCTGGCAACTACTTTGGACTCTTTCTTGGTTTTAGACGTGTAGTTGTGTGTTCATGTTTCGCTACAGTGACGGAAATTTGCTGAAACAGCTGTAAGCTGGCCTTGGAACAAGTCACATGATGTTGTTGTTGGCCAACTGTGAGCAACTTGAGTACCCTGTGGACCTTAAGGTATCTTGTGGATAGATTTCTCAGGTCCAATTTTTTATGCAAAATACATAATACGTACCCAGTAACTATAGATACCTTCAGTACTAGAGAACTCAAGCATCTTCACTCTTATGACATCCATCGTCAAAGTATAGATTTTTATCAATTATTTCTTCAGAATTTACATTACCAGTGGTGGCCAGGACGTACACTGCTACTCATAGTGTCACTCAGTAAATGTTGTTACCACTTACAAACGATTGTAATTGATGGCATAATATGTATCAAGTTTCCCTCTAGCCTTCTGGGGCAATTTTTCTTCAATAAAATAATGTTTTGTCCGTACACGAAGTTCTCTTTCATTTTTTGGAATTCACTCGACTTCCTCAATTCAATTGAACATTGAGTAATTGACCGATCTGCCTGAAACTTGTACATATGTACCTTCAAGAGATACTGCAAACTGAAAATAACTTCCAAGCTCACCAGTGGTTCCATGTCTCTTACTGCATGGACCTTTTGAACTACCTATTTATTTTTCCACTGTTACTCATCTTAAAACCAGTCATTGTAGAACCAATGTTGACGACTCTAACATGACTCCTCAAAGGTTCAGTATTTGATGGATTTTACTCTCTATTTCATTCTTCGTTTAACTACATAAGCTTATCGAATCCGGAGAAAAGTAGTATCCTCCAGAAACTAACATGCCCGTGGTGTTTGCCCTAACTAGTAGTCAACCTAGATTCCCATGACCAAAGACATGCTCGCGAAGATGGGCGCTTAGACGGTCAAACGACTGTCCTTCTGTTATATCTAGTGTCCTTGCAATGTTTAAGTTTATGGGATCCATAAGATATTTTGATATAGGTTTTGCGATTTGGACGACTGGCATTTACTGGAAGCAAATTAAACTTGATTGAATATCTTAAAATCTAATAACATTGGCTAATCATATGATTGAATTATACCCGTTAATTTGATCGGAAGATAGCATTCGATTAATTGATTGAAAGTGGCGATTTTTTTCCGAAATTATTTTTACGTCCGATGGAAGTGGGGAGGTATTCAGAATGCGCCGAATATTTAACTATCGACTTACGTTTACAGACCAAGTAACTTCTGAAGCTTGTATCTCAATTCATTTGGTCATGAATCGCTCTCACTATATCTAGCTCTTCCGCTAATGCGTTTCCATTCACAAATTCGATGTGTGCTTTTATGTATGAGGTCTGTCCGGAAACTATCAAGCCATGAAATATTTTGGTAAAAATAGCCCACCTCGGACAATGAGGCCATAGTCTCCTTCGAAGTACTCCCCTTGGTACCTCACATACTTATTCTAGCGTCTCTTCTACTTTTCAAAACAATTGGCAAAGTCTCTTTTCGGAATAGTATGCTTTTAATCTCGTCAACATCAAGAATTTCGTGTTGCAGTTGCAGGAGGCTTGTTCCAAGCCGCAAAAGATGGTCCAGATTTTTATGATTAAGCCAATAACCGGAGATGGGTTATGGGTCTACGTACAACTATGACCCTGAAAGAAAAGCCCAGTCTTCCCAACAGTCAGTTCGAAGGTGAATTAAACCTCATTGTCTCAGGTAGGCTATTCATCCCAAAATATTGCATGGCTGGATCCTTTCCGGACAGACTACGTATTTGATCCTCTTTCTTGGGACAACATTAGTTTTACCGTTGTGGAATCCCCCAGCATTTCCTGGATTAGATATACTGTTATCCTTCCCATGTCCACACATGCTCAAAGTTTTAATAAGTATTCAATTGTTTTCATTGCTCTGTGGATGTAGGTGTACGTGCTCTCTCAAATAGTCATAATTCCAGGAGACTAGTTCCTTTTCGAAACCGTATGCCGGAAAAAGTTTACACTTTGTTTTAATTCGAGAGAATAAAAAGAGGATACAGTCTCGCTGGAGCTCGGGTTTTTGAAATTAATAAACCAATTAAACATTTTTCTACTCCCACAGCAACTTGCACGATCGCAGATGAGAAATTATTTGGAATCCATCAGAAGAGGTATAAACGAGGAATTACTGGAAACCATATCGTGGATTTGGTCAATCAATTCGGAGGAAGTCACTTCCACTGCACGTCCCGAACAATGTTTATTATTTGTGGATGTGCGGCCACGTTTAAACTCTTTTCACCAATTGTAAGCATTCGTAAGCACAGGAGCAGATTTGTCATGAACTTCTTCCAACTAGGCTTTGATTTATTTCGGTGTTAAGCTTTATAAAGAGAAATGTTTAATCACCGCACAAAACCTTTTTTTTTCATTTTGCTAAATAAACCAAAGTTTGTGTCTTCATTCGACCATAAAAATAAAATCACGTGATAGATATGGCTGAAACTTAAGTAGTAGCAGGCTAGTGATAGATGAGACTTGCTAAAAGCAAACCTTTTCCGATACTACGAACGCCATCTCGTCGATTTTATAAGGGGCTAGATGGTTTGTCCAAAAAAATGTAGAATAATTTTTTGCCGCCAACGTGGACGGCTGTAGTGGGGCGATTTGTGGCGGAATAAGTGGTGGCAGGTCTTGGGAAAGCAACTCGACCCGCGTCAGTTGTCTGTGGGCCGTTGCAGTGTGCTGATCACTACAAAACCGGACCCCTGTTCGAGAGTCACGTCACGCATTCACGATCCATGGAGCAACGATACGCGATACAATTTTGTGTTACGCTCGGAAAGTCGGGCTCGCGAAAAACAGCAATGTCCCGAGGAATGGTTTTCCGCTGGCACAAGATGTCCCGGGAGGGTAGAGAGGAGGTTGACGATGATAAACACCCTGGACATCCATCAACAACACAGTGTATGAACATGTGCAGAAAGTGAGATACATGCTCAATTCTGATTGGCCCCTAACAGAATATATAGCCATGAGAAAGGTGTGCCCAAATGGTCCCCGAGGTGCTGTCAGAAGGCTGCTTGTGTGACAATCTTACCTTGGACCTCTTGGGCCACGGTGAAAATGACCCGAATGTTTTAGAATAGTGGTTACTGGTGACGAAACATGGGTCTTTGAGTACGACGTATAAAGTATAATACCTTTGAGTACCATTTTTAACCACTGGATTATGTCAAAGAGGCCACGATGAGTTGCTTGATCTGCAATGCCAGAACATTTTTTCCCCCAGATTTTCCCTGAAATATTTGAAATATCTCTAATTAATTTCGCCCTTAATAAAGAAAGCATGTATTTATTGTTATCTCTACCGGTGGGACACTGCAAATGAACATCATAGCGCTTTGTTAATTGTTACAATTAGTTGTGACTTATTTGAAATCCAATTTAGTATGCATGCTTGCCGAAGAAATCCATGTTGATTTGCTCCCTTTAAATCCGTCTCCTGTTTTTTTTCAATTTTCCCTCGCATGCCCATGCAATTCAAATTTAATGCAGAGTGCGTTTACTACCTCCAAATTCTTAATTCGTAGTTATGAGTAATGCGCGGTCGCCATTCTCTGGCGTGATCAAAGTACGCTCCTTATTTGTCTTCCACACTTTTTTCGTCTTTTTTTTAATCCTAAAATATTTTACGATCCATTATCCCTACCTTTTCGAGCGAGAGGGATATTTCTCGCTCGGTACTTGTAACTTGCAAGTCGCTTCGAGAAACTGGATGTGTTTCAATGGGAAATCTGACGAAAAGCAATTGTAAAATATACTTGTATCCTGTAGACTTGCACCTTTAAAAAACAGAATTTTCAAGCCACAATTGAATATAACATAGAAAAAAACAGAGTTATGGTATTGTGATGAGAAAAGGGCTCATGATTTAAATCGCCCATTTTTTCCTCGAGCAAAGCCATCGTTAGACACCCTAATATTTGTAATACTTGTGTTTTCTTCCTGTATCGAACGCTTAATCAAATTAATTCATAGTTTTTTGTCGCTGTATGAATATTGTTCCATTGGTACCCTTTGCCTCACGGCCGCATAGAATGAACAAAATGACGGAACACAGTCTTCAGTCCGAAGGTCGTTTTGACAGCTGATGGTGGAGCTCACGGGCGTGTGGAAGTCATGCCCAAATCATACAGCTCCTTCCTCCACTTGCAGTTTCCGGGGAAATTCTGCTCCGAACCCTGGAAATCACTCCGCTTAGGTTTATAACTGGAGATGCCATCCGAATATGTATTCAAGTTTTAAAGTCTGGATCCTCCGCCCAGCATCGAACCATCATCTGATTCACCCATTTGGGTAATGCAAACGTACTTGAGTATGAAAAATATAGAATTGCTTGTTACGATGCGGTGAAATCAACGGGAACCTGCACCAGAGGTCCGAAACATGTTCCACAATAGCACATCATCTCTTTCCGACCAACACCTTTTTGGACTCCGAGTGGCGAATATTTAAATGGATAAGAATAATATTAACAGAACCAAGTCTCCTAAGTTTTATAGTTCAAAGGAAGCACACTCAAAGGCAAAGTATTATTGGTACAGAGTTACAATAACAGCAATATGTGTACAGTATGATCATTTTACATAGGAAGTGTATTCTCTCGTTTAGTATCTAAATATAACAAAACTTGTTAACGAATAAACTGGGTTTTTCTCATGACTTTCGTCCTTGGGGTAGCTGACAAACATGTAGTGTTAAATAATCAGCTCCAGCTCTCACTGCCATACCAGCCTCCAATATTGGGCGAAATCCTTTATGTGAGCTGTAACATTAATTTCTTGATAAATTGTGCGAGTGTCAAAGCATATTTTAAGTAACTCATGCAAACAATATGACTTAAGTTTACCGCAGTTTGAACTACGTAATCAATAACTTTGGTTTTGAAGCAATTTAGGGACGTGAATGTACTCTGTTTGAGAGTGTTCCACAAACTTGTGTATTTAGTAAAAGCTAATCATGGTAGCCCTGCCCGGTTATGAGAGAGGTTTATGTGATCTAACAGTGTCCTTGCGTCCCTTTGTTTATTTTACTTCATCACTTATAATTTAATGAACAACAGTAATCAAATAAAAAGAGACGTTTCAGGCGTGATATGGTCGAATATCATGATTAATTAAAAATAGATATTTCCACAAAAATAATTTTTGTGGAAAATTGCTATTTTTAATTAACAGTAATCAACCCGAAGGTTGGTTTGATTGTACGAGGGGATATCGCAAAGTTTTAATTATTACTGAAATAGGAATTTAATTTTCATTTGTTATTATTAAGACTTTTCTGCATAGTCACCATTCAGAGTTATGCATTTCTCCCAGCGTTTCTTGACCTTTCGAAGGCCGCATTGTAGAACTCAGCAGATCGCGTCGAAAAACTTTGTTCCACATCTTGAATTCCGTCATTTTTGCTTTCAAATCTCCGACCCCACAATGGGTTTTTGAGTTCTGGGAATAGGAAAAGGTCGCTTGGATCGAGATCGGATAATTAGGGTGGATGTGGCAATATTTCAAAGCCCCATCGCCTTGATAGCCGGTCGCGATTGCAGATCGCGCCGTGTTTTCTTCTGATAAGGAGTCAGTAGTCGTGGAACCAGGCGTGCCGGCACCTTTGACATGTGCAGTTCTTCGTGAATAATTTTTCACACTGCTGTAACCTAGATCAGTCTCATTTATAATCATTAGGATACTCTTCGGTCTAATAGGATAAAGTTCTATCAACACTTTATTCACTGTGGTAGTATCTTCCGTGAGTGATGCCCTTCCACATCTTGGATGGTCTGTGAAGGACATGTTGCAAGTTTGAAAATTCATTTTCTACCTCCGAACTCTGTCATATGACGGGCTATAATTTCCATAAACAGTCATAATTTCATCTTGGATTTTTACAGCAGCATTTCAAATGAAGGAAGTTAATGCCACTGCGAGCCTCTATCTTCTCCATTCTGCGAGCCACTTCAATCTGCGGCTTCTTGAAACCGAACAAAACAAATTAATTAATACTTTTAATTTACAAAATTATGTACATAAAGATTAATTTATTTGCAGAATTAAATTATAACGAGATATCACTATTGTTTCTCAGTAATAATTTCTTAAATCGATATGGTTGAAAAGTTAATTAAATACATTAAGTTCTTCCTTCCTTTCAAACGTGAATTAAGTTTGATTTTGGATAATAACTGATGAAATTATATTTTGGAACTGAATCCAAACAAGTGTCAAAAAATTGCTTCTTAGAGCATTTGCCGTATTGTCACCAACGGCTGCTTGGGAAAGAAGCCAGTCTGTCAACGCTTCGTGTGAAAGAGGAGCCAATTTAAATGATTTAGCTTTGTTGAAGTGAAGAGGGGCTATGTCGTAAAATACCCACATCGTTAATCGTCCGCAGAAATTCCGTCTCTTTGGTTTCCCAGCCCAATATTTTCCCATCTTTCTTTTTCCTGTCCTCATTTTCCGCGGGTTGGAGGTCTTAATCCATCATTATATGACCCGAGGACGGCAGCCGTGGGAATACATCATTCTAATGTGTGATAATGGTCTTAAAGGTTCTACATTTGTTGTTAAAGTCACTGATGGTTATATATCGGTGTTGATTGTTTGGAGATTGTTTGATCATGTCTATCATTTCATAGCCCATCTATATATCGGAGATATACGCAAATGTCAATTAACCTGGAAGGAAGGGTACTTGTAGAGAGAAACCGTAATATATTTTCTTTCAAAATGGTGGGTGAAAGGAGAATAGTACGTGAAACTTTGGAGTGTGGGGTTCTTCCCTATGAATGGCGGGGAGAGAAGCTATTTCCATCAGTTAATGGGGAGGCAATGGCATAGGTTAAAGCAGGGTGTCCGAAGTCCGGAACACGTTCGAAAAACTCATTTTATGCGATCAAAAATGAGATTTTACCTGGAATTCAAATCAATCTGGAGTTGCTAAAATATCTTCTCTCTCCAACAATAGTCATTGGCGTAATACAACCAGATATGCCATACATTCGCTACTTTAGGACTAGAAATTTACCGCGGTCTTTTATATAATTCTGTAATGATTGTACGACAGATGTTAAACGAAGTACAACCAATTTACACCTATCTTAAAACTATCGAGTGTATGAATTGATCCCCGAAACCAAAGTAATAAGTTTGTTTGAAGGAGGTATGATCGTAGAAGAGTATCTGACGAGCACTGTGATGCAAGCAAATGCATTTCTCCGCCACGTCTCGCAGTCGCAATAATAGATAAAAATGTGGATGACTTGAATCTTAAAACTCTTTGTATGCCTCAATGCTTATATTAATTTTACCTAGAAGTTTCTCAGCTTGTGTTTTTTAATCGCCCTTTGAAAAACTTATTGTAATTATTGGATGTTTTCCTTATCTTGGCACTCTAGGGCATCGAGAATAAAAAGACCATGCTATTTAGCTAATTCGAGGATATCAATATAGCATGAACATCAGTTTCTTTGGGCAGTATTGGTTTGATGAGCGGCGAAACTTATCAAAATTAAATATCCTTGATGAGTTTGAGCAGCACTTCCGCAGGGCGTTTATTTAAGACCACAACGGAGAGAGTCCTCGTGGGATGTTCTCCGCATAGTATTTTTTCTGCCCTCGATGGCGCGATAGTTCCCAATGCGGGAGCATTTCCTTCTCAAGCTCGCTCGCTCCTCAAACTCTCCCACGATCCCATCGTTATTGCGTTGGGTTCCCTGAACCTAGAGTCAGATATGTGTGACGCTCAGAATTCCGCGGCGAAGGACGTGTTTCGCTCATGCAGGAGGAATTTGTTCTCCATGGTAGGGAAGACTTCTCGAGTCGACTGCCGCCGAGCTGCCCGAGCACTTCTGCCCCCTCGGCTGTTACCTCTACACACCCTTAATCTACGAAAAACTGCAGACCCTTCCACAGGGGTGTTTGGCAGGAGATGTTTGGTCAGCGTTCTTCGGTGTAACTTGACGATATCATCATGAAATTCGGAACCAAGTATGGAGCTATTTTATCGTCGAATAGTTTCAATGCTTAACCCATTGTTTTTCATTGTTTTCTTCGCAAATGCGATGGGGAAAAAGATAATCCCACGTCTGTTTGATTGAGTGCCAAATTCCATGAACTTCTCATCGTGGTACAGCCTAAGAATGTGATAAGGATTAAGAATCTTTCCCTCGGTGTCAGTTCTAAGCTCATACGATTTGTGTTTTTCCAGTGGATCAGGGGCGTGGATGATTTCTTTTCCTCGGGGGTTAAGAGTTCGAGTCTTGTTAAGCTTAGAATTATCTTATTATATTCGTTTATATAGATAGAGTTTTGCGCAAATTGTAGCCCATTCAGCCTTCTTAGATCTTGAAATAATCTTTTACTTGGCCCTCTGCTGAACCCAAATCTCTCCTATCAGAACCAATTATATTTTTTAATAATGGAGCATGAATGCGGGAATTCACATTGTAAAAATTATTGCCTTTTTCCCTTGCGTATCATTAAAAAATGTATTCTTTCTGATAAGGACCCCAAAAAATCGAGGTGTATTGAAGATGAGGTGTGACTAACGTTAAGTAACTAAACTCCTTATTGTTTTCCTACGAGATGCTGTTATCTCGTTGTTGTTGATTTAATTTGGACGAAGTTATAATCATAGTAGCCGTTGGTTGCCCATGTCGGCTCACCTCTCTCTCTCTCCCTGGATGACCCGAGTCCCACCGCAATCCTTCTCATTTTAAAGTGCTCGCCTTCTCTCCACCCCCCCCCCCGACCGCGCCTAACTGGTCGGCATTTGTTTGCTGATTTACAGATTTATTCGTCTTAATTGTGGCTGTTAACATTATCTAGTTAAAAATTAGTAAAATATATTTGGTTGAAGGGTGATGTGGGAAACGTCTATTCAGATAATGCCAACAGGTAATCTGATTTATATCGGTAATTTTTCACTGATTTGATTTCATTTAGTTTCTGATTACAAAATCGATTAAGGCTTCGATAGGTTAGCGGATGACACGGTTCTCGGTCATTAGTGTTTAGGGGTATCACGGGTATACTTTTATCCCATGAGATTCCGTACTCGGTCCTTTTCGATTTTCCGCAATAGTTTCAGATTAAAACTTACTATTACTTAAGGCCGCGGTGGTTTTCATTAGTTTTTAGGGATGGTCGAAAAACCAAACTTTTTACCCCAAGCTTGAATCATTTATTTTCATTGATATTGATCAAAATTTTGTATTGCATATTTAAGGATAGAAAGTTTAATTCGTAATTTAATAACCTGCGTAATTTGATACCGTTCCCTTAGTCTTCCTGGGGGCATTGTCATATCATGTATTCTGTTTCCTAAAAATTCTAAATTGGGAATATATATTTGCACAAACAAATTGGTAATTATCTTGATAATACGAAAATTAGTGTCTGTGCTCGTCTATAATTTTCCTGTCTATTTGGCGGGCCCATTTATTTCTCTTCCTCCATTCTATCCCGTTTTCAGCCAATCCCTTCATAGCCGAGCATTTTCCCTCAAATATGACGTAACGTGTGTATCGTCTCCCTTGCTTGTGCCACCCTTTTTAACATCTTTTCGTTCATCGCTCTATTTTTTTCATCTCCTTTCTACTCTCTTCTATATCCACATTTCCAAGGCTTCTAATCTGCTTTCATTTCCCAATGTGCAATGCTCTGCTTCATGCAAGAAGCCATCCGAACAAGGTAAATCGTTTAGCTTATTCTTAAATATTTACTCGGTCGTTTATATCATTGCTTCCTTTCCCTTATTGATTGATTCTTTTGCCATTGAAATTCTTTGTCTCACCTTTGTTGTGCCAATCATACGTTGTTATACTTCCCGATCTAGTTCAAGTATTTAGGTGTTCAGTAATTTTGTCTTGAAATTTGATTAATTTTTCCTCTTGTAATAATAATTTAAATTTTTTCTTATTCATCTTATTCCCGTATTCCTCACTTTTTGGGTGAGTGTATCGAACTTTCTAAATGCTTATTTGCTTACAGGCAATACTACTGCCATGACAAATTCGTATGTATCTTACCCTTTTCCTTCCTAATATCCTATTCTTATTTTTCTGTCGAAGCATTCGCTGATTATTTCTTCCAAGAATATAAATGATATAGGTGATAATAAGTATTCCTGACTTCCCATGGTTTTAATTCCAATATATTTCGTCACCATCCTTGTATCACCATTTTATGCCAAATGCGAGGATTTTGAGTTCTAGCGGTGAGTCTGAATTGGGAAGAGAGGCAATGATTGACCCATTGAAACAATCGTTAATGGAAGAATTATGGAGGGAGGCATGTTTGGGCTCTGGTTGGGAGTCTAATACGGAAGGTTTGCATGAGGCGCGGTGATTGTTGATGCGGGCGTTGAGGGGAAGCTTACACTACCCAGCGTAGAAGGAGGGACAGGGTTTTCACTTAAGTTGAAGTATTATATTGCGGGATGTGTATGAGGGAGTACTATGGTAAGAGAGAGAATTGGCAAGGTGAGAGGGGAGGCAAGGACTGGTGAAGATGGGACATGTTTTACATTTTGGTATACGTGTTGGTCTCGTATTGCAGGGTACTAATGTGGATTTATATAGATATCAAAGGATTTGGATAAAGGCTTAGTAAATCTCTATGCATCCGATAAATTGGCGGGTCGTTTAGAAGTATCAGAGGTGCATTTACGTAATATTTGGCCTTTTTTCCGTTTGTCAGAATGGGGAAGAGGCCTTTGAATGTGTTTGAGGGACTGAAAATCTGCTCGTATGTAAATGGAGAGGGCGTGCGAGTTTGATATCTTGGGAAGTTTTGGGCGGGTGAAAGTTTCGAATGATATTTTTTTAGAAGGGACTCAGGGTAACCGCAATGGAGGAGAGTGTTATGTAAATTGCTTAGGAAGTTGTCAAGGAAGCTTGGATTATTACATATTCGGTGATCACGGTTGGAGATTGATCATGCAGTATTTAATAGTGAAGACTAAATGCCAACGTCATCAGAAGGTTCATGGTTTGTCAATGTAGAAATCTAGGTAGTCTTTACTGCTCATGTTGTTCAAAAGGTCGGTAGATGTGAATTTGGCCGCAATGCCTTGAAAGATTCGTGTACTGTGCCTCAGCCGTGAGTCAAAAAGATGCCAGTCATTCGAATCTGGCGAGCTTTGGACATGAAAACTAGTGTCGGTGAATTAAAATTCCCTTGACCACTCATTGAAATCTCCTCTGTCAGGGATGTCGGCGGGAGAAGTCCCTGGCGGGAAAAAAAGATCGATGCCTCGAGACTAAACAGCTATGAAGTCGGTCAAGTTGATCCAAAATTGTTTCTCATAAAGGAGGCGATACGATTACTTATTATCTCGCTCCAATATTTCTTGTATTTTTCCGTGCAGTTTTGGTAAGCCCTAAATTTAGCCTGTGTGATAGTTTTGGGTGCAGGGCCACCAGAGTCAATTCTTGTTATCACCATGAGTATGGGGCTAACCAGAATTAAAACTATAACCATGGTCGAAGCGGACTTTGAAAGGGCGGCCTGTCCTTAGACGCGTGGGCGCGTATCAGATTGATCCAGTTAACAAATGCCAAGCAAAATATTAAATTCATACAAATCACTGTTACTTAAAAATTAAAAACTGTCGAACTTGTGTCATAATGCTTCAGGAATAGAAAGATACTTTGGGTTATGGAATTGAGGAAAACTTGTATCGCGTCATTAAAATTGATAATACTAGAGACCATTATTTAATTAGTTCCATTTTTCATTGCTAAACTTTTAATCGTTTTGAGTTCTTTAACAAAATTACTATTGAAAGAGGAATGGCCAGCAGTCTGTATGGTAGGAAATGAAAAGTGGAAAGCTTATGCGATATGTGATGGCGGGAGTTGGAGGGGAATATGTGGTCTGTGGTGGTACTTTTCCGAAAAATTGCAAATTCAAAGTCCCGTCCCTTTCTCGACTCTGTGATATCTAAAAAATTTATTTGACTATTATGTTCTTTCTCACAAGTGAAATTGATACTTTCGCATTGGGAATTTATGTTGTTCATTAGGAATTTAGGTTGTTAGGGTTGTTTTGCTTTGGTTTAGGTTGTCCGTACAACAGGAAACGCTAGGAGCGAACAAGAAGTTCACCGATACTCAGCAGACAGTACCTAAATGTTTCCCCATTGTAAATCAGCATCAGGTTTGTAAAAAGAAGTCTCTTCGCCCGTGAAGATTGACTCGGAGAAGCTATGGAATCAAGGCCAACAAATGTTCAACTCCTCAAATGCGCTCCTCGAGAATCCCTGCAAGTGGGTACGCAACCAGTTTCGCATTCGATGGCCTTTTTTGTGTGCCGCATCGGGGCCCCCATTTGTGGACGGGCCGGGCCCGTCTCGGGTGGCCGGTCCCGGCCCCTCCCTCGGCGCACGGGCAATTCCACGGCCGGTTGGCGGCGTGCGGGGGTGGGGGAGGCGTGAAAATGGGCGCAGTGCGGGATGAACGCCTTTCATCGCCGATCGGGGTGTCCCGCCCCCTCCCACCCGCCGTAATTGGATCGCTCGGCTGTGTGAGGGATCCCGGCGTGGACGCCGATGGGCCTCTCCCGGGAAACCGTGACTTATCACTTAACCTTGCTTGTGCACAGCGTTTCCTTGGATGTCCTCCCTAAAGATTTTCCCAAAAATATGTGCCGCGCCTCGGTCGTGTGCCTCCTCCTGGTGTCGGCTGTGTCGTGATTTTCTTCCAAATTGGAGGGCAACCACATTTGAACGTACTTTTAGGTGGACACATCTTACTTTGAAGTCGAGCATTGCGAAAGGAGTTTGGAAATAAATGAAATTTTAGCTTTTTGGTCCAACATTAAATTTGATCTAAATTAAACGTATCTTCATCATCATCACTGGCCATTGTTTGTTGGAACACGGGTTGGTTTAGTCTCAATTTTGTCCCGATGTATTATCACTAATCATAGAAATGTTTTTCGACGTTTCCCACTCCTTCAATTGGCTAACCTCTTCATGTCTGCGTATTTCTTCTCCCTGACTTCTGTCAGTTCTTGTTCGATGCAGCTTCAACCGCGGTCTTTCTCTGCAGTTCCTCCCGTTCACTTTCGATGACCATTTCCATAACTTTCGGAATGTTTCCGATGTGGACATCCGTTTTTTCTAGAATGTTCGGTTAGGCTTCATTTTTCCTCTTATTTTTTTGGGGAAATCTTTTTTAGTTAGCCCATGGGGGATCGGGTTTGCACGGTGGCCACTCATGGCTTCACAACCCGAGGATCCGGGGCGAATCCCTGCGGTGGCAGGATGTTTCAGTGGTACCGTGATCACTACTGGGTGCCATGTGGAGAGCACCTAATGTGAGGACGCCGTCATCGGATGGGCTTTTAAATTCTGAACCCCTTATCAATGTCATATCTAATCTTCAGCTGGTAATTAAAAGAAACGGAAATAAAAACAGCGTCAAAGAAAGTTGAAATAAGTGACGTCTCAAAAATGTTAACCATTGACAATAACGAGCTGTTGACTTGTTCGTGAGTGCTTTCTACTTTTTCACTTCCCGGGTTTTTAGCATTAGTATTAGTTTTTAGCATTTGGAAACAGGTTTATCTGCTCTTCTCTGGTCTTCTGGGAACGACCAACTCTCCTAAGCCACTTAGTTACACATTTTGTTGGTCTTCTGTGTCTTGAAATCACCGGAGGAAATTTAATTACTATCAAATAGATTACGTCTTCTTTCCCTTGGTACTCTCTATATCGCTTTGAGCCCTTGTTGCACTTCAATGTCTACCTAATTTAAAGAAGAGTCCATGTTCGAGCACTAATTTTAACACGAATAGCAATTTTGTGGCTAGCAGTGGCCACTTAACTTTTTTCAGATGCATGAATGTTAATATCCAAGGCGTTTTCGATAATTTATAAAGTTACGCATAATTTATAATTAAAAAATAAAGTGACGCAAAACGCATAATTTATCCTTCATCGATCTCTGTAAACAAAAGAGCTACGGAAAGTTTTCTTTCGAAAATTCGACGGACTGTGCTGCCATTGTTTTAATTAAGGATCTTGTCGCTGTCTGGGGATGAAAATTTGGCTTTCTATTTTTCCTGCATCTACTTGTTTCTCGTCACATCTTCGGATTACGCATACCTTAGCTACAATCTCATATTCGAACATAAGTCGAGTGGGAATCTGAAGAGGACATTCACATAACTTAACAAATGAGGGAAGTTAGTATTCGATCTCATTTTTGATGATTTTGTTAGTCGTTGATTGTTTTGGCGTTGGTCCAGAAATGATAATTGTGTCAAATGTTCAGTAATTACGTATTCTAAATCCATTTCCAGTTCCCGTGTTAGTAATGGAAAGAATTCGCTCCATCAAAGATGCTTTTCTTTCGTTTTTAACCGTACTTGATCTAAGTTCCTCAATTCGTGGCTCCCACCCTTTTCCGCAATAACTCAGCTATTCTACACATAACAAATTTCACGATTCCTTTCTTTACATATTTACTTAAATCCTTAGTCAATCAGCTTCTTCCTCTCTGTAAAATTGCCTTATCTAATGTAGGGAACCACACAAGCCATTGAACTAGCTGTGAACATCTTCTTTTATCTCCCATGGTAATATGCTATCATTCACGTGTTATATGAATTTCCTCTAATCTTATTATGCCTTCTTCAGCATTCCGTGTTAATGCTACCCCACACTTGGCTTTCTTCTTCTCTGCTGTTTATCTCTATCCATCTATATCTACAGAATACCTTGCTATTTTTGTGTCTCACGCCGCACAACCCTGTCATGTCTATATTCCTTCTGTTAATCTCTTCCTTCCTGTTTTCTAACCTTCTTTACGTAGGGTCATCCTAATATTTTATGTTCTTACTATAACACTGCTGGCTACCATTTGCGTTTAATTTCCAGCTCCTTTAAATTCGGCTGGGCGAGGACGACCTGAAATCAGCTGACTCCTCAACTTAAATCAACTTTAGAAATTATTGAGCACTCCTCTTTCAGTACGTAAGAACCGGAGTTAAAAAAATTGAGTGCTCTACCGATTGCATGCATGTTGCACAGTGTTTGATCTCCATGCTCCTTGACTTGGTGAAATGAGTCCGTTGTCCGGCGCACCGAGCTCCCTCACCGAGGTTATCGCCATCACCGATCCTTGCGATCGAACTGCCTCCGAAAATTCAGACACCGCAAGGATGTCTGAATTTTCGGAGGCAGTTCGATCTTCAGTCGGGTGCTAGTGTAAAAGTGCCAGTCTCCCATTTCCGTCAATCGTTTATGACGTTAATATGATCTGATGGGACCCTACGCAGTCTCTTAATAGAGAAGTCCCAAAGTTGGGAAGAAAAGTTTGAGTTAGAAGTGAAGGAAATCTCGTGCTGGCGATTTTGCATTGCAACCCCTTGGCTACCTTAAGACTGTGGGTATTTCATTTCTATAATCAACCTTCAATTTATAGAAAATGGTGATGTGTTGATATTAGATCATTTTGAAAATACATCGGGCGAAGACTGAAAATTTATCGACGGGAGGCTCCTTAACCTGCTGGGAGATAATGTCATTATCTTGAGATGTTCATGATGTAATTTATCGTTCCTCGTTGTTTCGGTGGCTTTAATAGTTTTTTGGGGACTGCAAAGGTCACGGGGGTAGCGTGTTCGACTCTTATTCCGAGGGTCGCCGGTTCGAGACCATTGCACGGAGAATATTTTTCTGGATATTCTGCGGGAGAATATTTTTCAGCGGTCGACGACTTTTACACGCAGCACAAAATGACCCCACTACTGAGAGGAAGCAGCTCTCAGTAAAAGGCAATGATGGCGCAGATCAAGGAGATCGGCCCGGCATCAACTGCCACAGCTTCGGGCGAGAGTGAAGTTCACGGAATCGGCCGAAGTACTGAGATGCGGAAGGCAACGGGAAACCACCGCATTAAACTCCCGAGGAGATGCAGCCCTGCACCAGGAGGGCTACAGTACACCAATTCTAGGATTGTAATACTAAAAAAAAAAGGTCCTTTGCGATATTTTAGTTATTTAGGATTCTCTGTTTAACTGAGTCGTTGTGAAAAAAGTGTCGACATGATATTGTCCTATCGCTAATAAAAGGAATGCATTTGAAATTTTTTTTCACGTAATGATTAGGTTTATAGCAATTTCTTACGCCTAGAATAGGTGGTTTAAAACGATACTGAAATGGATGATTAAATCGGAATCCCACAAATGGTGAAGTCAGAGTGTATATTCTTAAAACGATATATGTTCTCTGATAGTAGGATTGTGTCGTGTCGTAGTTGTTATCTTTAGTGACGTTTAAATTGCGAAAACATTTACCATGTTTCTTGTGTATTTCCATCCGCGGAGGGCAAGAAGGATCTTTACCAACTCAACGCGTCATGATTTGACCATGAAATCTCTGGTGAATGATCCAAGTGTCCTGCGGCGCTTCGTAATGTTTGGGAGTGGCGAAAAAACCTCGTCTTATTTCATCGAGTTTCTTTAATCTGTGTAGCGATCTTCTCTTCTTTCACGTTTCTCGGCCCAATGCTTTACACAAACCGCGTGGGATTAGCGCCCCGTAGCGTCTCATCCCTTGTCGCATCTCACTGATGCCCGCGGTTCGGCTGGTACTGAGTGATCTTCAAGGAGGCCGAGAGATCATTCTTGATACACGTTGACCGCTGGAAGTACCTATGTTTTTATGATAGATACGTTTGTGTGTTACCCGAAAGATGAATTTCTGCGTCCTAAGATGGTGGTGTAACTGCTAAAATATTCGAATGCTCCCGTAGAACAACTGTGGAGAAGAAAATGAAAAAAACTACTTGAAAAATGCTCACCTCTTTTTTCAATGCACATTTTACCTTGTCCAACGATAAGTTGCTCTGAGTTATTCGACATATACTGAGATAAATATAATTAACTTATGCAGTTAATTGGCGTCTCTAGTAACTGATAGTTTTTTTTATCGTGAGATGCGATTATTTCGTCCCAAACCTCTTTCATACCTAAGTCTGCTTCCCTCGCCAGGTCAAGCAATTAAACACGCTTCCAACTGTTGTTGTTTTTACATGTGACGGCGGTAACAGCTTTTTCTATTCAAGACCGCGCTCTCCAAAATGTAGAATGGATTATTTTCATTGATTGGCGGAACGACCTCCGCAAAATATAACGTAGTTTGATTACGATTCCCAAAAGAACTGTCCAACAGATGGCTTTCCCATCCAATTCTAACTCTGCTCAAGCACCTGATCTTGGCTCTTAGCTTGTTGGTTTGTGGTTTAAAGTCAGTTAATCTGCAGAGACCTGGCTCTGAATCTTTGAGACGTACTGGATGTAATTTTATATTATTGTGGTTTTTATTGCGGACTCTGCAGTGGGAATAAATCAACTATCATAGCCATATTACTACATTTATATTACTATAGTACTATATTTTAGTCCTGGTTGGTTTCCTGCGCGCTCTAATACTGTGCTCAGCAAGGGTGCAAGCCAGTAATGTAGTAGCCATTTTATCTCTCGTAAGTGTACTCAGCTAGTATTGAAGGGTCCAGTTTCTCAAAGGTGCATGTGAGAATTTTAAGTCCTCTAAAACAATCTTAAATGTGCAATATTGATTTCATTGTCATAAAGTACGGGCATGAGAAGAGTTTTTTATACGATTTTAATGCAATTTGTAAAATGTATTCAGAAATTCATGTAATTTTGATTTTAACTTTAAGGAACCAATCCAGTGATCAAATCCCGCTGGCAGTATAAATTGCAGTGATCTTCTGGGTTCGAAATTGGTTCTTTGTTAATTTTTATTGGTGATAATTTGAACTGACCGTAATTTTCTCCCAACAATGGCTTGTAGCTCGCAACATGATGGTGGCATCTTTTCGCAAGCTTACTACGGAGGCAACCATTGGCGAAAATATTGGATAATCGTTTAATTTCGTCTCGTGTTAAAATAGATATATATGTACCTACTCAATTTAGGGTAAAGGCTATTTCTGGTTTCGGGTGTGACTTGAAGGAGTCGATTCACATTAAAATGAAAAACTTCAATTTTGTGATTACACAGTGTTTTATTTGCATAAGAACCGAGTTTCATCACCGGATGATGACGTTGAACTTGTATCTAACTAAAATACCGTGGAATTACTGAGTTAAAGTTTCTCAATATAAGCTAAAGACTATATCAGCATAATCGATCACACTAGAAGTTATATTGTTTGATCAATATGGGTCACAATTTCTTAAATGCTCTATGAGACAGTTACTTATTCTGAAGGTATCGCCTGGTAATAAATAAATTAATGAGCCGATACAATTAAGTCCCATGAACGAGTGAGAGTGATTTCTAAAATTCAACACAATTGAGTCCAGTAGATTTCAACTGAATGAAAGACAATTAAAGAAATACAATCTGTAGTTAAATGTTCTTTTCCCTAATCATTCTAAGGTGATACTGTGAGTTCTTTTAAAGACGCATATCATTATTCGACAACTTCTAACGAGCCCCCCTGCTCTCCGATGGGCCTTCTTGTCTCATCGGGGGGCAGGAGGACTTTTACAATGAACTTTAACATGTACTACACTGAACTTTTACGTGGCTGGTTGGCATGTAGGCACTAGAGGTGTGCACTAAATGGGACGAAAGAACAGTGCTCTTGAATATTTAGATTGATTCTACCAAAAAACAACGTTGGTGTTAAAAAAAGTCGTCTTTTCCATCAGCTTGCCCGCAAATTTACACCTTTGGGAATCTTAAGATAAGCTGTTGGCAAACTCAGGATGCTTGCGTAACCGAATCATTTACCTATAATTGGGAGATAACAGAGTTTATGCAAACATTTCTAAACCTAACTTATCACCTCATAGCATTTAAAACAATCCCGTTTGTATAATTTAAATTCAATTTTAACGCTTCTATGTTTGGTTTGTAACCTTAGGATTTGAATGGGAATGTAAATGCGCGTGCAATAATATTGCGCGGTAAGTTGCGTCACAGTTCTGCATTCACATTAACTACGGCAGTACATTGATCCCAAGATAATAATTGCTGTCATCTTATCCTAGACAATAACCGCTACATTTCTGTCCCGTGGGATGTTTACTTATCACCTTTCGTCATATTTGGCCCAGTTCACTTTAGGCCTATACCAAGTGTTAATTAGTTATCAAGCGGCGCATATGACGTTGGCACCGGCCCGATTCCGTCAGTTTGAGGTTCCGTGCGGTGCGTTGCTGGTGGTCGTCAGCGCATGCTGTTTGCACCTCGCAATCGGGGTGGAGTGGAAGCCTCAATGTTTTGAGATGATTCGGATTCGGAGTGGAAAAGAAGTGGAGCAAGTCGAAGAGGTGACGTGGGAACGCCGGGTAGTCCTCCCACACCCCCGCACTCCCCACCTCCGCCCCTCACCATTATCTCTCTCCAGAGATCGTATTATGCATTCGGAGGCCCAGTCGCTCATTAACTCTTGGATGTCGGCCGAGCTTATTGTTTGAGAATACTTATAAAATTAGTCTCCTCTCCTCTGATTGAGCCTGCAGTAATGTGTACAGCCCCCTCCTCCTCCGCCCCTCTGATGGAATGCCGTATTCAGCGGAGGGGGGGTGTGGGGGAGTGCGTGGGAACGGGTCTCACCTCGACGGCCGTTGCCTCCGCCTCCGTTCCCCATCTCCGCTCCCCCCCCACGTCCTCTAGAGGGCCCCGTTTGGTTCCCACGCCCCACCACCCTCTCCGCCCCACGCACGCGGAGGCCGCCGCACCGCAGGGGTACGTCGGGGGTGGGTGGAGGGGGTCCGACCGCGGTATCCTCCTCTCACTTCCCGACGGAGGCCGCCCCCCCGTGACTCCTCATCGCCGCCCTCGCTCCCCGCCACCCCGTGATTTCGCCCCTAATTGATTTAAGGCCTTCCTTTTCGCCGCCGGGGAGGACAGGTTGAGATTTGAAGGCGTGGGATGGGAGGGGGGAGCATGGGACAGGCGGGCGGGCATCTCCCCCCACCCGCCCCGCCGCCGGGCGGGCCCCTCCCCACCTCCTCGCCCCCGACTCGGTTTTTATGTCTCGCTCCAGAGTCGAATAATTTTTTGGAGGAAAGGATTGGCGCGACGGCCGTTGTCCTCGCTTCCCACGGCGGGGGCCTGAGCTTCCATGCACGCGGTGGACTTAAGTCGGTGGCCTCCGGGAGATATTAAATTTATTGGCGTCGCAGTGCTTGTTTCTTTGAATTACGATGCATCGACACTGTTATTTAGTGGTGGACCTCCTCGCACTTTGGAGCTGTCAGTTGTTGACTCTTTACGTGACTACTATTCACATCCATTGCTCTTTAGCCACATATTTGAAATATCGATGTTGCTATATATATATATATATATATATATATATATATATATATATATATATATATATATATATATGTATGTATATATTTATATATATATAATATAATTATATAAATTATATATATATAAATATTTATATACACACATACATACGTACATATTATAAGAAAAAAGAAGATTAATAGATTAATTAAAAGCGAAAATAACTCACTTATAATTGAAGTGAACCTTATAGGCAATGTTTTCATTGATAGTATAAAACGGGAGATGAATGAGTAAATGGGGTGCTTTAACCGGAAAAATAAGAATAAAGTATCAGAAGTATCAGCAGGCTGTACAGAAAATCGTGAATGTGGAAAGAGAGGTGATACAATGGAAAAAAATTAATCACATTAATGTGTCAATAGGGTATCTAATAGCCGGAAAAGAAACGATAGGAAAAGTAAACGGTCAAAGAATACGAAAACCATGGATTGAAAATGTGATGATTAGAAAGATGGAAAGAGAAGTAACGTACAGGGTTCGTCCGGAAAATAAGTGTACTGAGCTCAGGAAAAAAAATTTATTACACTTTTACATATCTTAAGCAAATATTCCTCAAAATAGGACCCTTGTGAGTCGATACACTTGTTCCAGCGGCGTTCCCATTCATGGAACGCTCCCGCGAAGGCATCATCGGGAACCTCTCGAAGACTCGTCGTCGACCTCTTCTCTGCCCTCCACGAACATCTTGTGCCACCGAAAGATCATGTTTCTGGACATGGCTGACTCCCCGTAAGCCTGGTTAATCATACCGACAGTTTCGGTACGCGATTTCCCAAGCTTTACCGCAAATTTGATGGAATAACGCTGCTTCGGCATCGCGTTCCGTGACGTGGGTCGAGCGTGGAGGTTCGCGTTAACAGAGCTCCCCACTACACCACAGCTCAGAGCCGACTGCCTTTTTGAGCGTCGCTTGCCAACATACCCCCCTCCAATCGCAGCCCGTCAGAGCGGTGCTGGGCGCGCCTGGAGCAGCGCGCCCAGCCCAGGAGTCAGTACACTTATTTTCCGGACGAACCCTGTAGTTGCGAAGAAACACAAAGTTACGTAGAAGGAAGTATGGAAGTTGAATAAAAAACTTTGGTCAAAAATTAAAAAAACGAAATAAGCGTCGTTGAAAATGTGGTGCGAGAATATGGATAGTTAGCAAAGCACGGGCGCAATATATGAAGGTATAGAGAGACGATATGGTTAAAAATTGGGCAAGAAATTCCAACGTAGGAAGAATATATGACGTAGATAGGGGGTGGCTTAAGTCCGGGATTACCTGATGGCGAAATAGAAAAGACAGTATCGAATTCAAAAAATGCCGTAAGGCTAGATGGAATTCCGGCGGAATTACTTAGGAGTTTAGGAAAATGATTAGTTTTAGTTTTCATGGACCAATTTGTAGCATTTGTGAGGAGATATTTGGCCATAAAAATGGTAATGTATCAAAAATGGTAATGGAAAGCCGCAAGGGAAACCATAGGAATTGTTAATAGGCAAACGATAAGGGAACTAAGGATTACGGTAGAGGTGATTATAAAAATAGACGAGAAGGAAATGGAAAAATGTAAACACAGGGTTGTACAGAAGGAAGTATAAAGAGTTAAAGAATAACTTGAGGCGAGTAACAAATAGAACAATAGAAGCATGGTGTATGACGGAATGCGAGGTTATGGAATATTTGCAGAGGAAGGGTAAAATTGGTGCCCTATGCAGAGCAGTTAAAAAACTGACGTTAAGCAAGAAGTGAAAGTCTGTATTAACAATCATAGATAATAAAAAATGTTAGTTGAAAGATGAAAAGTAATGAAAAATGTTAGTTGAACAAGAAAAGATCCAAGAGATATGGAAGAGATGCATAGGTATGAGGGTATCTATTTTAAAGAAATTATACCAGCGAGATTAGACATAGGGAGAGAATGTGACGAAGATGGAGATAGCTTAGGTCCAGGCTTACTCGACGGTGAGATAGAAAGGGCATTGAGGGAACTGAAATCAAATAAGGCCGTGAGGGTAGACAACATTCCCACGGATATTATTTTTTCTTTATACTGTAAGGTTTACGACACACCATCTAGTTTTTTAAGATTTTTTTCCGATTTACACTGACGCCGTTTTGGGGGTATTCCATCCAATAATCATTGGGGTGGTTAGGGTAGTTGTTTCCGTTGAGGTCATCGCGAACCGTAATTTCCCTGAGAGAGAATATTCCAAAATGCCTAGGACCATTTGACGATGTGTGTGCATCTTTGCTAAGATTTGATATGTACTAATGAAATCATGTGAGTGGAGCGTTTTTTTAATTAGAGCTCATCGAATTCACATTTTATGTCACATTTATAGTATATTTGGGCCAGTTGACGATATTTTTGTACAGATTTGCATTCCTTCCCTTTAGGTCTTGTTGGATGAGAGTCGATGAAGCTATTGATTAATCTACTGCATCACATTTTTATGTTACCTTCTCTGTCGCCTTGTCACCACGATATTACATGCCTACGTATGCACTCTTATGTATATCGTTATTTGGAAGTATATGCCGCGTTGCGTGCATTCGTACCGCTCAATGCCTTCCTCTGCCCCTCCTGGACAGAAACTCTGGTGACCCGAATGCCCAATAAGCCACTCTTAGATTCCCATCAGGCCTCTCAGGCGAGGACGCGCGAGAGGTCACACAAAACCACCTCCCGCGGCAGGGTAGCCTGTCTTAGGAGGTGGGGTGGTTACCCAACAATCTCCCGAATTGATTGAAGCGTCATATTCGTATCGAAATGAGTGATCGTATGGATATCATTGTCCTAACGCAGCCGTGCAGGCGTACAGGGAGTACGTTGACCTCTTCGGGCCTCTCGTTAACCGTAAGTTAATCACAGCCGGGTTATCTGTCCGTTCTCCCGTTCTCTTGGACTCCAATAATTCATAATTTCCCTCCAATCAGGGATTGGAAATGATATTTATAGCTCATCATTATCTTAGCCTTTCCCTCAATTAGAAATATACTTGGAGGGGAGTTCCAATGTTAGCGTGAAAACCTTGCAACGAAAAGCCTCGCGTTTCCACCAAGCTGTAAGACAATTTTCCGCATATTAATTTTTTCCTTGCGCTTTTATTTTTGTTTGGCTTCCTTATTTTTATGTCGTCCAAAATACCTATTCTTCTCACTACTCACCGCTGCATTTTCTGTTGTTTTGCACCCTTCAACACCCCACAGCCTCTAATAATTTCTGCGTCAAATTTCCCAGCATTTCTGCAGCAAAATATTTCTTGCATATTCAGAAAATAAGTAAGTGACCTATGATTGAAAGAGGATTCGTAAATCATTAATTTCGTACACTTAGTAACATGTACTCTAGAGTAACTCTAATTTTTATGCACTGATGTAATCATTAGTTTGCCGTAAATTCTTCAGGATAGCGAATTATAACCGAATAATTTGACTCAATTAGTTTGTAGGTGTGGATGAAGCCCATGAAACCTAGTTTTTAAACGGGAACCAGGACTTGAACCATGGGCCACGGTCCGTGGTTCAACTACCTGTCGAGAAAACTTTTTTCCACATTCTGGAGGAAAGTGGAAGTTTTGGGATTATATAACAACCCTAGGCAGAGATATTTGAGTGGGCCGATTTTCGAATGTGAACATCGCAGTGTAATGCAAACTGAACACTGGAAAAGCATCAGCGTATCAGCATTCTCATGCAAAGGTAAAACAATATCCTAAAATGTAAAACAATTATAAAACATTTAATTTCATTGCATCCAATTTCCATAAGACCTTATAATGTTACGATATACCAATTTTCAGTCGCACGTATTGTTCCCTGCGAAAGATAATACTCGATAAACTCGCTCTGCACATTATTTTTCTTGATTTTATTCTCAAAGGTCATTACTTTTCGTGTAGTATCGCTCAGCTCAAAATGAAAATGATTCGTATTGTAGAGCGATGTTTGGCGGTTCGATGTCGTTATGTCATGTATGGACATCAAAGTCTATGTGTATAATTATCACATCTTAGAAGTAAAAAATCAATTTTGGCTTTTCGCTCTCTCTCTTTCGCTCAGGGATGGATGGGAAAGGAAGAAGGGTGGAGAGAAACCTACCCGTATTAGCAAAGATAGTCGCCAAGGGGCCTGCAGTTTAACGTCTCATCGGACGGACGGACGGAGTACTCGAGTGCAAAGCCACAAAATACCTTAACACCATTACCAAAAGCATATGCCGTCTCCAGGATTCGAACCCTCTTTGTGGGAAAACAGTACGCTAGCCCCGGCAACATCCCGATCCCACCGTTTTTCGTGGTTTCCTTTCTATCATTTATTGTTATCATTCCTTCCTATTTTCTGATAACCAAGGTGACTCAAACGGATGGTAACCGATTGAAAAAATAAGTTCACCATATCCCGGCAATATTCTCATAAATATGGGTCATCGTTGAACCGCTATCAAGTACGTATTTTTTTTAATCTCCATTATTGCAAGCAGAACTAAAAGTTATTGTATTTGTTTCTGGTAAACGTAATTAAAAGAAATATGAGTGAAAATTTGTAATTATTACAGATGGTTCTCACAGGTTCTTAGCTAATTGGGGCATCAGAAATCGTCCTTTCGTACCCTCTTGCCTCCCGCTCACATCTGCTGACCGATTACGGTAATGAGGTGAGCAGAGATCATGAGAACCCGAGAGGTTGGCGCTAATTAGAAGTCAAGGAACCATGGACGCAAAAACAAGAAGAAGAACTTTGACGATTAAATCCCATAATGCTTTCTTCTAGCTATTGTTTCGAGGGTTAAATGGCAAGAATGTACTCTACATCTCTTCGAGTGCCCCGGAAAATATTTATTGAAGTAGTGAGTTTTGGGGAAGTAATAATACTTATCCATTCAGCCTCGGGGTCATCGAGGGAAAAACTGGCGAAAAAATAAATAAGGCATTCGAAGACTTAGTCAGGGTGAAACGGGGATGAAATAATTGTTGAGTGAATAGTCATAATTAAGAGCAGGGGCATAGGCGGCAGGAATGGGGAGGGGGGGGGGCGCAGAGGCTAGCTCTCCCTCCCCATGAAGGTTTGCTCCGGGTGTTTAATGATTCCTTTCTTTCTACGGACGAATTTCCCTCTCCTGTCTCATTTTTGAGAGCCGTAGCCAATTAGCACTGACTGCATGTGCTAGCCATTAATGTGCCTTGTGGACAAAGGTGAAGGAAGAAATAAAACACTTAAAGAGTGTCATGATCGGAACCTGAAGATTGCACTGTGAGAGCAAAAATTGTGAAATGGAACTTGCAAAATTTGTATAATTTCTAAATTGATATAAATACGAATTTAACAGATATTCGGGGAGATATCCTCACGACGATTTTCCAAATTATTCTCAGCCCGCAGTTGTCAAAAGAAACCTCGAAGCGCGCTTCAATATTTTTAAAAGCTTTCAACAATTTAATAAGAAACGACCGTAGTGTAGTAATTAATATAATAGAGTATTTTGTATCCCACTGCCAATGGCCAATGGCTGAACGCCAGAGACAGCTGAAGATTAGACAAATAATTTGTGACCCACCTTGGTCAGAAATAATACCTGCGTCTTGCCTTTCTCCCATCCTCGCCGCAGTTGTTAATTCTTTCCCATGTACTCCATATGATTATGCTGTCATCTTCCATGTTAAAATGCGCAAATGAAAAATGTGTGCCCCGTAATGTTTTTTTGAACAAACTTTATTTTATGAATTAACAGCTTTATTTCCCTTCCCTCATGCCATCTCACCGGCGATTGCCTTATCCTACACGATGGTGTATAAACACTCAAACTCGTATCCTTCCGATTTATTCCATGGCCTGCACACGTTTAAGCAATACGTTTATAGTGCCGGAATAGCTCCCAAAGCCAGCGAGTCTCATTTGATCTTCATTTGTCAACCCTTATAATTTTCCGTTTGATAACTAACCATGGAATGAATCCGTTGATTTGTGAATGTTTCCACCACGAGGCTCAAGTAGGTAATTGAGGACTCCTCGTAACCCTTCCAACGGAATTTCCCGCGGTCCTCCCGGACTGTTTGATTCAGGCGGTGATTGTATTATAGCGTTCGAGCCCTCTGTCGTTAATGTGGCTTAATTTCGTATAATGGAGAATTTTCGGCACTCCCACACTCGGCGAGTTTGGACCACAGTGTGGGGCGAGAGTGGGGGGAGGGCGTGTCGAGCGGCCGCGGCGGTTGGCACCGGCTACTCCGGGCGCCCCGGAGGCACCCCGCCCCGCTCCCTCCCCCTTTATCTCACCCCCCGCCCGTGAGACGATTCCCTGCCCCTCCTATAACACCCCCCCCCCGGGTGGGTGACGCTGCCCCTCCTGTGCTGCTGCTCTGCTTCTCATCCCCACAAGGGATCAGGATTCTCACGCCGGCCGCGCGACACCATCGCTGAAAAAAGGTCTTCTCGACGAATGAATGAATGCACGTATGTATTCCCTCAATGAGGAATTCCTTAATAATGAGTGACGAATTATGTAGCCTAAATTATTTCGTACACGACGTAATGATGGGATTCATTTTATTAAAGAAATCTCAAGACTCTGATAAACATCTATCGATAAATGAAAAATGGATATGGTGAATATCCAAGCCCGAAAGGCAAGGGAAATAGGAGGAAAACACGTTTTCAGTGAATTTTCTTGCTCATGTGTGGTGTATCGTATCATGCCTGAGGATCGTATCGATATAAATCCGCATTAATTAAATGCATTCACTATAACTTGATTATTGTAGTATCAAATGTAGCCTGATGATCGATTATTTTTTTTAGATATTTGATTTGATACGAAATTCTTAAGAATTTTTGAAATGATAGCTGCATACTTTTGCGTACCGGATAATGCCTTTTGAAATGGAGTTTTAGAATGTACCAGTTGCACTTCAGTTTTCTCGCAGAGTATGAAAGAAAAGCAGGTAAAACATTAATGTTGGAAGAAAAAACAGTACCACGAGTTTATTTATGCAACAAGGCGCTTTTCGCCACACTGGCAGTATGCATGTTACTGTAACTTATTATGTGTATCCACACTAATGCAATAATTAAGTAATGGAATTTATTAATGTATTTTAACAATGAAACGAGTTATGGCTACATTATGATATGGTCATTATATCATTACATATGTCATTACAATGTATTTTCCTTGGCAGTGGAAGGTTTTTAGAAAAAAATCAACGTATTCCATGTTGAGTTTTTCAATACAGCATTGTATCGGTTATATTGAATAAATGTTGAATTATTATATCGATAATGATATTAATCATTGGCAAATTATAATATCGATGAGGATATTGAGTCATGGTCAAATTATAGTATCGATAATTTAGATTCAGTTGACGATTCCGATTCCCTCCAAAGTTCGGTATTATTTCCATCATTTCCCGAAGATGTTGCTACTTTCTCCTCGGCCCTTCCAAATCAACTCTCAGCTGCCTACATAGGGTTTAACGTATTGAGGGTGCTCCAAGAGGTTTGGGTAACACGTCGGATAATTTTTACTTTCCACGTGAAGTTGTTACTTCGTAATGAATAGTTTCAGGCTTAACTTTGTGGAATTGTTCCATAATTAATAATATTAAAACAAAAATTTATAGCTCTAGACCAAAGATGCCTGAAGATGCTGCACCGCAATGAAACCTAGGTTGCAATAAAGCTTATTGTCATGTGGAGTTACAAAGTTTTGTTTTAACATTATTCATTTGTTACTTTTGGTACACATATTACTATAACTTAGCATTGTAGTACAGCGGCCAAACGGAAGATATTAGGAAAATATCAATGTATCGAAAAATAAAATATTGCCACTGTTACACCACTTTTTTTCAATTTTTGCGGAATGACAAAGTTGCCCGATAGACTCGATGTTTTGGGAGACACTATAGAGGACTAAATCCTAACAGTTCTATTGTGTCCCAAATGGTCAACAATGCTTGCCCTTTTCCTCATTGGCCCCAGTTGTTCTCTTTCCGCCGAAGAATGAATCCCGTCGCTATGAAATTTTGATTTTCATTCCAACCCGGAAGGAATTATTCAATTCCCACGCATTGCATTAATTGGCTGGGACACCATGGGAAGCCTATGAAAGTGGACCATCAAAAAACGCACAAGGAAGCTTTTTTCCCACCCACAGTTCGCAGGCTCGCAACAGGAAGGAGCAATTAGCAGGTAACCTCGTAAAGGTAATAATCCTTAAGCACTTCATTAAATGGCAACGCAAAGCACATGCTTGGTGGGCGACATTCGGATCCTCTTTTTAATGCGTAACTTTTAGAGTTTACTTTTACAAGATCATCGGGTCCAGTATTTTAGTTAACACGAATGCAAATCTGATATTTCCATTGTATGATTTGAAAACAAAGTATAGAGTGCATATTTCTCCCATGTTTATGTTTTTTTTTGATTATCCGACCCCATAATTTAATACATCGAAGGATGTTGCTAGTTATACCCATTCGTTTGTGTTGGAACGTGTACTAGAGATTTTCAATTCTGGAATAGGCTCTTTCGAATTCGAAGGAGGATTATCCCGAATCGCTCGCCGTAAAATTTTGGAACCCTATTTGCTACTTCCCTATGCTATTTCCTAGACGATTTCTCGATTTGCATTCTCCATTGCTTTCTTTCTCTCTCTCTCTCTTCGGGTCCATCTAGTGATCCACCAGCCTTGGGTTCTCCAGGTTTCCTAGGATCTTCCTGATAAGCCAGTGCTTGGCTTAGTATCAGGGGTTCGTTCATTTATGATCCTATAAGTCTATTTACAAGTCGTCGGAAATTCGCCTTGAATGTGATGCATACAATTGACAAAGTCGCACGCCGGGTAATCTAAACACGTGAGAAGTGCTGCAACATTTATTACTACCAGTGTGACTGACTCTTAGCTTTGAGAAACAGATACCACGTGCCCCAAGGACCGAGTTGACGTGATAGTCATGCCGAAGGCGGGATTCAAATCCGCGAATTTTGGGTTAGCAAGATAACATTCTACTCATATAACCCGGCCGGCATTTTTAAGTGCTTGATTTGTGATTCTTATGCCGAAGACACTCGTTATAGTACATGCGGCAAGGAATGTATAATAAAATGAAGAAAAAGTGGATTTTACCAACGTTTCGGGACTTATGGTCGGCCTGCCCTCTCCTTTGACCGAAGGATAGGTGCCTTGTTCTTTGAGGGAGGTTGGGTTAAGGGTGAGAGATGGAAATGATCCCGGGGAGGGAGGACCAGGGGTGATTGGTCCATCGGTGAGATCGCGATCAGAAGCAATGGGGAAAGGTGGAAGGGCTTGAATGAGGGAGGGGGAGGAAAGTCATTTTTGTCGGAGGATGAGAAAATAACTAATTAAGTAATTTTTTAGTAATGCGGATGGACTTAATCTTTTACAATGACGCCTGATGGAGGGAAATCCTTTTCAGGATAGTCAGCAATCCTTGATAACTTGAAAAAAACTGAGAATCGTAAAGCGTTAAAAAAACGAAATTGAACCTTAAAGCTGGGAATTTCGTAGCTACCATTTTTTTATCAGAAATAACACTGAGAACAGTAGAACGAATAAATGATCTTTGAAAATTTTCATTCGATTTTTTCCCTAAAACTAGCGACTTAAAATATGTTGAACAAGAAGATAAGAAAATAATTCATTACATCTGTGAGCTTTGGATGGGAAGTTGTGCAGTTATTCAGGCCAAGCGAGTGTTGCGCCATGAGAAAACTGCCTACCCACTCTTCTAGTTACCTCCATGCTCTTCTTAAGAATATCTTAGGAAGAGCAGGTTTTTAATGTGAGCATATCAGCCTTATTGAACCCTTTAAAACGATTTTTACCTCTGAAAATAACCTGGAACCATAAGCCTTACCACTCTTCTTTGGTAACGAAATGTTCCCACAGTGGTATATTTCAGTTGTGCACTCGAGGAGTCGAGTGTGGCCGTTGGATACGGAAAAGCCGTCGTCGAATGGTGGGTTGTGGGTGAGGGCATGTTTCGGGAAGGAGTAAGATTGCGCCACAACCTTTAATTGACTTGAAACATCTCAGAGTCCACGTTTCTAATTTTAAAGGGAATGACAGCCGATCGACAGACAAGGGAAGATCCAATGTAAATGTAGAGGTCACCTCACTATCCGCCGTTGGGGTGTGCCCTAAGCTGGAGTCGCACTTAGCTCGCTAGGTCGCTCGCGTCGGTACGTGGTGAGGCTATTTCGTGTCGGTCACTTCTGTATTGTCCCAGGGAATCGATTAATTTAGTTGAATAACCATTCGATTGATTACCATTCTCTTTCGGGCAGCTTTGGTAGAGCGTATCAAAGAGCGTTTAAGAATACATGATAGTATGCATGCATGCATGATAGTAATACATGATGCCTTGTCCTCTTGATAGTATTGCCTCGTGGTCATTAGAGAAGGTGGCCGTGAGCTGGAGGTAATTTACTCTATAGGTGGGTAATTAGGTAGGCGTAGGATGTTCAATGAATGGGAAAAATAGTGAAGAAAAAAACCCGACTTTGGCATTAGCGTACTCTGAACGAAAGGCGTCAATTTTCCCTTTAATGTTCTATGCGAATGACAGCACACACTTGAGGTGCTCTTTACATGACGGAGCAAGTTGGGATCGGGATAATTTTGAAAGGCGCCGAATTCTGTTATTTCCATCACAAAAATACTGGCAATAAGATATTTCAAGTAGACGAGAAGTAGTCGTTTTTCATACTGTTTTCGTGTTAGTAATACGGGGTAGAAGTAAATACAAGCAGTGATTAGAATTCACATGTGCCCAAAACCAGAGCCTGCCTAACCTAATTCTGACTTTCCCCTCAGATTATATGCTGATAACAGAGCATTGTAAACATTAAATGCCAACAGTTTTGGGAAAAAATGATATCATAAATTGCTCCGTAATTAAGTGCAGTTATATTTAGACTTAGATGAACTTGATTTCATTGTGCGCATTTCCCCATTGTCCATGATCCTGAAAATTTTAGGCCAGATAAATATTTCCCATGAATCTAAATATTTCTGTAAATGACCCCCAAAGTGGCCGTTTAGCTGATGTTAACTAGAAAACGTTCGATTGATTAAATTCCTGATAGCCATGATTTTCACCAGAGTAGGTCACTATATGCGAAAATGTAAAAATTCAATTTGAAAAAAGGATTTCTAGCAAGATGACACTCATATCGTATTCATCATAGGCAATGTGATCGGTCAAAGGTTTGTTACGGTAACCTGAAGAAGCTCATGATTTTGGATGATGTTACGGCGCTGTCCGTGAGAGAATTCGCCGAGATCAGAATTTTCTCACTCCAATGACTACAGTTTTCTCTTGGAATTGATCAATATTCGTTTAGAGACCCGCGCTTGCTATTTCAGGGATAGATGATCGGCAGGTCTTGTCTACACCTGTCTACAGGGTCTGCATTTACCATTCCATACCCAGCGGTTCTCAAGCCCTCATCTAGAACATTATTGTGGATTGAGGTTCTGCTCATAAAAACGAGGATGAGATGTAAAAAAACTGAAAATTCGCAACCTTAAGATTGAATTATACTGTTTGTTAGAAATAATCCAAAATTCAAAATGTCCAATAGGACTGTAGCTCTGCTCTAGTGAGCGCGTTAACCGCACTGTGCTTTTCATAATTTCCATTTGGAGGAGATTTTTTAATATCGTGTGTGGAATACTAATTATTTCACCTGCCCTAACGGGCATAAATATCACCAGCGGTCACGAGAATCTCCAGACTGCATGTAATCCTTAGTTGTGTGAATGACATGCATGTGGCAGTCATCTCGCTATTGACAAAGACATACCAGATACGGATAAACAGCTCATCCCCTGTCAAAAATAGCAATGAGTTTTCCTCAGATCTCATAGATTTCTAAATGTATTCGTGTTAAGAATTGAGGGCAATGAAGGTTATTTACCAAATTTTCCCAAATAATTATGCCTTGTATTAAAATTTTGCGTCGGTAACACAAATAGAAAAGAATAGACACATTTAAAAGAGTGAGTGTTTTACCGTGTGAGTGTTCTTTTAAATGTGTCTATTCTTTTCTATTTGTGTTATATATATATATATATATATATATATATATATATATATATATAGATAGATAGATAGATGATTTCGTTGACGTAGCACGGAAGTGCCGAATAGTACATTACACAGTAATAAACAATATAGAAACACAAAAAAAGATCACTCTCACGTTATTTCTTGATAATTTCGACGGAATTCTACTCCGTCTTCATCGGAAGATAGAGAAGTAATTTTATATATATATATATATATATATATATATATATATATATATATATATATATATATATATATACATAATGCACAGTTATGAACGTTTCGAAGACATTATCCGCTCAGCTTCTTACGTTATCGTGAAGGTTGTTCCCGGGGTCGTCACTTTCATATGAAAGTTGTGCAGTTTGCATCCCGTCAGGCCTTTTGGCGCCGTGCGTTTCGACTTTCGATTCCCATTGGTATTTCTCACCACCTTCCGCTAACTGCTCGTACTTCTACAGCCTCTCGCAGCCCTTTATGCACGCGAATCTAAGTGGATATTTTTTCTTTGAAGACTCCCCTTTCTTAGTTACATTTTGACGCTAGCATGGGTGTAAACGCGCCAGCCACTCAAACACAAGGCGTGTTCCGAATTTCAATGATTCTTCAAATTTACTCTAGTTTTGTTCCCCAGGTTATTTCTGTTGCAAGCATGGAAGATTTCGCGTGTCCAGGGAAGAGACGAACTTAGTGTCGTTGAAAATAGTGAGGCCAATGACAAATAAAACAACATTGTTCAATGGAAGAGTAATTTATGTTAAAATAATTGCCACCTTCCTTCTCCTCTCCTTACGGTTTTAAATATGGTGTCATTGAGGCTATCACGAACGATAAAAAATTTTTCGTTTGTATTTGACTCGTATGCCGAGTAAAAATAACTTTTTCGTCTATTTCCTCTAAAATATTTTTATATCACGACCTGGTTTTGACAAAACATTATAATCAGGAGTCGAAATGAATACAGAGTTATTTTTAACCGATCTTCATAATTTCCTTCAAATGACAGACACTTCTTTTGATCTTATTCGGATAGTATTTTGACCGAAATCGGCCTTGGTAGTAAAGACTTCAGAAGAGCGATGAAGAAAGAAGCATTTACAAGAAATAGATAGATGGACGGGGGTCCTTGAGAGGAAATCATATAGCCGTAGGGGTATGATGGCTCCTGATTAAATCTGCAAGGGCGCGGGTGTTCATATCTGATCGTGGCGTCTTAATGGAGTTCTGAGAACTATTTGATTATAGGTGTAAGCTAAGGCACTCAGCTGAGAATCCAGTCTGACGACACCGCCGACATCATGAAAGAAGGTCCCCTTACATAGACTATGCCAGGAAGGTAGAGACCCCACCCGTGCGACAAACTCTCCCTCCTTGAATGCTCACAGCCAGTTGGAGAGAGAACACCAAATTATTTCGTTACGTCTATGAAAGCAATGGCCCCACGCTTATCTTGGACACCTGAAATGATTCGACACCGAGGATCGATCGAGTGGTATCAGTTTATTGGTTCGGAAAACAAATTCGTTCGTGATATTCCTCTAGGGGTTTTAGTAGCGAAGGACATGCTTATTCAGAATGGAGAGTTTGTGGATGTTCTTTTTAGGGAACCCAGGAGGAAAATTTCCTCCCTCGGGCTATGTGAAGAAGGGTGATCCTTGTCCTTTGAATTCTGCCTTCTTCTGAGTTCTTTGAACGTGTACCTATCGGCCGTTAATTAGGCTTATCGTCAGGAAAGAATGAATAAAAAGGAGGCAGAAAAGCCCTCCCTTCTAAAGTCCCCTATAGGGGGCCAAAGTAATCACCAGATGTCTTGAACACAGAAGAAGTATATTTATTTAGAGACCGCTTGCCAAAACTGTTCTTAATTTTCAGGAAAATTATAGCATTAGATTGATAAGGCTTTTGAAGCGTGGCAGAGAGGCGAGCGAACCCGAGAGAGAGACATATTTTGCGGAAAGGTCAAGATTTCTTAAAAGGATTCATAAAATTATATTGATATACATTTACATTGATTCAATTAACTTCAGTCTACGACGATGTATAGATAGACGTTATCATATGAACCGGGAAAGAGACACATGATAAGAGATGTGGAAAAGAATTTCTCTCAAAGTACGAGGGTCATCCGGAAAGTAGTACCCGTTCGTGCCGCATGAAGTGCTGACGACGCGAGTAGCCGCTGGACGAGGTCAGATAGCTTCAGTGGCTTGTCTGCCTTCTCTGAGCCAAGTTGCGTGACGCTAGCATTGCCTGTGTTGTTTCTGTGATTGTTTACAATGTTTAAAAAAATTGAGAACGCCGCCAGTTGTGAAGTGAGGGCAGTGATTAAATTCCTCAATGCAAGAAACGTTCGCCCATGTGATATTCATCGCCAATTAAAGGAGGTGTATGGAGACAATGTAATGGACGAGTCGTCTGTTCGGCGGTGGTGTCGCAACTTCAACATGGGGAGGGGGAACACACACGACGATGAGCGTTCGGGGAGACCGTCTGTCATTACAGACCAACTGGTGAGCTCAGTTGACGAATTCGTGAGGAACGATCGGCGCGTCACAATTGATGACATCTGTGAGCATTTTCCCAATGTTTCTCGAACAATTGTTCATGAAATTGTTAAACACCATCTGCATTATGCAAAAATTTGTGCAAGATGGGTCCCTCGCGTATCTCAATGAGCTGGCGGCGAAGGACTATGCAGCAGGAATACAGAAACTTGTCACACGTTATGACAAATGCCTTAATTTGCTTGGAGATTATGTTGAGAAGTAGTTTAAAGTATCCTCTTTCAAATAAAATTTTTTATGTTTGTTAATATTTACTTTTGTGTCTTTATTTCACGAACGGGTACTACTTTCCGGATGACCCTCGTATCATCAATAACCATTAATGTTCGGAATTATTTCCGTCTGTAGAGATGTCTAGTTTTTCTTCCGTAGAGATGTATAATGTAACTGACAAGACAATACGAGTTTGCGTGAATTGTATGAGAGTTAATTGGTATCACCTAACCCCCTGATTAGAAACGGTGGTTGGAGGGCAATTATGCTGGAAACCTTTTATGTTCTCTGTCTTGCTTAGTTATTGTTAGATAGACTTTCTTGCATGGAAAATAAAATAATTAACATTGATCGCGGTGACAACGCATATTTGAATATACTATTCCTGCAGCAGAACAGAGGGTATCTGGAGACAGCATATGTCGTTTGAAATCAACTATATACCTGAAAGATTAGAATGTGACTTGTCTCTAGGTTCCCTGAAAATGTGCCTGAAGCACGTCGTTGGAGATTGTTTTACACAATTCTATTGAAACAGTAAGCTTAAGTTTATTTGAACTTCAAGTGCGATTAATAGATAGCATGATTCATCTAATTCACTGTGTTATGCTCTCACAATGATTTATTAAGACTTATAACCTCTTGGCAAAACGACACATCGATTTGCGATCTGAATTGGATATTACGAGATGATACGAGGTGTAAGAAGAATGCAGAATTACAAATACCACGTTAAATGCACGACGTTGTGAATTGAAAATATGAATATGTACTCACTTCGCAATGTCGTGTGTGTTTATATAACTTTAATATAATGTGTAGTGTGAAGTATAAAGACATCCTTTTACGCGGCGTTCAAGATACGTCCACGCATGTATGAAATTCAATGAGTACCCTCTCAAGTCCGGACCTCTCACAGATTTGCGAGGGTGCGCTCATGAGAAAAATCCTCAGTCGAAATTATCCTGTGGTCCGATATGCGTAAGTTTTACCGTTTCCAATACACAAGTCTTCAAAAGAATTTTAATTGTATTAATGCCATTCCATATTCATTCCAAGTGTTTTTCTTGACTTCATTGGATGTGTTAATGATCCCTGACTTACTGATCTGTTTGTGATACGTCAGCAAATGTGTGCAGCCGCTTTCGTAAGCTTGAACTCCGGCTCCTGCACAAGGATAAAGGGGAAAGGGCAGTACGAGTGTATTACGCTCTATTCCTTCCAATTCGACCGTCACATTGCACAGCCTTTTTTCCCGTGTTTTTTCACACCCCCTGGCCCTCGCTCTCTTTTTCGCAATCCTTCCTGCTCACCCACTGGGCGCTCGCAGTGCAAGGAGATTCGACCGTCGAGACCCATCTTACCTGTAAGCCCCCTCGCCTCTCTGTCTTGGTGAATTGTGGCGTCACAAAAATCCATCACGGTGATTGCGGTAAAAGCGAACCCATTACAAATTCACTCATCCCTCTGTTTTGTTGATATGCGACCCTTAAGGATATTCCACCTGTCAACGCTCCGAAATTATTCGAGAAAGCGGAATTCGGACTCTTTTCGTTACAGATTAATTGGACTTGATGAAGCAACAATACGTGTTGTATTGGCTTATGGATTGGGAGCAATTTGAATGGCGAGCTTGGATCACAGAAGGTTTTTCCTTCTTTGTTGTCAGTTTTTAGTTTTAGTTTTGAAGTCTAGTCCTCCCGACCTCGGAGAAGAGGTGAGAGGGGAAGCACTGCCACGTGTCGAGGGAGCGTGGGAGGCGTTACACGAACCCTCATGTCGCTTCGGACGTCAAGTATCGTGAGCGGCGAGGGTCACCCGATCACCTCTCCCGGAAGGGCGTCACCCTTCCAGCCAGCCGTAATAACTACAGCCGACCCCCGCGAGAGGCCTTCCGAGGCGACCGTGTTTGAAATAAGTCGAAATAATTCCGTCTACGTAGTATATCGATTGGTTTCCATGTATTTCAGATCATCCACTCCTCCCTTCCCCCCTCCCCACGACACCCCAGAAGTAATTCCTATTGAGAATCGGTTTCAAATGCATTCAACACCTCAAGACCATTTCCCAGCCCTCCCCCCTCGTTCTCCCCCGTCCCCCGCCATCCAAACCATCCCACACCCCCACCCCCCTGCTCCGCTTTCTCACGATTCTCGGCTGATTGAAGCGCAGCCGATTGTAACCGGAGCTTCGAGGGGGCGGGGGTGACGAAGCGAGGGGAGGGGGTGTAGGGTGTGGGTGTAGGGGGCGGCCGTCCTCTCTGAGCCACCTCGATCGCCGATGTGCCACCCGACACCCTCCCTGTGCCTCCTCCCCTCTCTCTCTCGGCTCCGCCGCCTCGCAGACTCCCGACGTCAACTACTCGGCGGCTCCGCAGACGGGCATTTTCACCATCGCGATGAGTGCCGGCAGTCTACGGCACGTCGGTATTAGGTCGGGGATGGATACAGGGATAGCCACGCCTCATGGAAAATGTGTGAAACTTCAGGAATAACATATTATCGTCCGCGTGTCAACTCATCTTGAAAAATCAGTTAATTGATTATCTTCCCACGCGTTTAATAAGACTCTCCGGAATAGTGGGGGCGTGGGAATAATTTCCAGGAATTGAAATTACTCGGAGTAGCATAAAATTTGACCATAGTTGCGCGCCGTTGTTTCCAATTGCCCGGGTAAACAGGAAATCCGTCATACGCAGTCTAGGGGCATTATTTTAATGCGTGTAATGGTAACACATTTCATGCCATCTTCCGTCGTGGTAGACAACATATTTATTTGTTTATTTCTAATACGCAAATGCGCAAGCTCTAAAGTTTGACAGAAAAGTCTAACTCCGATTGGAATGAGTGCTATGACACATGAGCACCTCTCCTCTTAGAAACCTCTTGCGCCAAAAATCGCACGGAAATGTTTGAGGCTGGTGAATGCAAAGGACAAGAGGCGACTGTGAACGCGGACCCAAGAGATTTAATATTTTCACGTTCGTATACCACCGCTTTCTTCTGTCGCACAACGACATTTAAATTCTCCTGGAGGTCCATTGACTTTTTTTAAGTCGAATGAGTGTTATAGGTTAATTATTCACCCGGGTATCCGTTTCAGTGTTGGCAATGTGACCGAGGAGTTCGTGTCAATATCTCGAATCTAACGTTTCCCAAAAAGTTCGACTGTAGCATCGAACTCCGACCTCACTTTAGGGCCTTCTGATTCCTTTCCTCTTCGTCCTATTATATTCTCCTTTTAGTTTCCTGGGCTTTTCTCCATAAATTTCTTCAATTTTGTTTTCGTTTTAAATCAAGTATCTTTTTATTGTTCGAATGGTAATGGCTTTCGTACGACGCTTTTTGAAGTGAATTCTCTCGGAAACTATTTTTGGAACGTTAGTTTGCCTTTCTTTCAAGTTATTCGTACACTCCCTTGAATTTTCTTTACTTGCGGTTATTTCATTTGTCACCATCTTGACTCTCCGCTGACCTGACTACTGTTTCTTGTATGGGTTTTAATTATATCCAGTATCTGTTATCCGTGTGAGTCACGGCGTAGTTTTGACGGCCTTCCATCTTCTCGATTTCTCTTCTTCTGTTTTCAGTATTCCCTTTGTCTTGGAATTTGTTTCCGACTGATTCGTTGCCATTTTCATGCGACTGGTATTTAAAACTCGGAATAAAGTGTTCCTCGGTACCAACGGCATACGCACGAGCAACGCCGCCGAAGGAATATGAGGAAAGGCTAAAGTACGTACATGCTTCACCATGCCGCGTTTTGTCGCCCAAAATTTCGCTGTTTGCTTTGCGTTAGGGAAGAAAACCCAATGATAGATTTTCTGCATATTGTTGCATAACTTAGAATGATATTAAAAGAACTAATGCTATGTATCCTTTTTTATTTTTCAAAATCACTGGTGGGTTTCTATGAGATTGGCCTTCCTTTTTAATGATTTTACCATATTTATAATATTCGACTGAAAAATACTAAAGATATTTAAGAAGCATTAAGGAAAACTCCAAAACCAAATCTTTATATCCTGAAAATTTCAAGATGATTCCCCCTTTTTAAATACTCAATTAAGGTGACGCAAATTACGTCGCAAAGCGTCCGGTTGAACAGGAGGGATGAGTTCTCTTCATTAAAGGAGTTAAGTAAAGATGAGTAATGGCTTCTGTAATCTCAAATATTTGATTCAGTGGTATTGCTTTTGGGGAAGATGTTACGGATAGATTGTTATGGTCTTTGAGGCGTGTCAGAGAGGCGAGCGAACCCGGGGAGAGTGAGACATTTTGCGGATAGGTAAAGATTTCTTGAAGGGATTCATAAAACTATAATCATATAAATTTACAGTGATTCAACTAAATTCCGTGTACCACGAACTATAGAAAAATATGAAAAGGAAAAGTGGTCCCGCGAATCTTTAGAAAGTTGAAGTATTGTGTCCTTGCAGTTCAAATGATAATTTTTTAACATTTCAAACTTAATATGAGACATATGAATGTCATATATTATCGACCAATGTCGTGTATATTGTCATAATTCCATTCGAAAAATCCTTGTTGTGCGACGTCATCGCACGGACCGTGAAAGAGACACATGATAAAGGATGTGGAAAAGAATTTCTCTCGAATCAATAACAATTAATACTCTGAATTATTTTCCTAATGCTAGTCGTAACGACCTATTTCAGGTTAAGCTGTGGGTAAGCTCTTAATATCTTTGGAAGATGTTCAGAGATTTAGTCTCCAATTAATTTTATTTTTGCCGAAGCCTTTTCAATAATCTCAGGTTAATGGTCAAATAGCATTTTTTAATGTCAGGAAATACGACAATAGGAACACCCAAATGTCTGTGATGTCGTCATGTAAGTGAAATCAGTTTTTCTTCTGTAGAGATGTATAATGTACCAGACAAGACAATACGAGTTTGCATGAATTGTAAGAGAGTTAATTGGTATCACCTAACCCCCTGATTAGAAACGATGGTTGGAGGGCAACTTTGCTAGAAACCTTTTATGTTTCTTTCTCTGTCTTGCTTAGCTATTATTAGATCGCCCTGTTAGATGCCGCGTTAGATGCCGTCCCAGCACTACTTTTCAGAATTCAAATTAGTGAGCCTCATGAGATTGATGTCATCTGTATATGTAATGTAGAGTCAAAAGTAAGCGGTTTATATATCAGTATCGTGCACTTCTGATGTCTTTTTGGTTGAAAATAGGAAATTACTCCAGGCAACACGGCTTTGCGTTCGGGATATGCGGGTTGCGTGCTGCACTCGATTTTGTAATGGAGTAGTGGGACCAGATGAATACAGCTCCAAAATATGGCACCGTGACTCGAAAGTTAGATGTCAGCAGCATTGAGCATTGCTAAGTTTATTTAAAGAATGATTGTTTATTTTTTATGTGGGAAAGGCCAAATTTCCTACACATTTCTGGAGTTAAAGCTCGTTGAAGTGCATGATTTATATGTAGTAATAGAAGGTTTAGGAGAGGCGACCAAAAGCTGAGGTAATTTGCGCCATTGGGGATGAATGGGAATGGGGGAAGTGTGGGGAGAAACCAGGCGTCCGCATTAGTCTAGTCTTCTCGAAAGGCGTCAAGAGGTCCACAGCTTAACGCCTCGTCCGACGGACGGTGTACTCACTTTAAGTGCACTCCACAAAGCACCGTAAGGAGGCAGTTGTATACTACTGAAGAACATCTACCTTCTCCAGGATTAAAACGTGGGCCCTCTGGGTAGGAAGCCATTACATTAGTCACTGCACTATGCCCTAATTAATTTATTTATTCAGTGACCATCAAAAAGGGCGCAAAGGCTTTTAAAATTGCCTGATATAGTAACCAATGAATAAATAATCCACATAAAATCAGTAAATTATGAAAATAGAAATCAAAGATGGTGCATGATAACATGTAGACCACGTAGCGGAGGTTTAATTGCCCAAACGGCGTTTACGAAGGGGGATGAAGATAACACGTGAAGAGTATTAGTAGTATTTAGGGGAGGCGACCGAATGCTGAGGTCATTTGCGCCATAGGGGATAGACAAGAAAGGATGAAGGGTGGAGAGAAACCCGGCGTCGGCATTAGCCTACTCTTTACGAAAGGCGCCAAGGGTTCCGCAGCTTAACGTCCCATCTGACGGACGGCGTACTCACTCAAAGTGCCCTCCACAAAGCACCTCAAGTAGGGATCGAGATACCTCTGAAAAATATTCAACACCGCTGGGATTTGAACCCGAGCCCTCTGGGTGGGATAGCGATAGCTACCGCACCAATCTCGAACCCCACAGGTGAAGAGAAGAGATTCAGGGAAGACAACTGTGTCATCAGCGAGTTAAGTAAATCATAGTCACTGAGAACAAGCATGAAAAACATCTGCAGCGTCTGATATCCGGTAATCCCAGGAAAACTGCGGATTTTCGTTGAAATCCAGTTTCTCGGGAATAGACCTGACATTTGCCGGGAATTTATGGACAGTCCGGGGAATTAAAAAATATTTTCCCACTCAAGCAATATTTATTAATGAATTGCACGCACATGTAAAAAAAATATTGGTGAAATAAATGCGAATTGAAATTTAACGTAGGTAGTCTCATGTGACGACACCTCTCAAAGAACTAACCGTAACCTCTACTACCCTGATGAATTAGTGCTTGCATGCCAACCGGCTCGCCGGAGACCGAATTCGGTCATTGGCCTGTGTGCATAATGCTCTTCGCCATATTCACCTTCTGAAATCAGTAATTTTACGTTTGTTAACTTCTTAAATGTGACAGTGGAATGAATAAATTTAGCTTTCTCAATTCCAAATCCTGTTTAAATAATCCAAGATATATATATATATATATATATATATATATATATATATATATATATATATATATATATATATACATATACATATATATATATATATATATATATATATTTATTTATTTATTTATTTATTTATGCGTTAAATTTTATTAAAACATTTATACACAGAAAAAGGACGCTAGCATGTCTAGTCGACGTTTCGATTGCACGGCCGTCATCAAGAGAGTGCCGTTTTTGAGGGAAGAGCGGAGAGGATGTGTGGAGGGTGAAGGAGGAAAAGGTATTGGGACGAATAGAAAATGGACAAGGAGGTTAAAGGGGATGTGCAGGCAGATACTGAATGGTTTCAGTGGTTTGAGTTCAGCCCGGGAAGTTTAAATGACTGAAGCTCCTTTTGAGAACCCGCCCCAACGCAGAAGGCCTAGATTCTATCTAAAATTACCTCTCCCTATGAGGACCACACACGCACACCACAAACCCCTCCGCAAATTTTCTCATCAGTCTGACTCAACTTGTCCTAAACAAATGCCTTTCATTTCAACAATAAAATCTACTATCAAACCAAAGGCATTTCGATTGGCTGGCGTATGGCTGAATAGCAGACGTATATTATTAAGTAATCTACCGTTCAATGCAGGTTTTGTGTTGACACACCTACCAAATAAATATTTTGTTAATCCTAACAAAGCACAATGCAATATCCTACTCTATAAGTCTCTCTTCATCTATTTATATTTCCTTCCTCCCTTCATCCCGACAAACATACCTATTCTATTCCTGTCCTTTCCTCATTTCAACATTCTCCCCTCTATCACAGTCTTCAACATCCCACTGCCGATCCTTCATCAATTTTTCCTGCTTCCTTATTATCTCTCCCCAAAATCTCCTCTCCATGCCCATCACATTTCCTCATTTGTTTTCCTTTCCTTCCTTTTCACCTTCTCCATCCTTCTCCACACCCACATTTCAAAAGCCTCCAATCTATATCTATCCTCCTGCTTCAGTGACCATGTTTCTTGTCCTTTTTCCATTAACATTTTCTGTAGTTTCTTTTGCGGCTTTCTATGTACCACCTCACCTCGCATAGACCTAAAATGTCTATATTTCGTCTTTCCATCTCTCGATTTATATTCTCTAATTTTCCTGTTGTCAACATTGCCCTAACATTCCAAGTTCCTATTCTAACTAATTCGGTTTTCTTCTGCCTCTTCTGTCCTGTTGCTGTCGGTTTTCCTTTGCAAGGGCTTCGTGAGATGACGACCGCGGAAACCTTGCCTCTCCCCGCTGTTGGGCAAGACACACGGCCAATTGGGCCAAGTCCCATAGTTGCCAGGACTCATGTCATCTATATTGTCCATCATTATGTTCTTGGGAATGATAATTGAAGTGGTTTCCCGTGGCATCCTCAATAGTATTTTTAACGTGACATATCACTCAATGGCCGCCCCACTGGGGTCGGACGCCTTAGTAGCCGCCTCACTGAGGAACAGACACTGCGTGGACTATCTTTCGTCTGACTTCTAACCTTCGACTTATCTGGCATACCCTATCAGGATCAATTAAGATCTCCCGCCAGTACAGCTCTATGGGTTATCTGAATACACAAGCCCTTACACTACGACAAGGTCGTACTCCATGGGAGGGAGTTATGTATGTATTTATGGAAAACTTAGGGCGGTGGTTGACCAGAGGGAGCGCGTCTGCCTGTGGAGCTGAAGGTCGCTGGTTCGATCGACGAAAATTTTTCAGCTTGGAAAAAGTTTGTCAATGGTTTTTCGGAACGAGGCAACCACACATGAACAGAAAAAAATGGTAATGGTATTTTGGAACGAGGCAACGAGAAAAAAAAGACTCCTACCAAAAAGCTACCCTGAACCCATGGTGAAAGGCAGCATTTTCACCTTTAGGCACTCGTGGCGCATTCCGAGTGGGTCGGCCCGGCATCAGTTGCCACAGCTGCGGGCGTGACTGAAGTTCACGGTACGGCCGCAGTACTGCGATGTACAACGGGAAACCACTAAATCATTCGCCCCAGAATATGCAGCCTTGCATTCAATTAGAGTAGAAGGTAGTAGCTGCAATAAACCAATCCTAGGATTGAAATATTGATGACGTTAGAAAACTTGTGTGAAAATCTCACGGATGTGAATGAATAATAATGTACACCACGATAGCACCAGCGAATAAAAACAAGAACAAAAACACCAAAAAGAGACTCACACGTATTCCGAATATTCAGTGGCGATGCCGTCTTTATCAAGGGAGGGAAAGGTGGTATCCCTTTGGAAGGTGGTGATACCACCTTTCTCTCCCTTGATAAAGATGGTACGTTTTTTTTAATATACGTATATGTAAATAATATATATACATATAATATATGTAAATATTATATATATATATCTTCGATATAGTATATATGTCAGCCTTTACTTTTTGTCTTCAACTAGTTATCTTTTGGATGTAAGTTTTTCAATAGTATGTATGTCTATAGCAGGCAATATCATAATGAGGTACTTTTTTAGTTTGATATACTTGCAGTTCGATGACATGTATGGAAAAATGTTGAATTTTAGTAGGTGTATAGTAATGTCTTCTAGAGCCTAAAACAAGGGCTGTCAAGAATGTAACTTACGTTTTAGCGTAGCGTGACGGTGGATAGGGCTAGAGCACCTACACTTATTACGTATCCTGCTGTGGTAGTGTACAGACTCTGGTTTTATCTACTTTGCTCACTGCGAACTGTTTAATTCTGTGCTTCAATAGGAAACATCGCGAGGTTTCAGCTTAGGAATCGTACTTGATAGTGCACTGGGCACGCACAATAAACAGATTTACAATTTTAGTTTTAACGAATTTTTCCTCTTCATGTTTTTCAGTTGGAGACAACCATCTGTATTAACGGTCATAAGTTAATTATGTTTGTTCAGTCATCAAGAGGATTGCTTGTTAAAAGAAGAGCCTTTTATACTACGTGCATGCGATTAGTTTTTATGATACAATCATGTGTAAACCGAAAAAGATACGAAAGAAATATTGCGAGGCCTCCGGAGGGGAATGATGTAATTGAGAAGACTAATTAACTTTTGTATCCTCTTCTTGACAAAATGTTTCGAACCGTTTTACCCTCATTTTTTTCTGAGGGCGGGCGATGAAAGAATTTATATTAAAAATGTACACATACATGTAGGATATTATCCCAATGATATTATTGTACCCAGATTAATCGTTTTAAAATCTTGATTAGCGAAATATATTACGATGATAGACTTGTATCTCAATTAATACCGTTTCCCTGTTTAATTTATGTTTATTTCATTTGAATCGTCAGTCAATCCACTTTTCATGAGAACTCCCCGCGGCCTTTGATACGGAAATGTAAGCTAAGGAAAGTCTCCCTCGTGAGGATTTGGAGGCGATTGCACTCCTGAATCTGGCAGGGTAAGGTCTTGTAAGAATCCGAGAATTTTCTATAGAAGTCCAAGAAATGTTCGGGAATTTCGTTGGCGGTTGATTTAGCTAGACCCTGATACGTCCAATTCGATCCTGACCCCGAATTCTAACCATCCAATTTTTTATAGCTAAAATGGTGAAGGTAAACTTTCATTGTTATCAATCTTTTCGCAGAATTATTTTTAAGTTTTAACTCTGTCATTCCCAATAAACTAGAATATACTCGAAAATTTCGAATATTTTGACCCAGCTATCATTGTCCGAGAATTGAAAGGATTTTGAGTTTTAGTATCTAAATACATACATAATGCCTCTAAAATTCCTCAAAAACCAACTTACCAACCATTCTTCTCATGCTCATAATTAGTTTTTTTTTAATTTTAGATAAGCGTTCAATTAGTTGAAACATAACTCCTCTTCAGCTTACATCATCTTACTAAAAATTCATCGCTCCTAAGTATTTGCAGTTATGGTTTCATTGGTTAATGTTATCACAGTCCTGAAGAATTTAGTCAACCCTTTATTAAAATTTGGTATGGACATAAACGGGCCTCGGAAAGTATATTGAATTCATCGCAGAAACTATTGAATAAAGAATTAAATAAAGTTCACAGTAAGTCTGATGGAGTGTTCAAAGATTACTATGTAAATGATGCAAATAAAAAGGCTAGAAAATACTAGGGCAGGAGTTCTCACATACTTTTTGAATGACCGCGGCTAAGACCTTTAGGTGTGCAGTAAGATCATTAAGTTTACATACGACAGAGAAAATATTCGAGCAAAAAATCGATATGACTATATAATCGTTATGCTGATATTGGGCGCCATTATCGATAAGATGAATACTGAAGATATGGACTATATTGGCCATATGAGCGATATTCTCGGTGCACGATAAAGTTTTTGTTTTTACTTTATGCTCGTGAATTTGCGCCATGAATTGAGGATGTGGGGGTTGGAAACATATGCAGAGTCTCTTACCAAGGAGCTGTCTAATGCACATTTATGGCTTAAGCTCTCCCTCATGCATTTTGTTTCTTATACCCCCATTCACGGAGAGGCTTGCCACGATGAACCAAGGTTTCCTCGTATAAAAAGCACCAGCTACGCCAACTACCCTCTACGAAGAATAAGGATTATTCCACCAATCTATAGAATTAAATCCTGAATTTTGACAATTGTAAATTTGGGCAGTGTGATAAGTTAAGTTGCTACTCACGAAACAGAGCACAATCACTTGCTGAATAGCTAAAAAAGTGAACAAATCTATAATTTCTCAGTGTCCGTCTGCCCCTCTGCCTGTCTTAACTGACGCATCAGCACATTCATTACCATGCCATACGTAATTTATTCAAGGATAGATAGTATATTGTGTCATTATAATTGCAGGTAACGAGTTTAACGCGTTGCGGATTGTACGGGTCTCAAGAATTACAATTTTAATTTGTTTCGACGGTAGTTTGAATAAAAATCTCCCTCACTCGTGTGTAGTAGAACCTGGCTCCTTCCTCTTCTTACATTGCTTGCAACTCCATTTTTTTCGCAAATAAAATTTCAGCAAGAATGTCAGGTGTTTTGGACTTATTTGCGATTTTTAATGAATAAATTTCTCTACTTAAATCTTATTCTTCATTTTGTATCGAAAGGTTTTTTGTTTTATGCAATAAATGCTAGAGACCCATAGATGAGGACTCGTCATCTCTATGATTTAAGGCTATCAATCCGAGGATTGATTTGCAGCCACACTGTACTCTTCTCTGCCCACATGTTCATTCCCTTATAGCTAATTGAAAGGCATTTTCCAATACTTAATTATCATATTATTTCTTGGACTTCTCCTATAATTGTTCTCCTCCATATACCATTCCATTATGACCTATAATAAGTTAGCGTGCCTCTGGATATGCCCAATCAATTTCCCTCTTTTTCTATTAAGTGCCCTCCATGGCCTTCTCCTCTTCACCCACTCTTCGGAGTATTCCGTCATTGACTTATCTGTTTATTCATGTTATTTTCTGTATTTCCTGGTGCACCACGTTTTCATCACCTGCCAAGTTTCTTTTAACTGCTGCTTCTAGCGTCCAACTTTCACACCTGGAGAAAAGAAGACTCCAAATATACAGTTTAACGAATCGCTGTTTTAATTTCTCTTCTAGTACTATTTGCTGTCGGCAATGGTTTCCTATGATGGAAATCTGTCTTCGGCGTTTCTATTTTCCTTTCTATGAATTCCTTGTGCTGAGGTATTCATAGTAGGTAATTAAATATGAGGGAAAATGATAATGAAGATGTGCTTTAGATGGTGTATGTTACAGATTCAATCTTGTACGCTTCGTATGGAAATTATATTGATAATTTATTTCCATGATCTTACAAATATTGCCACAACCGGTTTCGAAATTATTAGTTTAACGCACTTGGTAATTGGTAATGGAATGCTATTTTTTTATTTTTTGACCTCCGTCCCCCGTCTCATGTGACTGAAGATAAACCCGTCCTACCTACTTCACGTGACGAAAGTACGAAATGCCAAAAATATAGCTAACTCAATAGTGGGGAGGTCGAAATGGTGCGGCGGATATCGTACAGGCTTCCCACCCACCCACGCCCGGGTTCAAATCCCGGCGGTGTTGAATATTTTTCTGGAGTATCTCGATCCCTACTTGAGGTGCCTTGTGGAGGGTACTTTGAGTCAGTACGCCGTCCGTCGAATGGGACGTTAAGCTGCGGACCCCTTGGCATCTTTCGTAAAGAGTAGGCTAATGCCGACGCCGGGTTTCTCTCCACCCTTCATCATTTCCTGTCCATCCCTAAATACCTAAATACTACTACTACTCAATAGCGGGATCGGGTGAGATTGTGTTCGAGGGAAACCGACTCACAGGTATACCGCTTGATTTGGTGGAGGTAATTCTTATTAATAAACGATTTTAGCACTTTTCGTTGGAATACAAGCTTCGAGCGTGTCGACTCTCTGGTATTAGCTTCGCATACAAGATTCTCTTTACGTACGTACATGTATGTTTTACCTGAAGATAACTCGGTGAGTCGAGACATGTGTCGTTTATTGATATGTGTTAATTTTGTGGAGAAGTGGTAACCTATTATTTCAATTATGGAAAACCCCTTTCATAGAAAAGCCGTCGTTTTGTAGTCACTTTTGGTAAGAACCTAAAGGTAACGGCGTTGTTGGTGAAATTTTCAAAAGATGTCCCTGCGTCTTGCGACTGTGGTGTCTCACTCCAGCATACGCATGAACTATGTACACTGCATTTCTTGGGCTGCTAAGGCTCCTTTAAACGCGTGCCTGTAAATGCCCGCGGGAGTGCAATGTGTGTGAGTGCGGAGTAGGTACCGGGGTACGAAGAGAAAGACCGTATGGTGGTGCACGAGACCGCCAACAATGTGGTGGGCAGTTTTAAGGAAGATCGGTCCGGGAAGTCGGTCGGTCAAGTAAACATGGCTCAGAAAGAAATGCAAGCAGGACAAATAAAACTGACTGCAGGCATTTCGGAGAATGAGAGCTCAAAAGAATTTTCTCCTCTATACGAGACTATGTAGAGAATATCTCTCTAATAAACGTGTAGATAAAGGTTTCGTTTCAAATGGCTATCTGAATGAAAACTTTGATTCGAACTTGTACTGGAACTAAAGCGCCAGTCCTCGCCGAGCGCCCGAAGGATCCCGAGGAGCACGCTCAAATTGGCTGGAGCCGCTTCATTCAAACCCTTAAGGCTATACTTCGCTGTTGTTTTGTCCACCGAGATCGGTGTGCCATCGCCGCAGTGCCGCCGCACCCATCCCCGAGGAGGCAGCCGGTCTGGAGATCGGGGCACGCGATGGGGGGGTCGCCCTCGGACAGGGCTCGGGAGTGGGAGTGCGAAGTCGAGCGAGGTTTGGCGGGAGGCGAAGCGGGGGCGGTGGGCAGCGAGGGTCCCACGGTGGTGCGGGAGGATGGGGCGGTGGGCGGGGAGGGGGAGGAAGCGGAAGGCAGGGGCAGATCGTGGGAAGAGGCGGTAGCAGGAAGTCCACAATAATGCTCGCGGTAGATGTACACCTATTATTCTGATGCCGTGGAGTTTTTAACTTCCTCGTCGGCGAGATGAAGAAAATGTAAAAAAAAGGCAGAAATATATAAAGGCCACCTCTCTCACATCTTCTTCCTTCCCCTCTGATGGGCGCGACAAAGGCATTTAACGGAGTCCCGAAACACTCAATGAAGTCCGCCCCTCTTCCCCAAAATCTTGATAAGTTCCCATATTCGGGGTCACGGGAAGTTGGGAGTGATTTAAAAGACAATAATTCAATTCTGGGATTTGGTGAGAGTTAATTTCCATCAAAATTTGGAATAAAAATACTTCATAGTTTGTTCAATATACGTGATAAGCCTATACAGTCAAGAAATGTCTCTCCATCTAGCTTCTTTATTTACGCTGACGTTATGTTTGTCTCTCGTTGAGAAGAGAAACTGTGTTACCGAAATCTATTTAGTTATTTTTTTAATTCCTTTTAGTTTCACGGTTTCGTTGAATTCAGCTTAATTTTGAACGGAAACCCAGCTTGGTATTCGCAAGATATAATTTCACTCTACATTTCCAATTAAGTTTCTCACTTGGAGGAAAGAGGTGACATTTAAAGAGTTCCTTTGGAAGTTAGCCGAATCACATAAACATTTCCTGTCGAAAATGATGAATTGCTATTTGCCACTATGCATGTAGCTTGGCTGTCTTAGTGTGTTAGCTGCGTGAAGGAATCATTTTAGTCGACTTAGATACCCAAGTTGTTGGATTACCCAAATTTACCCAACATTTTAAGTCTCCTTACTTGTATTCATGAAAGTATAAAATTCCACACTTACTGGCAATTATATTATTTTCCCCGGTCTTGATGTTGTAAAATGGATCACTCCGTTTTGCTGTTGTTACGAAACGTTTTCATCTAATGATAACTTAACGCACTCCAATTTCGCTTGCTGTCGTTTCAAAATTTTACTCTTCAAGCACTTTCACCATGTTGCAAAATCTTTAACAAGTTGCGAAATCTTCAACATGTTGCGAAATATAGTGACGGCTCTTATATACATTTTGAAGTCAACGAAACGCCAGCTTGTATGATTTATGCCTGAAATTTATCTTATCATAATTTATGAAATAATTCCCGCAAACAAAGCAGTGTAAGGAAAATGCCCATTTGCCCTCATGTCTAAAAATCTGTTATTATGTGTCGTCATTCCGATACATATTTCGTTAAATTGAAAACGAAAGCAATTAAATTGATTTAGCGATTTTATGGATTAAAGCGATTCGTTTCAATTGAACTGTTATTTTCGTTTCCCTGTGGCATATATTCTGTATGAATGAAATTAACTAATAGAATTTTTTTCAATGTCGCGTCAGTGTAAGCATTTCTTGTGCTACAGTCAATTAGCATAGGTTCAAAATAACTTGGATTCGTCGGGACTCCTTCAACTGAGGAGCTCCTGAATAAGAGGTGGACCAACATTTTCGTGCGATTTTGGCCTTCAGTTAAAATTGAGTCTCAATGAATTCAAATCCGAGGGTTCTAAATTTTATCGATTGTGAAGTAAGGAATGTGATAATTGATCATCATCTCATGAAGAATTTAAATAGAAACTTGTATTACTTTAAAAAAATTGAGTTTTACTTCTGTGAAAAGTGATGAAAATAAAAACTTCTCAAGTAATTTCAAGTTAATATGGTTAATTACCCTTACTCTGCAGCTTCAATGTATGGCAGGCGAATTTTTGCTGCCTAGAGGATTTAGCGCTAGCGATGAGCATTTCAAAAGTTAAAATCCTACACAGCATGCATTCTGTAATTATCAACTACTTCTAAAAGTCGTAGCCATCCCTAAGCTTCCCGGGAAAATTTATTGTCGTGCAGCTTTGGATGGTAAGGGATTGCAAAGTTCCAATTCAATTGTCGTCAAGTTAACAGCGGTGAATTATAACGTCTAGAGTTTGAATTGAACTAAGTACTCCTAATACGTTTCAAGTAGACTGGAAGAGTCAATCCTAAGCTGTGTGACTCCCTCGGAGGTGGCTTTTTTTGAATGCCAAGGGAATCGTAGTCTTGGATCGGTCCACCGCTGACTCTCAAGGGTAGTCGTGTCGAGGGGAAGTCTGTGAAACTTGTGCTCTTGAATTTTCTCACCTTTTATTCTTATTTCATTGTCGCTTGGGTTGGGTGGGGGGGGGGAGGGAATCAGAGCATGGAATGTTGTACATTCATTCAAAAGAAGGGAGAGCCGAGAAATTAGGCTTCTCATCCGAGAAATATTGTTGTTGAGAAAAACCAAAGGGACTGCTAAAGCGGCATATATTTTTTTCAGGCAACTGAACATCAACTCTATAGAAATAGGATATAAATTTTATATCGATTCCTCTGCCTAATTCGACAGGAATATTTTGCCAAGTTTTGACATGGTGGACTCTGACATAGTTTTCACTCGATAACCTCTTTTGAATAATGTCAAAATAAAACTTCGTAAATCCACATGAAAAATAAACTTTTTTCACAGGCATTTCACAGTAAAAATAAACACAGGACTGTTGATAGTGAAACCTGGGTCGTTATTTCTCATGTGGATTTACAGTTTTATGTTGACATTATTCATCATGGAACAATTCCACAAAGTTACGCCTGAAACTATAAATTATTCGATAACCTCTTCAAAATTTTCGTTTGCGAGCTATAAGTATGAAATAAAGTGGCCATTGTATGTGTTTATGGTTCCTTGGTGGTTTCATTGATGATTCAGTTCATTGCAGTCGCAGCACAGCATCCCATATATCCGGCGACATCGAACCGGCGACCTCCGCCGTCAATCATAATTATGACCACGAAATTGCATGTATCTCCCGGAATCCATTTATTTGATTTTACGTGGAAGAAAGAAGTAAGAATGCCGGCGACTGGCTGGAATTTAGAACCGTACTCATTGAGGGTAGTTTTCTTTAATATTTTCACTTGAGCGTTACATTTTCTCTCCCTTGGAATATCTCGCAACTCACACAGATTATCCATCCAATTTTAATGGCGCCATTGTCTTTAATTGCCATGAGAGCTAATTACTTCAATAAATTCAACCCATTGGGACCATATTGTTTCATGCAAACTTGTGAACTCATCGCTTTTAATGTTCACCATTCAAGTTTTTTTAATGATTAAAACATTCTGCCCGACCACCTTTCAATGACGTACTAATCTTGAAGAGTTACGATGTATGCCAAAATTAAGAATAACGATTTCGATATGGAACATATTGCAGTAGTGACATTTTTGACGAAAAGAAATGGTAAACACGGAACTCTGTATGTAATGCGCATGAGTTTGAATTCACTAACTTAGGGAAATCAAGTACTTAGATGTCGCCGTCATCTTTAGCCCTTCATTGTGTTCATTATGGAACCTTAAGATGTCAGCCCACTCATATTAAATTACCTAATATCGCCATGCCAAATAAACATATTTTAAAAAATACGGGTTTAATTTTGACGAAAACCATATCCAATGCGTTTACTGATTACATCCGTAAGGTGTTTGTATTGAAGAAGTCTCCTATAATAAAGACAACTTTTTTATTTCAAAGAAATATCAATTGCCTGTGTTACTCTGCCGTCGAATGAAACAAACATATCGAAACTTTTAATAGGTTGGTAAATGCTTAAATGATACTGAGACTACAGTTTAATTAGTATTAATGATACCTTCTTTGGCGGTAAAGAATAATCAAAAATCTTCCACAGAAGCAATTTATTTAGCAAACTGATGTAAAACCTTACGCAAGATTCCTCCTGACCTCTCCCCAGACCCCTAGTAAAGGAGCTTAATGAAATGGCACGCCATTCTCCCCACCCCCAAAGTCTTACGTAATTAACGGACGGCTATCTAGAGGGCGTATAAGGTTAGCTATTCAACTGTCGTATCCGGTGTTCGATGTTATTTTTCACATTCTCAGAATATTGAAGACATTAAGAGTCAAATTATATTTCTGTTCAGATTTATGTCAATCTTTTGGACGGTTAGTGCCCATAGATACAAGAATGAAGGTTTTGTTATAATTATTGAAGTATCACTTGATAGATTTATATTTTGATGAACCATTACTTCATTCATTTGTATAGCTAGTCGATTGCGTACGGTTTTATCTACTTCCTACCGTCCCTAAGGTGTCTTGCACTTTAATTACACTTCTTATTCTGCATAATTTCGCCATCAGTCCCTGTGTTCTAGTATCTTTTATTATGTAGAATTATTTCTCACCATGTGGTTAATTCAGTTAGATTTTCTTCTTTCAATAGATTCTCCCCTTTATTTAAACTTTTTAACTCGTCCTTTTCCGCAACTATTCGTTAGTGTAACTTTATTCATTATTTCACTGCCACATCTATAATCTCTTCAAATGTGTCTAATGCCGTTTCTTTTTAGTTCAAGGAGCTGCCTCAAATAAGACTACATTTTGCGAAATGTCGTGACTTTATATTCACTTGTCTCCGAGATATTTTACTTTTAAATTTGATGCATGGAGAGCACTAACGATGGCATGGTGTCTTAGGAGTGCCTGCGTGTTCTTTCATCGAGGAGGTGTACCTTCTAGTCAGTCTGGTGTTTCCCTACCGCTCACTGACTTTCACAATCATTTTTGAGTCAGTGGAAGTTATATTTGCTTATTAATACTATGCACATATTTTTTTAAACTCTTTGGAAATGACACAGATGTTGCATAAGAGCGGTTAATCTCTATAGAAATTTAGGAAGTTACCAATTGTTCTCCGCGAAAAATTCATGAATTGAAATGTTTAGCTATTTGTACCTGATGTTCTATGGATGTTCAATGACTTCATAATTGTTTTTCGCCTGTAATCAATCGGAAAAATATAGTTTTTGTTGTATTTTTAGCTTAGTGCGTATGTGACACACGATTCATTGATTTTATTTTGGTATTGCATTAGAGGTAGATGTTGCAAGTTGACACATGTTCAATTGCCTTACGCCTGCTTTTGATGTTGTTAAACATTTTCCACTGCGGTGTTTCTTCACATTGGGAAACGGGAAAAATCACTTTGGGCTAAGTTTGGACCATAAGGAGGATGAGGAAGATACTACATATAGATTTTCTCAAGTTTATTGTGATTTCTAGGTGGGCTTCGCGGGACCCCTCTCGCAAAAACACGTGCATGTGCAATTTTTCTGTTAGCAACGTGTCGGTGGCACCCTATGAAATTTAAATATTTCCCTTATTGTGCTTTTAACGTTATTCGATATTCTTCTGTAACAATAGCAGCAGTAGTATTGATATTGATAGAATTGAGCTCTTACGGCTAGTAGTATTAAATGAATGAAAAACTGAACTGTTTACGGCTATTGGAGTTTTTCATTCATTTAATAGTAGTATTGATATTTACATCCATGTCAGCAGTCACTGAAGCTCCCAGTTCACCTTCCTTTGAAATTTTCTCCTAACTTAAAACGTTTTAAGCCATCTTCTAGCTTTGATTTAGGAAAGAAAAGACTATTCCTAAGTCTCTTGTAGCATTATGTAGACCTTAGCTAATGGTCTGTTCAGGCAAAAGGAACATTTTAATGCATCGTCTCATACTACTTCCATCGTTGCTGTATCAATAATATATGTATGAACGCTTAAGCCGAATGAGAATGATGGTATTCTACCGTTTTGGATGGACACATACTAAAACTCTCATTACATTAAGCTACATTTATTAGCTTCTTCTAGCAGGACACCCTATGAGACCCCACACTAAAATAAATTGTTCTTCAAATTCTCATACATTCTATTTCCTTCATTTTTTTTGTAACTTTTCATCTCCTTTTTCTCCTGCTATCTTGCCTGCGTAACGTTCTGCCCTCGATCACAGTCTTCAGCAGTCCATCAACAATCAAAATACTCGTCATCCACCTATCCTTCCTTCTCTTGATTTATTTCTCCCAACAATCCTTTAGTTCCTCACAATGTCTAGTGCTTCTTCGTTTGCGTAGGCTACCTTATAATGCTGATTGTGCGCTCTAAACATAGTGTGCGTGCATGGTATATCAGGTCGAGTAATATATTTCGTTCAAAAACTTAAGAATATTATTTTGAATTCCAATTGTCTTGTAATCATATTCCTCTTTTTAAAACTAAAATCTCGTGCAGGATCTTGGATTCCAATGATGAACTCTGCGCTACTCCGTCAAGTGTGCTTCAACTTTCTCAAGTTTGGATTATTACTTTGGTACGCCAGGGTTCTCTCGTAAAATTGCCCGTTTACGAATTATTACTTTTTTGGCAAAACTATCGTGGTTTGTGCGTGCATTAATATTAATGTGTTTTTGCTGCTTTTTTATTTGTGGCATATTGATGATCCCTTGAGGGAATATTTGCTATGGAAGAAATTTTTTAGACGATCTGGGTTCGAATATTTGACGAAATGGAAGTGGCCACCAATCACACTCCCTGGGACTATCTTAAGTCAATGCGAAGGTGTGCGAAGGGATTCGGAGCATGGAAATCACCGTCAAAAAATTGCACCTAGACTTGGCACTCTGAGAGCAAAATTTAATGCAAAGTTTTCGAGAAAAATGCCAAAATGGCACATGTTTTACGGATTCGTTCAAGGAAGGAATTGAAATTGTGCTAAGTTTCTGCAGGTGAAGCAGAGGAGGGAAATTCCTCCATGTAATAAAAGTTTCGTTTTTTGTCGGACTCTCTCGTGGATTGACCCGATGTCTCAATTTATGTTGCTCTCGCCATGAGCTCTATTCATATTCAACTCTGTAAACTTCTATTCCTGTAAACTTCAAATTAATTGAATTCACTTAACAATTTACCATGAATGATAAATATACTTGGTAAAGTGCACGTTTTGTTCTTCCGTGATTGAGAGAAGAAAGCTGAATTTTGGCTCCTCATACCTTTGGAGATTCACAATTCTTAGATCCTATGTTCTGAGACCATGAAAGAAATCCTTTGACTTTATCGGAATGTGAATATCAAGTCTTAAATTTCTCTTTGTATAGTTAGACCGGTTGTAGCGGTACCGACTTGTGCCGTCGTAAATTATACTTATCGGTATCGGGAATTTACCAAAACAAATGATTTAGTTACAAACGAGTACAGTTGCATTTATTTTGCCTGGGCTCTATCTTGTGACCCCCCCAACCCCCACCGAGCGCCTCCAGTTCTTCCTGCACTTCCAAACCCACGAAGTGGTATCCAGTCCACGATAAGTGAGCAGCTACTTTAAAGAAATCGGTATCGATCTCCTCCGTCCTTATTCAACTTGTTTTGAGCCCCTGGATTATTTCGCAGTGCAAATGCGTGTTGGAAAAGTCCTGGAAATTCAGTCTCCTTTATTCCCAGTCCCTATTGCCTTTCCCTTCTGTTCCTCTCTTTGGCTTCCCACGTCCTTTACTTCATTCATAATGAAAGATGACAAGGGCTTACGGGATCCGAGCTCCACTTCTCACACGGCGTTATTCACCCCTCCCCACGACCATTTTGTGCAGCATTTTAGGAATGAATTTTAGAATTCACTAAAGATTTCGCTTCGCAAAACGATTAACAAATTTCGTGCTCGTTATAGTGCAAATACTTTCTTTGCTCAGGGATTTCAAGGAATAGGCTGTTAATTGGGGGACCCTAAATATTTTTTCCAAGTAAATATTTTGGTCTTACGGGCAAATTACCATTTTTCCTTGAATTCAGTTGTTATTTGAGCGAGGGGATATAAGGTTACCTGGAATGCTCTTCATTCAAGCTCCAATTCCCCCTTAAACATTGTTTTTCTCTAAGAATATAACGCTCACGACACCCTTTTGCAGTGGTGCTCAAGTGGTTGTTGTAATTAAGACTATGAAACTCTTTCGGCGAATACTTATGTTATATAATTTAGATTAGACCAGCAGTGACCGTGCTGGGAAAGGAATTCAAGGGTAGCGACCACAGTTTCTCCACCCAACGCTCATTGACATGGCTACCAACATGTTTGACTCCACGTCTTTGTACTTGGTAGCAGAGTTAACTCATGTGTTAGGGTTTTGTAAATATGGGACCGTATTCATAATTTAATCTATTTTTTGCGGGGAAGCAAGTGTCATTATCGTAATCATTATAATTTTACTATCGCGTATAACTAATTTAAGACCTGAAATAATGATCCCGTCACTTTCGTAGAAACTGCCAAATTCTGACTTTGACACGGAAAATTAGAGGTTTTTTCTTTGTTTAGGGTGATTGCCCAGTTCAAAACTCTGTGAAAATGTGAAATTAATCCTAAAATGCTTAAAATACGGACGGATGTTCCATTGGATGTGACAGCCAGCCTTAAGAGAATTCCGTGCGCGCAATTCAATGCGGGCAAGTCCCACCGGACAGAAGTGAGTGACTTTAATGACTGACTCTCCCACTTTTGAAAAGGTCGGTCCCTTGCCCTCCACTCCGACGGAAACGGTTTGCGATTTCGATTGCCATGAAAATGCCATGCCCGCCTTGGGCGGAGGTCGGCGCATCTTCGGGGTGCCTCGTCTCGAGGTATGATCAGGGTGGCGGTAGGACCGAAGGGGCCCTCTCTGGGCCCCGCGCTCCGGCCTTCTTTCATCTCCGCACTCGCACCTCGGAAGTGAGAGTCGGCTCTGGATACCTGTCTTTTTCCTTCCTGAAAAAAACATGCATTCAATTAAAAACTAGAAACAAATTGTGTGGCATAAAGACCCTTTGTTTGCGTGAACTTTGGGAAAATTTTCGTGGCAATCACCGAGCGCCTGGGTTCCCACGAATCACACAGCCTCCTTTGGCATCACGTGGCGAGCGCCATTAGACCCGTTACCCCCCCCCCCCCTTCGACCCCCGTCCGCTCACTTCCTCCACCAGTTTGAATCACCCTTCCTCCACCCACGCACGTTGCCATCCCCCCTCCCCCCGCACATCCTCCCCTCTCCCCCTCGGCCCTCCGACCACGTCACCGGCGTCTTTTTCTTCGCTGGGCTCGTCTGGTTAGCCCGCTGGGTGGCGTAATCGTAAGCTCGCCCGAAGGTCGTGGGCTCAAATCCTGCCCGGGGCGCGGGCGTTGCGTCGTTCTGCGATTGTTTTCTTACGATGGTGAATGTAAGGTGCGACAATAGGTGCTTAGGATCAAAAGACCGCTGCGCAGGGTTTATCACAAGTTAATGAGTACCTCTAAGTATATGTTAAACTCACGGAGAGCTGGGAGAGGCAGAATGAACCAATCATTATTCTAATTAGTTGATTATCTAATTGTTTATTAGAGGTAATTTATTTTATGATGTGTTAGTAAAGAAAGCAATCTCTGTAGCCGGCTTCTTTATCTTGAGTTTACTTCCGTTGGCGTTTGTAGGCATGCCATTTCTTAAGATAGGAAATTCTGCACCTTTGTAATAGAGGGATAAGGATTCATGTTATGATTTTGTTAGAGCATTAGTAATTGTAGAAGGTGACCAACAAGTAAGGTAATATCTGCCGGTAAGGATAAGTGGGTAATTTGTTAGAGGTAGGATGTTCAGGGAATGGGGCAAGGGTGGAAGGAAATGTGGTCACAGCATTAGTTCACTTATAATGAAAGGCGCCAAGAAGTTCACACTCAAACATCACATCCAACGAACATAGCGCTCTCCTTGAAGTGCTCCCGGTATAGCACCCAAGTAGGGGTCGGTTTAACACAGTAATTATTCCACGGCCGGTATTCGAGCTCTGGCCCTTTGGTTGAGAAGCCGGTGCGCTAGCCACTGTGCTAATTTGGTTTTCTTATTATTATTTAATTCGATTAGACGGGGAATCAATCGCATGAGGACCAGTGAAACTTTCCTGGAGAACAGACATGTTAAGAAAATTATATTTAGAATTTAAGAAAGATTAAAAGTGTAAAAGAGTAAAGTTTCTCTTATTTTTTACCCTCATCAAATGTGTACAATTTTTCAGCTTGTCAGTTATCTCTGGCCAAACGCAGTACTTTCATGGAACTGTCAGGTGATTTTGCTATGAAGAGCTGGATTTTCAGTCTGATACTCGTCTAATTTTCCTTTGTTCTTTAGGATATTTTCGTGCGATAGTTTTGAGAATATTTTGTATTACTGAAAAATATGTTCTCACAGCCGGCGCCAAAATCTTCATTGCATTTAAACAATATGATTTTCATTGAAATATAATTTGATGCAAATAGTAGTAGCAAACAAATTACTCTTTTTTTAATATTTCCGTGAAACCAATCGATTGCGAGAACGTATGCTTTTCCATTAAGGCCTTTATTCAGAAACTTCTTCGACGAGTGCGAAAAAATAATGGATGTTTGGTGGGCGAATCGGTAGGACGTATAAATACTTTTACGCCGAAGAGTTCGTTATCCGTGTTTTCAATTTCCGCACTCATAAGTCTGAATTTTTGAGAACTCTCTAAACTAACTGCCCCGTCGTATTTATTTTTTTGTTTTGGTCCTCTTCTTTTGGTGTTTTCTTAATCGTCTCTGGGCTTGTGGAGTTACTCCGCTTTAGATCAGGGTACTCAAAAAGCTCTTTCAACTTATTTCTTTTGTAGGTAATATTTCTAATTTTCTCACCACCTTCAATCTACCTGTACAGTCTTTTGTTTTACATGTAGGGTATCTTAATATGCATTTTTCCTGCCTGACCTCTCTTGATATGCCGCATACCGCTGTTATAGTTTGCTACTGTCGTGTTCTCAACTGGTACTGATTACTTCTGCCACCCAATTGCTAAGCTGTCATAGGTCGTTAACCACCTTGGAAAATTTTATTTATTATATGAATGTCCTTGAAGAGGTTGGTGCTGTCTTCAGCCAGAGTTTAAATTACGATGGTACGCACTCCACTTAGATACAGGTTATGACTCAGAAATATTTGGAATAAATCTGGGAAAAAATTATGACAGATCAAAGTACAAAAAAGTCTTCAAAAGAACACCCTTGTGTATCGACAAACTGATCCCAGTGCCTCTGCCAGTCATAGTGCACTTCCTGGAAAGCGTCAACGGGAACCTCGTTCAGGCATCTTGGGCGCTATCCAGCGATCCAAAATGGTTGTCTTTCAAACTCCTTTTTATTCATGGGAATAAAAAGAAGTCCAGCGGTGTCACATAGGGACTGTAGGGTGGCGTTACCACCTTTTACTTGGCCAGGTACTCGATCAGGAGGAAAGGACGGAGAGTAGTAGTGATGCAGCCTCTAGTTGGCAAATACCTCCTTCCTGGCGCTCTTCCTGCACTCCTTTTGGAAACCTTTCGAGGACTAGGCGTCCACGTAAAACTTACTGTCCACTGTCTGTCCCTGAGGTACGGACTCTTTGTGGATAGCGCCTTTTGAGTCGAAAAAGATGATAAGCATCATTCTAATTATTTTTGGAACAGACCGTGTACAGTGCATTGAAGTTAAAGTAATAATAAAAATAAATTAACCCGATATCATTCCCGATTAATAATTTCAACGGAATCGTCTTAGAAGACGATTTGAATGATTCCCAAACGAAATGCTTGTAATGATCCCCGCAGCTATATACCACTGAGGAGAAATGACTATTCGTGTATAGAAAATTAACTTAGGCAATTAGGTTAGAGTTATATCCTATCTAAAAAGGAAATTAAGTAATAATTTGCAGTTTTGGAAGAACGAACTGATTTGTTCTACTGTTATAATTAATGGCAGAGCTCACCTCTCGCTAATCCCTAAGGTGCGTGTGAAAATCATGGATTCAGAACAGCGGAAATGTTCCTATCCGTGTGCTGCCTACTTTTCCCAGGAATAATGTGAGGCCCTATGAAAACTGAGCTTGCATACGAGTATGTAAAGCTACCGACCGGATATGAAGCCTGGGCCCTCCAGGCGAGCATTCGAATAGTTTACCAACGTGAAAACCAGCTTGCGGGCTCCGATATCAGTAACAGCCAAATGATAAAAATTCGGAAATAATTGTAGGAAATACGTCAAAGCATGCAAAAGTATGCTCCCTAATTTACTCTTGGACTTGTGAATAGTTCCTAGCTCAAGGTAATTCGAACCGACTCAATTACACCACCCTAAACACTTTGGAGTGCCTATTTTTTGGCACGTCTTTCCACTCGTGATGTTTCTCTGAGAAAGTAATTGATGTTTTTGTCAATAATACAGTATTCTGTGTCTTGATTTGATCTTCGGGTGGCGATCTAGGCTTGACGACGCTATGGAGTGCTTACTAAACGTAACTGCGGTAGTACCAACAGCAGTATGTAAATGGCAGTGATGGAAAGACGGAGGTGACCGGCGCACTATGTGATGAATTTTTATAAATTAAAGATTCAGGAATGATGCAGTGTAACCGTTCCATTATAAAAGAGACAGAAACTCTTTCAATTTGAAAATGATATAATATATCAAAAATAGCCTACGTGTAAAATAAATATAAATTAAATGGAAAATTAAAAGAGTTTTCGTCTCTGATACAATGAATTTTACATTTGTACCGAGCTAATTAACGAAACGAAGGCTACAAGGTGTTCGGAAAAGAAAAAAGCTAAGTAGGGTCATAAATTAGAGCAGGTGGAAATGTTTACCTATCTCGGGAGTGTTTGTGCCAGTATGGTCAAAGTATTGGAGACACGAGAATAATTACGTTAGGCAAAGAAGCTTTTCCAGTTAAGTAAAGAAAAGTGAACACTTTCATGTGGAGTCTTGTACGGCGCGGAAACATGGTCATAGGAACGCGGAAACAAATGGTAGGCTTCCATTTGAGGATTTTTAAGTGAGGTTGTGCAGACGGATGGAAGAGGAGGAATGGTTAGAAAGGTAAACAAATGGAACAACAGGCATGGGGAAAGGGAATGAGTGACGGTTGTTAGGAAAAATCAAAAAGAGGGAGGAATGATGGATGCGGAGCATTTCGATTGGCAACGGGATGTTGAAGACTGTGACACAGGGGCAAGCGAGGAAGGTGTACGAAAAGGGTAGTCATCTCGGGCGAACGGAGGGAGGAAGGAAGATTGCGTTGTTGAAGAAGGGTTTATTTTAGTGTCGGTTGTCAAGTTTTGTCTTGCTAGGGGAGGCAAAGAAATGTATTGCTTTTCAGTAAATGTCCTTCCAAAGCCTACCTTAAACGGTAGACTACCGAATAATAACCGAGTCTATTCTTAAAGAAGTTAAATCTCTGTAGTGGATTTAGCAGGGTGGTGGCTCGATTAGAAGTTCGAGAGTAAAGGCCATTACGATGACTATTAATTCTAAACGTTTATTACGATTACTATTGGTTTGTATGCCATTGCTTTCTTTTTCAGCGGGCGGTGAATTTACTGACGTAAATCTTTCAGCTAATGGGACCTGATGTACTCCTCGATATCAGATTTCTGAGTGGAACGTCGTCCAGTTAATTTGTTACATTGAAAGGATTGGGCGTCTCAGCTCTGAGGAAATTACCCGATATGGTGAGGAATTTTTCATTTAGTTTGCTCATTTGTACAACGTAGTGCTCTCTATGCACACCGCCGAAAGAGTAATTGGCATCCTAATGGATGCGTAGTTAAGGAAACGCGAAAAAATCTTCGTGCGCCAGAAGCGTAGTTCTGACACACGCTTAGAGCTTCGAGTCCATTGGCCTGGGCAGTCCTTGTCAATCCACTGTGGTCCTGGGAACTCGTCAACGCATTAATTAGGTTCCGCGAGCGGCCTGATGAAATGGCTCGGGTCAAAAGCTTCCCCGGACCGGATGTCGTATTCGTAACATCTGTTTGGTGTGGGAATTTCCCACTTGTTGATTACCAAGGTTACCAACTGTTAGATTTTTGCATTCTTTCCGCGAAAGCTTACGGAACACCGTCGCGGTCGTGGACTCCCCAAGTGGCAGTGCCCCGCTCAACTCCCACCGTGGGAATGAATGAATGGATGCATGAATGAATCAGCGATGCCCTCCTCGCTCCGCGCGCACCTCCACCCCTCTCCATGTCGAACCCTGTCGAAAGTAGATACGACGGCGTTCTTGCTATACCTTCACTTTTTATTTCTTCGCTGTAGGGGTATTAATTTAGTCTATCAAATTTGATCCCGATATTCCACCAGATACGTGCGTGCAGTTTGACGCCTCAGGTTTACCGTTATTTACGATCTATTTGCATTCTTTTTCGCTTTTCACGTGCAAATGTGCTTAATTTACTCGGATATTTAAGGCCAGCATTGTTTATTGGATCAAAATAAACTAGTAATGAAATCATTAATTCGTGTGGCAAAAGTGACATGTCGCCCGCAAGAGGGTACGGCGGGGGGTGCCAGAGCATGGGGAAAGATTGCGTAGTCGGAGTTGTAGTTTTATATCCTTTGATGTAATAGTTACCGTTGATCTCATAAATTTTCTCACTGAAGATTTGTTCATTTTGTTTGCTCATTTGTTTTCCTCTCTTACGAATGATGGTAGCGTCTAGGGTAACAGATAATTGAGAATTTTATTAATAAAAACGATCTAGGTCGTGGATAAACTTTATCTGCACCGAAAGGAGAGCCATAACGCGACGTCCCTTACCTCGAACCCACGAGCCATGAGCAAGGTGGGTGTGTTGCCCGTGAGAGCAATCTGGTCGCCGAGGCTCCACGGTTTTTTCAATCTTTGCTGCATGTAAATGTACCTTCCTTATTGTTATGGTCAGATCTTTAGCGCCAATAGAAATGTTAAGGCGTAAGTTTATTCAAGTTTAAGTGCTTTACACATGCAATAATTTCAGAGTGTAAAACTCATTCGCCTTGACCGGAATTCGAACCCGGATCCCTCGATGCCCGGCCGAGTGCTTATGCCTGTTAAGCTATCGAGGCGTCCCTTTAAAGTCTGAAATTTTGAAATACATATTAGCGGATGACTCCGTTAAAAGTCACTGTTGCGGCATCTGCTGCAGTTGCTTTGGAATTTGCTTACACATCATTATATGATGCGTTCAAGAACTTTTATCTTATAATAAGGCAATACGGGATTTTGCACTGCTTAACCATATGAGAGTGGTACGTATAATTTATTTCTATTTTTGTTGAACACCGTTTGAGAATCCCCGTATAACTCAAAGTGTAGAAGCTACAAGATATTGGCTTTTTGTGTTTTTTTTGCTGTAAAGATTAGGACATATTGCTGGAATACTAATTAGGATAGCCATATTTTAAAAATCTCAATGTTAAACCATTTTGAGCCGTACTTTATGGTTCCTTGTGAATAAAATCCAAGGATTGGTTCGAAGCAGTTCGGCAGGTTATCTTGTTCTCTGCCATCCTGGTCATTCACCTTTAGTTTATCGTGCTTATATCTCTGTTAGCTTCATTCGTGTTCAAAACTCTAACAATATTATTACTCCAGCTTTTGATCTTAAGGAATGCCATTACACGACGCATCGCCCTCTCAGAAAAGGCTTACAGGGTTCGTCCGGAAAATAAGTGTACTGATTTTTTCCCGCCGCTCCAGGCGCGCCCAGCACCGCTCTGACGGGCTGCGATTGGAGGGGGGTATGTTGGCAAGCGACGCTGAAAAAGGCAGTCGGCTCTGAGCTGTGGTGTAGTGAGGAGCTCTGTTAACGCGAACCTCCACGCTCGACCCACCTCACGGAACGCGATGCCGAAGTTTTTGGAGCAGCGTTATTCCATCAAATTTGCGGTAAAGCTTGGGAAATCGTCTACCGAAACTGTCGGTATGATTAACCAGGCTTACGGGGAGTCAGCCATGTCCAGAAACATGATCTTTCGGTGGCACAAGATGTTCGTGGAGGGCAGAGAAGAGGTCGACGACGAACCACGGCCTGGACGCCCATCAACGACACTCACCGACGAAAATGTGCGAAAAGTTCGCGATGTACTGAACTCTGATCGTCGTCTTAGTGTTCGGATGATAGCAGAGCAGTGTAATGTGCCAAAAACAATAGTGCACGAGATTAAAAACATCTGGCGAGCGATCAAAAACATCTGGCGGCTGCATCACGACAATGCGCCGTCTCACACCGCGCTTGTCGTGTCGGACTTCTTGGCCAAGCACGGCGTGGCAACGCTGCCGCACCCGCCCTACAGCCCGGACTTGGCACCACCGGACTTCTTTCTGTTCCCGAAGATAAAGAGTTTGAAAGGAACGCGATACGGGACTTTGGACGCCGTCAAAGAGGCCGTGACGACGTGTCTTCGAGAGGTTCCCGATGATGCCTTCGCGGGAGCGTTCCAGGAATGGGAACGCCGCTGGAACAAGTGTATCGACCCACAAGGGTCCTATTTTGAGGAATATTAGCTTAAGAGATGTAAAAGTGTAATAAATTTTTTTTCCTGAGCTCAGTACACTTATTTTCCGGACCAACCCTGTATATGCTCCGCTCTACGACGGGCTTCTTAATGTGATTAATTTGCTTCTGTTGTATAATAGTTCTGATTTCTACTATTTTTGGGAATCCAAATGCATTTAGAATTTCATCTGTGTGAATTTTTTTCTCCGATTCCAAAGAAATTATATATGAGTTCCAGTGCAATTGTTTTATGCATGGGCATAAAGTACTTCCTCCAAGTAGTCCAGTTCCTAAAAGTAGTCCAGTAGTCAAAATGTAGAACTACAACGGTTTTTAATCCATCAGCTCTGATTAATTAGGTAAACATCTTACATATTATATCAAACTCGTAAAATTGAAACTCGAATCTTTAGGAAGGATCGATAAACAATGTGGAACACAACACGAGAAGAGAGGAACACGTTAAGACACAATGCATTTGTTAGGAACATGGAATAGATAGGAAGGTAGATGGGAGGACCCCATGAGGAACGGCAAATACGCAGGCCAAGTAAAAGGTGAAGTGCTCGGTTATTGCACGACTGAAATCGCCAATAAATCACTCTTGTCCTAACAAATGATTGGTCGGGAGGGATGTATAGGTAAGCATATGGAAAACTGAAAGCATTCAGCGCCGTCGCAGGACGTATGGCAGCGTGTATTCTGGATCCAGCTACTACTTACGGTATTTTTTGGAGGTTGAAACGTGCATGGTAAATGCGTTGTTAGCTTACTTTTCTAGTTCTATTTGAATGGCTGCAACAAGTGCTATCTATTTTTTTTGCTACGTGCGTACTTAAAAAAACCCGAAAGAACAACTCATTTTGCTCCCTGCTTCCAATGCAATGCTGTATTACTGAATCCGATCATTTGGTTCGTTTCTCCTCGCACACTCTCCGCTGAAATCTTCTCATTAATACTTCGATCCATCTATTTCATCTTCATCATTCTCCCATAGCAGTAGTAGTATTTAGGGGAGGCGACCGACAGCTATTAGGGATGGACAGAATGGAGAGTGGAAAGAAACTTGCCGTCGGCATTAGCCTACTCTTAAAGAGGGGCGCCAAGGGGTCTGCAGCTTAACGTCCCATCCGACGGACGGTGTACTCACTCGAAGTGCCCTCCAAAAAGCACCTCAAGTAGGGATCGAGATACCACTTGAAATATTCGACGCCGCCGGGATTTGGACCCGGGCCCTCCGGGTGGGAAGCCAGTACTATAGCCACCCCACAATCCTAATCCCTTCCGTAGCAATACGCTCAAATTTTTTGAGAGCCTTTAGTATTTTCAGCTTTCGATGATCATTCAACATTTTCGTAGAGAACCATGCTCACGACACAGTGGGCCAACATTGAAAGTATTAATCCTTTTCACAGAGACGATCGTAATGTAAAAATGTCGTTAAAATGCTCCCAGTAACGCATTAGTGATTATTTGTTTCGGTTAGTATTTTGGAACATAAAGAGAATTTTATGTTAATCTACATATCTGCATCAGCATAATACGCTGAAAGCCAACGGGAAGGTGTGTGGCAAGGGGTGCATCGACACTAGGCATGCACAGCACGCTAACAGACGAAACCACGCAACATGCTTGTGACACAACTACAGAAAAAGAATTTCGATCGACAATGAACTAGCAACCATTTATCATACTCAAGAGGAATGCACATGGTACCACCACCATTTATGGTAAAGCCAAGCAACAGTAGTGATATATTTGTTGTTAAATATAGCCTCGGTTACTTTAAATGTATGTTCGCACACATGCGTATGCGTAGACATGCACACAGACAAATGCAAATATGTATATACATTCACTAAAATATGTACACTTATGCATACACACCTACGAGGTCTATTCAATAAATACGCGAACTGGTGGTCATGACGCAAACTATCGCCACGCCCACTAGCGGCGCTGGTTGCCTGATACCCAATGAGCCGTCTGTGCTTGGCGGATCGTCGAGCTATGCGTATGGTTCCAGTTATGTTAGTTTCTGTTGTTCTTGTTTTTCATGTTTGTCGAAAAGGAAAATTTACGTAATCACGAAGCAACGAATCAATATCAGGTTTTTGGATGAAGTGCGATAAACGTTATCAAGAAATTACTGAAATGTTGACTGCTGTTTACAGTGATAATGCTCTGAAGAAAGCATCCGTTTTCAAGTGGATTAAATCAAACCAAAAAATCAAGAAAAGTCGATCGAAAGTCAAAGTCATGCTCCTGGTTTTCTTTGATGTCGAAGGTGTTGCTCATCAAGAATTTCTTCCTGAAGGACAAACAGTAAATGCTGAGTTCGACCTTACAGTTCTCAAGCGTTTGAGACATCGCGTGCGTCATGTGCGACCAAATTTGACTCAAGGCGACGAATGGATCCTTCACCATGACAATGCACCTGCACATTCAGCATTGATTGTTCGCCAGTTTCTGGCAAAAAATTCAATCACCATCCTTGATCATCCTTCCTATTCGTCAGATCTCACCCCATGCGACTTTTTCCTATTCCCAAAATGATGAGGGGACATCACTGGGAAGATGTGGAGATAGTAGAGTAAGAAACGACGAGATAACTAAAAAGTCTAACTGCCGAGGACTTCCAAGGGTGTTTTAAACAGTGGAAAAGAAGATGGAATAAGTGCATAGCAACGAATGGAGAGTACTTTGAAAGGGACAAAATCGTTGTAGACTAAATTTTGCACAATAAAGTTATCATGGCCTCAGTTCGCGTATTAATTAGACAGACCTCGTATGTATACCTATATATATATATATATATATATATATATATATATATATATATATATATGTATGTATGAAACCATAAACACAGTAATCAACCCGAAGGTCGGTTTGGTAGGTGATGGTAGAGTTCACCCGTACTAAGCCCGACGGCGTGTGAAATTCCCACATGAGGGTAGGGGGGCCAGTTCCTTTCCCTGTACCGGTTATGGTTTCCCAGGTAGTTCTGGTACCAGAAATATACATTATATTTGTTTTTATACTTATTGATGATTCTATTTAATCCCTAGTTGATGTGAGTAGAAGCTGTTATTGTCTCTAATTGTTCTCGGAAAAAAACGACATCCTAAACCTATCCGGCCTACAGTCGGTCTCTCTAATCTTGGCTGATTTATCTTGTATTCCATATTTATTTGGAATTTTTTAAATGTTCTGAACGTCTGCGGACAACTGATCGGTCTCAAATTCACGGAATTGATTAATTCTAAAAATAGTCTTTGTTTTTCGTGGGGATCCCACCCAAAATATTTCAGCAATTTTCTCACACTGCTATCTGTCATAAACACCTTTGGCAAATCTCGCTGCCCTACGCTGCAAGCGATCCAGCTCTTAAATACATTTGGTTAAAAACTAAACGGGCAGCATAAACTGCATTTCCAAATGAAAACATTTTAAGACAAAGACAAATAACATAGGTATTAATATTTTATTTCCTTTTGTTAGTAATTAGAGATCTAATTACCCTTCCTCCATCCGATTCTTCCGTCATCTCACCCAACGTAGAGAGAGGTATTACCTTGTCGTGAAAAATTAGGCACTGGTAATAAAATAACTGGCTTCTGGGACCTTGAACCGAGCAACACCAGCAAAATAGCGAAATTGAATCATTGTGGGTCTCTTGGAGGAGAGAAAAAGAGAGAAGCGCCAGAGATAAATAAGGAGAGAAGCGATAATGCCGAAATATGGAATAGCGGAAGCTCCTTTTTCGTGAATTCAACATGGCTTATATGAAATGTTTCTGTGCCACCTTCCCCGTTTTCAAGAGCCTCTTACCTCTTGCGCCCTGCTCTGTCCGTAACCCTTCCATGTCAAGGCATCGAGGATACGGCCCATCCTTGTATTTCGCAAGTCTAGTTTCGACTCTTTTCCACGCCTCCCCTCGTAAGAGTCCGTTAAATGCGAACCGTCCCGCTCACATAGCTACTGGTGCTATCATTTATATCAAAGTGTGATGCTTTTCTAAATAAAAATATTTTTAGATACGTTTAATGACCAGTTTAATCATGTTTCTTTTGAAAAATACTGTACCTAAAAAGATAGAAAAAATATTTTTTAAATTGTGGTGGTATTAGAATGTATACCATGGAAAAAAAGAAAAAAATAGAAACTATTACTCAGCTGATAAATGGTTGAATGACTTTGAAACGGAAGTTTTATTTTTGAGTTTTTGCACGATTCCTCCTTTTTGGTGTTCAACCAATGGCTGAAATAATTCAACCTTGAGCCTTACGTAAGATCTCTCCTCCGGGAGGGTAGAGTGAAACACAGCGTCGGCATTAGTTACTCTTAACGAAAGGCGCCAAGGGGTCCACAGATTAACGTCCCGTCCGACGAACGGCGTGCTCACTTACTAAAGTGCTCTCCACAAATCACCTCAAGTAGGGATCGGGATACAACTGAAATATCCGGCCACCTCCGAGATCCGAACCCAGACCATTGGGGTAGGAAGCCAATACTTTTGCCACCACACTGTCCCGATCCTCACGTAATTACTTTTATCGGTTGTTCCTATCATGAACCTGTCTTTATGTCGTACAGAAAACATCTACTTTCCTCTACCCCACTTATCAAACATTCCCTATCCCACCATTCAACACTTGGAATCCTACTAACTCTCAATGAATACCTCCTTCATAGACCTTTTCTCCATTATTCAGATCACCCAGCAGTTCCCTTTCCTCTCCCGCAACATTTAAAGCTTAGTCGTAAGCCATACTCTCTGCCCAACTTAAGTTACCAGTTCTCCATTGCCTGACCTCAAAAGCCTTCAATTTATGCGCATCTTCTTGCCTCAATGACAACCTTTTGAATCAATACGGCTTGACACTAGTCTTCCATATGACGTTAATTTAAATATTTACGTATTTTTCAGAATGAGTTTCGCAGGACAGGTGAAATTCATTTGCGAATGTTCTCACTAATCATCAGCGATCTCTTGCGAGAGCAATAAACACATGTTGTTCATTGTGTTGTCAATTCATTTGATCTTAGCGGATATACTCGTAGGTTATTGCTTTATATATTATTTTCCGCCTTTATATATTATTTTCCGCTTGATGATATGTCTTCATACTTAAACGCGATTCTTATAGGTACCGTTGTCGTTATCCCTAATTATGAAAATTATATCTGGCGATGAACCGCTTTTCCTTTGCCAATTGCGTCTCAAGTTGATGAATGTTGCTGCGTAAACACCCATTGACCAACTGTTAGATATGAATGGGTCCAACGAAATTGCATTTCATTCCGAAAAAACGTATTATTTCACTCACTCCAATTGTACAAGCTATCTGTGGGCGTAAACTTCAGTTTTTGATTTTTATAGTGTCATGTATGTTCATTTTTCCATCGAAAAAAAACTTTTTCATTTTCTTGGCCGTCCTGAATTTATGCTCGAGTTCTCCGGCTACACTACATTAGGGTGACCGTTCATTCGATATTTACACAAGAGTGTTAAAAATTTCGGGAAAATATGTGGAAAAAGACGAAATTCGTTGGGGATATGTACGTGAGAATCGCGAATGATGTGGAAACATTGTATCAGAATTAAATTTTTTATTTGGAAATCGGGAATATTATATTACAATGAGGGACATGATACGGAATCGGGGTTTCACAGAGAACGATATTCCTTACAAATGTGATATCATTTCATATTTCCTCTGATTAGGTATTCGCGCGCGCAGGTATTTACAAAAGCCGAAACTATAGTTGATTTACACCTCACCCTGCAAGACGACGCGGGGACGTGTGACATGGCGTAATGAGATTCCACAAATTTGGGATGAAAATTGGAGGAATGGGATCGTAGGAAATGAGTGGCCATCTCGTAATTAGGTACTCGCCAGCCGTGTTGCTTTGCCATCAAGTTGACTGTGGTGCTCATGCACACGTGAACGCCCGAGGCAAATTTCCTTCGAAGGGATCGTGAGTGTTCTTCGCCGTCTCGTCCACTGCATCAATGGGCACGCACTACCTCACTTCTTGCCACGCCAGCCACTCTCGACCCTCCCTCGCACCACCCCGCCTCGCCCAAGGATCCCGCTCGGGTCCGGGGGAGGTGAGACCGAGGGTGGCGGAAAGGTTGGTGAACGATCGGGAAGAGGTTGTACCCGGGGGAAGGAGGGGTGGTGAACGGGGGCGGCGGAGAGAGAGAAATAGCGCGTCCCTCTCGCGCTCAGCATCGTGGTGGCTGTGGGAAGGGCGCCCATTCCCAGTGGCCGCCTCGGGGGCCGGATCATTGTTGCCGCGGGGGGAGTGAGGGGGGCTCTGGGGAGGAGGTGGGACGGCGGCCAGAGGTGAAAACAAAGCGGGAGGCGTGACGGGACTCGATCACGGGCGGAGAGAGACGGCGTGACAAAGTCCCGTCGGGGGGAAGGGGAGGACAAAAAAATCGGGACCCCTTCTTCGGTTGGGAGGAGCATCCGGGGAGCGAGGGGGGTCGCGTGGCCCACCCCTCCCTTCTTCCACCCGCTCGCCATCCCCCCACCCCCCCGGTGGTCCGCCTCCTGTCGCTCGAGACTCGTTCCCTTGAGCTTGAGCTTGAAAGATTGAGATTTCCGCGCTCCTTGTGTTGTTCGCTGCGTGGGAGAGGAGTCCGAATCAAAGTGGTTCGGGGTCCCCGCGGGGGGGAGGGCGAACGTGAAGGATGGGGGAGGGAGATGGGCCGACGCCGTGACGGATATGCGGGGAGGCTTCTCACACCCTCCGCCGCCGTGCCTTACACCCGGCCGGCCGTGTGGTTCGCCGGCCACCCCTCCGCCTCCTCGTCCCCCCGCTGCAAGGGAAAGTGGTCGCCGCAGCATAGCCGCGAAACTCGAGTTTTTATTCAAACTTGAGAGCCATTTTCTGTGACCAATGAACTGGATTTCTATTGGCAAATCCTAAATCTGACCACAAGATATTTTCTGTAAGATATTCATTAATTGGCCGTGTAATGTATCATTTTATGTGAATTGATATTATGATATCAGATATTGGGGAAAATGTGCGGCGTTAGCAGGTGTATCTAAACTAAATGCTGGAATGTTTTGGAATTTTTGAGTGAATGCATGGCAGGGAAAATTAATATGTACACGCTATTGTTGGTGTGTTAGATTCCATTGGTTCAAGCCTACGTTCCCCTGGGCTTGGACTGTTGTATAATCAATGTTTATACATTCAATATATTATATGCTGTGTTTTATAGTATGTACAGGTAGGATGCATCCCAAACCTTTGGTTTGTCTGGCAGAATCTTGAGCGTAAAAAGTGATGCAACGCCAAGTTTTAAAAGTTTCTTTTCGGCGTTTTTGGCATATTTACGAGGGTCATCCGGAAAGTAGTACCCGTTCGTGAAATAAAGACACAAAAGTAAATATTAACAAACATAAAAAATTTTATTTGAAAGAGGATACTTTAAACTACTTCTCAACATAATCTCCAAGCAAATTAAGGCATTTGTCATAACGTGTGACAAGTTTCTGTATTCCTGCTGCATAGTCCTTCGCCGCCAGCTCATTGAGATACGCGAGGGACCCATCTTGCACAAATTTTTGCATAATGCAGATGGTGTTTAACAATTTCATGAACAATTGTTCGAGAAACATTGGGAAAATGCTCACAGATGTCATCAATTGTGACGCGCCGATCGTTCCTCACGAATTCGTCAACTGAGCTCACCAGTTGGTCTGTAATGACAGACGGTCTCCCCGAACGCTCATCGTCGTTTGTGTTCCCCCTCCCCATGTTGAAGTTGCGACACCACCGCCGAACAGACGACTCGTCCATTACATTGTCTCCATACACCTCCTTTAATTGGCGATGAATATCACATGGGCGAACGTTTCTTGCATTGAGGAATTTAATCACTGCCCTCACTTCACAACTGGCGGCGTTCTCAATTTTTTTAAACATTGTAAACAATCACAGAAACAACACAGGCAATGCTAGCGTCACGCAACTTGGCTCAGAGAAGGCAGACAAGCCACTGAAGCTATCTGACCTCGTCCAGCGGCTACTCGCGTCGTCAGCACTTCATGCGGCACGAACGGGTACTACTTTCCGGATGACCCTCGTATCATCAGGTTCATCATTGTCTAATTAAACGATATTATCTCTATCTTTTAGCGGGGCCCAATTTGTTTGTCAATAGGCGCATTAAATCCAAAATTTCTTTCGTTTTGGTCATTCCTTCCTCTGTAAGAATGCTCATGAATATTATTGTCCTTCGATCAGAGTAGGATTAGGTAAGTAGGATTAGTAAGAAGGAAGGATTGGAGAAGTGTAGCGGGGAATACAGAGGGAGCAGTGAGGGGTAGTTTGTGGGTGCATATACCGAAGGGTCAGACACGGTCGAATGTTGGGAAAGACAGTGTGAATCTGTCTTCTATATTAAAGACAGATTATATATTACACTATTTGGAGGACTTCTTGAAAGACTGGGTGGAGAATGAGTTTCTCCTCGAGTTTGTATTTCGGAGATGGGAGATTGATGGAGCGGTAGTTGTTAGGGGCAGGAGATTGTTGATTGGGCTTTGAGGTCGTTATTATTTCCGCGAGTTTCTTTACATTTGGGAATAAGATGTGGTAGAGGCAGTCATCTCGTAGGTTAAGAAGTAGAAGTAAGACATTCGATGGGAAATTATGAGCTCGAATGCGTAAATGTGTCGTCGCCAGGAGCGGTTGAGGTGGAAGGAAATAAATGTTTTGTCGGAGTTCAAAGGGGACATCGGTGGGATACGGTGAAAGGCACACAGCGTGCGAAGTGACAGGTTCTTGCGGCGTATTCGTCTTCAAGGTCATCGCGCATGAACCCCGTCTTGGATAAGTTATGAATATGTTTGCCTTCTAGATGTCGCATCAATCCGCCCGTACTTGATGGGACGTAAGTGTTCCTGGCATTGTGAATTTGTAAACATTACTTGCGTTATCGAGCGGAATGATAATAGTGGAAAATTTGAGTATTTTTTGTGCCACATGTGCTTGTGTTCTCTAATGATTTTGTTCGATATTTTTCGAAGCGCGTTACATGAGTTATAGAATTTCCGAAACTAGATGCGGTACCACTGAATAATGTTTCTAAGGCGTGTAGTTTAGGTATTATTGACCTTAAGGATAGAACCATGGAGGTTTCAGGATGATGCTAAATAGTGGCTGGTGCACATATCCTATGTGAGTGTAGAATCGAGTGAGGATTCCAGTTTAGTTGCCGAGGGCCAGGGATGGAGAAAATGCAAGCTGCAAGTTTTAGTTTTTTACTGTTAAAACTGTGGGTGAAGGGTGGGAGATAAGATGAAGAAAATTGGGATAAAGAAAGGAGTTGTTGGTTGAAAACTTTCCCTTGATTTGGAAGGTAGGTCGGGGGGTTGTGGTCCAGGACGTACGAAGAGTTGAGGGGCAAATGGGATGGAAGAAAATGAGCGTGGACCTAGGAGTCTCGTCGCAGCGTGCCTAATATGAATGAATGTCCTCATGACGAAGTACATAATAGCAATTCATGTAAAGTTTCAATCACTTCCTATAATAACCATACTATTAGTCTTGCGTTGTGCAGTGCAGGGAGCCGACAATTAGGTGGTGTCGCACGCTAGAATGAAGTAGGCCCCCTGGACATGCAGGAGACCGTGGAGGCACCAGCCAGTTGCACTGTTGTTGTGTTCGGTAAAACCTGTTTGGAAAGGCAGGGATTGTCGGATGAGAATTTCACATTTCGACTCATGGCCAGAGGGTAATTGAAAACACTGTAATGTTAATTTGAACATTTTGAAAGGGATGTGCGACTTGAGCCATGTTTCTTAACCAATGAGTTATCTGTATTTTTCAAAAGCAACGTTTCAATGAAAGATGACACTCTTGTGCATTTTACCGGGAGTTTACTGATAATTTATGAGAAGGGAACCTAAAATTAATTCTCCACCAATTGTAAGATGAAATATTTTTAAAATTTTTATTTGCTCAGTGTAAATGTCACATTTCATATAAGAGGGTCATCCGGAAAGTAGTACCCGTTCGTGCCGCATGAAGTGCTGACGACGCGAGTAGCCGCTGGACGAGGTCAGATAGCTTCAGTGGCTTGTCTGCCTTCTCTGAGCCAAGTTGCGTGACGCTAGCATTGCCTGTGTTGTTTCTGTGATTGTTTACAATGTTTAAAAAAATTGAGAACGCCGCCAGTTGTGAAGTGAGGGCAGTGATTAAATTCCTCAATGCAAGAAACGTTCGCCCATGTGATATTCATCGCCAATTAAAGGAGGTGTATGGAGACAATGTAATGGACGAGTCGTCTGTTCGGCGGTGGTGTCGCAACTTCAACATGGGGAGGGGGAACACACACGACGATGAGCGTTCGGAGAGACCGTCTGTCATTACAGACCAACTGGTGAGCTCAGTTGACGAATTCGTGAGGAACGATCGGCGCGTCACAATTGATGACATCTGTGAGCATTTTCCCAAAGTTTCTCGAACAATTGTTCATGAAATTGTTAAACACCATCTGCATTATGCAAAAATTTGTGCAAGATGGGTCCCTCGCGTATCTCAATGAGCTGGCGGCGAAGGACTATGCAGCAGGAATACAGAAACTTGTCACACGTTATGACAAATGCCTTAATTTGCTTGGAGATTATGTTGAGAAGTAGTTTAAAGTATCCTCTTTCAAATAAAATTTTTTATGTTTGTTAATATTTACTTTTGTGTCTTTATTTCACGAACGGGTACTACTTTCCGGATGACCCTCGTATAATATGTTATTTATAGCAAACTTCCAAGAGCCTCGAAGAAAAGGTGTTCAGTGCTCTTCATTTGAATGAGCATGTTAGACAGACATATTTAATAGATACATGTACACGTAGAAGTAGTATTCTTTGACAAAGGTACCGTCACGAACTGCATCACTTTATTATTCAATCAATCCCGGAAAAAGTGATTTTTTGCGTTGGAATAATTTTATTAGCACGAACCAAGCGTGAGTAGTTAAAAACGTCAACTATTCTGTGCCTTAAATATTCACTTTCATGATTAATTTAAAATAATGTCAGCCACTTAGCGTGGTCACGCCTGGACTATATTAATCATCATCAGTATTTCAATCCTAGGATTGGTTTACTGCAGTCCCCTATTCTACTCTATGTAATGTCATTCCTCTCAATCCATGATACCTTCTCTGTTTTACGTCCTTCTTAATTTGTTTGTCTTATGTACATATTTCTCGGTCTTTCTCGGGGAATCTTTCCTTTTATTTTTCCTTCTATTATATTCCTAATCAATCCATTGTGCCTCAATGTGTGTCCAATCCATCAATTTCTACTTTGCCGTAGGGTTCTCCGTATGGTCATATCCTCTTCTGCTCTTCTGTATACTCCCCCGTGCCTTACTTTTTCTATCCATTTAATCCTTAGCATTCTCCTCCAGCACCATGTTTCAAATGCTTCTTTTCCACTTTTCCAATGTTCCAAGTCTCGGAACCATAGAGCGCCATGCTCTACACAAAAGTGTTGAAGAATTGCTTCCTTGTTTTCAGCCTTAGGTTCCTTGAACATGGTGACTGCCTCTTCTTCATGAATGTGTTATTCGCTTTGGCTATTCTTCGCTTGATGTCGGTTGAACTTCTTCCATCCCTTGTTATCCTGCTGCCCAGGTAGATGAAGGATTCCACTTGCTCTACCAGTACTTGATCCATGGCACTTAGAGTTGCTTGCAAGTCCTCCCACGTTTCCGCCACTACTGCGATGTCATCTGCAAACCGGAGCATGTTGATTTCTTCTCCAATTTACTTGACTCCTTTGATACCCAATTCTTGTGTTTCATTTATTGCCTCTTTCTGGTATACGTTGAATATTGCCGGCGAGAGGTTGCATCCTTGCCTTGCCTTTGTTTATTTTGCCTTCTACTTTTTCTTCTTTTTTCGTTTGCATTGTTGTAACCGGATTCTTGTAGAGGTTATGGATAATTCTTCTGTTGTTGTAGTCCAATCCAAGCGCTTCCAGTATCTTGGACATCTTGTTCCATTCGACGTTGTCGAAGGCCCACTCCGAGTCCACGAATGCCTCATAGAATGGCTTATTTACGTGTCTCATTTTTTCGGGCAGAACTCACAAGCTGAGAATGCTCCTCGGTTTTTGCTGAATCCGAATCGGTTTTCTGAAAGGTTTCCTACTATCCTGCCTTCTATTCTTCGGCTAATTATCCGAGGGAGGATTTTCAATGCTTGAGTTACCAGGCTCAATGTTCTGTGTTCTTCACATTTATCTGTTTTCGGTTTCTTCGGTATTGCAATTACAATACTTTTCTCGAAGTCCTCTGGTATATTTAGACTGTCGTAGCTATCTTTGATTATTCCACAGAGGGCGTCTCTCGCTTTGACCCCGAGTGCCTTGATTATTTCTCCGTTTATTTTGTCAACTCATGGTGCCTTGATGTCTCTCAGATCTGCCACGGCTCTGTTGAATTCGCTTCTTAATATCTGCGGACCCCGATCGTCTTTACCTATCATGCTTTCATCTTTAATTAAGCCATCTTCTAGTGGTTTGGAAGCTTGATAGAGTACTTCAATGTATTCCTTCCATCTATTCCCATCATCTATTGGTATTTTTCCATTAGCGACTCGGATGTTTTGCAATTTTTTTTCTTTCTCCAAATTGCCTCTTCATTAGTTTATAAGCCCTATTGATATTTCCCTTTTTCATATTGTCATTAATTTACTCGCAGCAGCTTTCTATTCATTCTTCCTTTACCTTCTTGCACTCTCGTATGACCTGGTTCCGTAACTCTTAATAGAGGCCTTCTTCACTCTCATTTCTTTGATTCTTGTATTTTCTTCTTTCGTGTATGAGAGCTCTTATTTGAGCTGTTATCCATGCCTTCTTAGATACTTCCCCCTTACTCACAAGGAGCTCATCTGCAGCTTTGGTAATTATATTCATCATTTCTTTCCATCGACCCTCAGGGCTGTTATTTTCATTATTTCCTTCTACTTCTTTTCGATGGACTTTTCGGTGGACTTTTCTCTTGCGCTCTTTTCTTCCAGTATTTTTGTGTTCCATCTGGGTAGTTGTGTCTCTTTTTTCATGTTCTTGTATCGCAGTCTGCTGTCCATTATCACCAGGTTGTAATCGCTATTTAAATTTGTGCCGGAATAGCTCTTACCTTTCTTAATTTGGTTCTTGCATCTCTTCCTTTATTAGAACACTGAAATCAGTCATCGTTGACGTAATTATGTCTTTTCCTCACATAAGGAGTTATTCGGTAACGATATGTATAGTTTATATAATTCACCTCCTAGATTTACTTGTGTCATTTGGAGAGCAAGTATTCGTAATTATTACATTACAGTAAGGTTCTCCCTGTTACGTTATTTGTTTAATAAATGCTCCTAAACGCTGTTTTATACATATTAATGCAGCATGTCAGCCTAGTGGCTATAGAGCATTCGACTACTGATCGGCGGTTTCATGTTCAAATAAGGGACCTCGAGAAAGCTTAGAGTTCCTTTTTACCCCAGAGAGGCTCACGCCAAAATTCCACCCAATCCTTGTGATTTCCTGGTTGCAGAACGTCGTGGGAAAACGCCGGCAGCCTAAGGAAAGGCCCTGCCCCCCCCCCCCGCCCCACCATAAGGCTTGAATCTCACCCGAGTGAAGGCTTTGTAGTCAACCGATTTTTGCGTTCATTATTGTGATAGTGGAATGACCATTTAATCATTGAATGAAATTGATAGGGACGTGGAAGTCCGTTGGTAGAGGGTTGGATTAAAGACCAAAGATTACTGGGCTCCATTCCCAAACGACTCCTGAAAAAAGGGTAGGCGTTTCGATTCCCGGAAACGCCTATGTACGCCTTGTATCATGTTTATACACACGTGCGAATATTCTCCCATTAAATAAATTATAATAATCAAACTATATCGTTGATGTAGAAGCATTCACAAGAAAAATACAATAGGGGTCTCCTTCGGGTCAGACAAAAGGTTTCGGGCGGAGGGAATTAAATAATATATGTGTGTGTATATATATATATATATATATATACATATATATATATGTATATCTATATGTATATGTATATATATATATATATATATATATATATATATATATATATATATATATATATATATATATATATATATATATATATATATATATATATATATATATATTGTTGCGACCTATCGTGTTCTATAAATTGTAAATTTTGATGTTGTTTTCAGTTGCCACGTCCACGGAACAAAGATGCACATTATTATTATTAAAACGCTAGTTGTGATGGTAAATAATAAATTAGAGGGGAAGACTATTTCGCCTTCATTAATTTGAATGCCTCGCGTATTATACACGCAGTATGTTTACCAAGTAAAACGAATTTTGTAAATTTAATTGAGGAAATGTTGAAGTCTTTCCTAATGTCCAATGTTGGTAATAAAACGGGTTGTAGATAATTTGTGGATATTTTCTTTTTGCCTTTTTATGATTCTGTTCAGCATAGTTTTGACTTTTGCTGTGATTATATGGATGTACATGGGTTGCAATAATCCACATAATTTGCGAGGACAGCTTAATCGACAGAGCGTTCGAATGCTCACCAGGGGGCCATGGTTTCAGCATGAAGCTCGCCCCTGTCCATTTTAATTTTTATATACCAACCAAAACTGCGATTGCAGGGCTACCAGATCCTCTTGGTAAATGACAAGCGACACGAGGAAAGACACTACCTCCCATTCCCCGTGTCTGTGAATTACCTTCGCCGATTGTTCCGTTGCCAGAATTACCATTGAAGTAGCCTTCTGGTCAAAGAATATGCTTTGCGATTGTATTCAACGCATGGCCCAAAACCGAGCCGTTTATACGGTATGAATTTTCCCCGATGCCTGTGGTATTTCCTCTGGTGTTGGAGCTGGCTTATATTTAGGGCACATGCCTTAATCTTATACTTGGTTTAGAGGCGGGGAAATTATATATTTTCCATCTTATCTTCTTAATTTCACGGCAGGTTATCGAATATTAGCAAAAATTTCAAATGATTATTTTTGCGTAAAACCTTTAATTCTTGGCTTGTGCAAAGATGCGATGTCACATGTCTTAGTTTTGGTAATATTCTCTATGCCTCGCACCAGGCTTTCTTGCCAATTAATATTTTCCCTTCATAATTATGAGAATATTTAAATTGCTCAACTCCGTATTTTTTTGAGTTAACCGAATTATGTTCACGACGACTCAAAAGTTCAATTTAAATAAATATGCGATCAATTTTCATGCAATATGGAGATTACCTATTAATGGCGCCAGAATTCACCGAGTATTGGCATTTAATCTGGCTCATTAGCTTCCAAGCCTGTGCCCAGCATCCATCACATGCCCATTTGAAGATTTCTTCTTTCCGAATAAGTGGTGCCAAATCCTTCATTTGCGGTAATGATGTGCTGACCCCATTGCCGTTTCGACCCATGTAAGGGTGCAGTATCTCCTTTGAATAATCGGCGTCTGAAAGGCGTCTGTAGCCACGTTAGAGCATTTTCAGCGGTAATTTTGATTGTTAAAAGCTCCGGGGCGGATTTGGAGTACTTACAATCTGCATTTCACTGTGTTTTCATAAATTGACTTGCTTTGAAAATTATCGCTAATAAATATTTGAAAAATTTGCATTTCAATAAGTAGTTAACATCCTTAGGCATATGCGAAAGAATTGACAGATTTGTTAGATATATGACTTAAACGTTGGATGAAAATTCATAACTTTCAATGTTTGTTCTAAATTATTGCTCCAAGCTAATAAGGCGGAGGATTGGTTTTGTTCTAAGCACGGTGAGAGACCGTGATGGTGTAGGCAAAATGGAAGTTTTAAAAATATTGCGAACCAAACTTTGGCCTTCTGCTAACAAATGTACCTTGTATAAGAGCATTGGGTTTGGCTCTCATAGGGATTTCTCTTCTGTCCCACCCCCAGTAGAAATTCTTAATTGTATTTTGGTCATCTTTGTATTTCATTGCAAAAGAAATGTGAAGCATTTTTTCCTGTCGGAGGTCTGAAAATGTGGTCAATGATGTCCAACCATCCCACATGCATTGAAGGAATGTTACTTGGCTATGCCAAAATGCCTTGGTTCTTCCACGGCTGATTGCTTGGTTCTTCCTCGATTGGGTCCCCAAGCTCAACCCAAGCAATAAATTTGATTCCTAACAAAAAGGGTTACCAAAGTTGGTAGATATGAAGAGGTAATGTGGACTGTAGTGACTACGATAAGCAAGGGACATAGCAATCAAGATAAGGGTGGAGAAGGAATTCGGGTGCCTGGTGCAGTTGCAGTGTTTGGCTTTCGTGGCTCGATCATGATGTCTCCGAGATCTCAAAGTGCGATATTTGTGCTTCGGAAGTCGCCTTCTGCCCTGAAATAATGCCCCCGTGTTTATCTGTGACGGACTATGCTTTTGGGCCCTCTACCACCCGATTAAAGCCTCCATGGCCGCACATTATTTCCGTCCAACTAATCTCTTCCGACCGGAGCAAATGGATTAGCACACCGCTCAGATCGTATGTGATGCACTTATCATTGTCACCTAAGTGACTCGCCGAAATGCGCAGATAGAGTAATCGAATCGCGAATCGTAACGTTTCAGTATAATTCAACCGCTGGGAAATTAAGTTGCATGCGGTCGTTTGAGGGGAGTGGTGGTAGTTGCGGGGCCGTAATTTATTCCTCTTGCCCCCACCCCGGCAGATGGGCTGCGTTCGATTGTTCCAAAGGTCAAGGGGACGAGCGGCGGTGACGAAATGAAACGGCAATCGGGCGGCCGAAGGTTTCGCCGCGTTATTTGACAGGCGAATGGAGCTGCCGTGGAGTCGCCGTGGGGGCGGGTAAACGATTACTTTACTGCCTTAGGGAAAAAAGCTGTAAAACTGGTTTTTCCAACGTACCGACTGACTCGGAAACTCGTTTGATTGTTCCGAGATTGATTTCAGATGCTCGTACATACTTGCTACCGGCCTGGTAAACGTGGGATCCCTTAAAAAACAATAAAAGTCCAGTTTTAATCTGGGTAAATCTAAAGAGTAAGTAAAATTCACCGAAGTATATTGAAACTCTTATATTTAGTGAACAAAGTACACGTCATGATTGTGATGTGTGATTTCTAATGCAAGTTCATGTGGTGGTTTCCTACATCTGTAGCTGTATTTAAACTTGCATGTTGAAGCGTACATTTTTGATTTATATTGTAACTAGAGAATGGCAGCAGTCATGTTTAAATCATAGAAATTTTCTCTCTATGTCAATTTTTTGTAAGAATATAATATTGGCTCGGAGTGGCTAGACAAGAGAGAGAAATTCAGGCGTCCAGGATATTAGCGACCCTTAATATGATTGCATACTATTTATGTCAGATTTATTAAAATACTTAGCGCTCAAGAAAATTAATAAAAATAATGATACATAATAGTGGCATAAATTTGGAATAAATAGTAATCCGTACACATGTTTTATATTTATGTCATGTCGCACTTTTTCTTGTCGGAATTACGAAAGGAAAATGCGTCATAATCGTCCGCGAGTTTCCATTGTACCGTACCGCAGCTTACATACTGGGGTATTCTTACTATGCTCATGTAAAAAATGCTTGATTTTTGGTACAGAGACTTTAACGAACTCTCCGGCAATAATTTCAATGCAACTTGACTGCTTAAAAAAGCACGTATCTTCTTTTAATAGGCATTCTTGGCGAAATTCAGAGCATTTTTGTCATTAAATAACATTTTTACATTGAATTTTAAGATAAGAAGCCCCCAGGATTGCTTGAAAATGCGTGTGTGAGTACATGGTACTCGCACACGTATCTTTTTTGTTTTAAATTAGTGAGTTACTAGTTATGTTATTAACTTTTAATGAGTTCTCATAATAAAAGATTTCTGGTCGAAATTAAATCGATATTCAGCGAATAAATTGCCATGGATCGAATTTTAAGTTTTCCGCCTCGTAACTTTTACGTTCGATTAGCGGAAATATGAGAGTTTTCCATGTTTGCAAAAATGTTTCGAACTTGCAAAATTTCCTATTATATCTTTCAAACAGTCTAGATATCAGTTCCATTTTACTTTGGGTATCTCTATCTCGTAAATGAAATGTTTTCTTTTTCATTGAAGTAGTGAAATACTGGGATTCCTATGGTAAACTCAGGACACCTCATCCAACGGCATTAATATAATAAATAGGCAAGCGATAGAATCATGTAGAAATTCCTCTCCGATATTCCACCGAAGACCCCATTGAAAAATGGAAACGTCAGCCAAAATGGAGGTTCTCACCCGTTGGAGGCCCGCGAGAATTTCTGCGCTCAATACGCCCGGAAAACACCAGATCTTACTAGTGAGAGTGATGCCATACCTTGGCATTTGCACTCAAAATTCACGGTATTAATCTGTATTCCAGAGATTATTATAAATAGTCGCCGTTTTCAATGTCTACCGAATATAATGGATTATGAAAATTTTTACACTGAACTCAGGAAACCTGGAGGAAACCCTTAGTTCGCATTTTGTGTTTTATCACTTAACGACCTTGGCAAATACAAAACCATTGACCACGTGAATTTCACTGATGATTTATATAATTATTGTTTACGTATAAGTGTTTCCATACACATATGTACGGGGTCTGTTCAAAAAGTATCACTACTTTTGTGTTTTTTCAAATATTTATTTATTCATGAATATCTATTTTGTCCCCTTCAAAGTAATCTCCATTAGATATTAATCCCCACTTGTGCCAACATTTTTTCCAATCCTCGAAGCACTTCAAAAAATTATTTATTATGATCTTGTTCAGCTCCTCCTTCGATGCACTATTTATCTCGTCAATCGTAGCGTAGCGTCGTCCTTTCATGGACCTCTTCAGTTTCGGAAACAAGAAAAAGTCACTGGGGGCCAAATCTGGGGAATATGGTGGCTGCGGCATCATTAGTGTGTTGTTTTTGACCAAAAATTCGCGCACAAGTAACGATATGTGAGCAGGGGCGTTGTCATGGTGCAAAAGCCAATTTTTGTTCTTCCAAAAATCCGGGCGTATGTGACGGATTGCTTCGCGCAAATTGCGCATAACTTGCAGGTAATATTCCTTATTTACCGTTCTACCATGTGGTCAGAACTCATGATGCACCACACCCCTGCAATCGAAAAAAACTGTTTGCAAAACTTTCACATTCGACCGAACTTGGCGCGTTTTTTCGGTCTTGGCTCGTGCTGCAGCTTCCATTGAGATGAGGTAGTTTTCGCGTCATAACCATAAACCCATTATTCCTCACGGGTTATGACCCTCTGGAGCAAATTTGGGTCGTCGCGGACAGACTCCGACACCTCATTAGCCATGTTATTGCGTTGTTGTTTTTGGTCGAAATTAAACAATGCTGGTACGAATTTCGCGGCGACCTGTGTCATGCCAAAATCATCGGTAAAAATCGAATGGCACGAGCTAATCGATATGTTAGGTCCTCAGCAACTTCTCTAACGGTGATTCGACGATTGGCCAATACTATTTTCTTCACTTCATCAATGTTTTCGTCTGTTGTTGACGTGCTCGGGCGCCCGGCGCGCTCTTGGTCGTTCACATCTTCTCGGCCTTCTGAGAACATTTTGCACCACCCATAAACGTTGCTCCGGTCCAAGGTAGCTCTCCATATGCCAAAACTAACGTTCGGAAGGCGTCCACGGACTTAATTTCGTTTATCGCAAAAAAATTGATACAGATTCTTTGATCTATTTTTTGGAACAGGCAAAAATCGAAGACAAGCCAAAATACGTCCAAGAAAAACAGCTGTCAACAATTAACTGAACATTCAAAATAGCCGAACTGTTCGGCAAACGTGAGAGACATAAGTACCAACTTAACGGCACAATAAAATCGAAAATCAAGTATACGTAACCCGCGAAAATGCAAAATTCGCGACACTTTTTGAACATATCTCGTATTCATACTCGAGGATTTGATGCTTCCATACCTCAAGCGGCAGCTGCGCAGAGTATATCCCTAGTTGAAAAGGACATTTTTTCCCTGAGGGATGTAGTATAAAAAATAGTTATCATTACTGTGTGATCGTTCTTTCAATCTCTGATAATATTGCTTGCGAATATGAAAGGCATTTCCAAAGTCATCGAATAAAAAAATAGATAAGTTTAGAAATAAGTGTTCTGGGTGAAGACGAGTGCTAACCTGCGAAAATCTCGAATTAATAAACGTGTTTTGAATTCACCGCCTAACTCTACGTCAAATACGAGTATTTTATGCTCATCCGTAATTTTCGTATTGGTTAGGGGTTCTGAAGCCGCGTCCACTCTATTTCTGAATTATTAAAAACTTAAGTAAATAATTAGGCACATATACATTATAAACTCTTATTGTATTAATGATAGTGCATTAACTCTTTCTACAATCATGTTTTGTTGTTTTTCTCTTATACAAATTTTTTGAATGAAATAAAAACCTTTTCGGATGTATTAATTCGTTGACATCCCTAAATTGCCTTGTTTGTAATTCTTGTATTATAAATTTATTCTAAGCGCTAGCTTTGGGTAAAGGTCGCCGACTAAAATTTCATATCATGGTGTTGAAAAATGCTCTTCGTCTTAAAAACGCAAGTTGCATTTCAAATTAATTGGTGGGGATTGCTACTCCGCTCAGTTAATGATGATGGTATAAGATGTTCCCCACTGCGTCTTGATAGAGACACTTGCATTAATTCATCATGGTGTCATTCATCTTTCTTGCGCATCTAGCAAGGCCAGTCATGCAATAAAACACAGGAATTCACGCCGTATAGGGTATAGCCCGTTCACGACAAGCTGGTAGTTGCGCTGGTGGCTGTCATCTATCTCGGTTGGTAGGTAAGGCAAAACTCACTCGGAAGGGTGAAGACTTGCACAAGAAGCATTTCAGAGGGGAAAGAGTATTGGGATGAGGAGATGAGGGGAGATCAGTTTCCTCTCCTCCACCAAAATAAGCGGGCTTCTTTACATTTGATTACATGTGACCATGATTTGAACTCCACTCAATAGGCGGCAACCTACAGTGATATCTACATATAGGATGCTATAAAGATCTTGAGACTCGTTCGTATCAAAATCTGTAATTTATGGTGCGCCTATTTTACTCGTACCCAAATATTAAAAGCCAAGGGGTACACATCAAAATTACTCCCTCTACCTTACACATAATTCCCTTCTATGGTGATATCATAGTTCAGATTAGTGTAAACAATTTATGCCAATGGCGTACCAAACCAGTCTAAGCTATACATTTCTTATAATAATAATTAAACGTCCTACGTCATGCGTTAAGGTATAATTTGGGAAATGTAGTTCAGTGAATAGTGTTCGGCTTCTGAATAGAGGAATTCTGGTTAAAATTTGGTTGACGTCTATTGACAGTCCCACAACCACATCACATCCAAGTATCGAGATTTTCTTACTGCAAGATTTTGGGGATTAGTTCGGAGTGTGATCTACACCCGGAAAAACCAACCTTAAGCGAGCTCTTTATTGTAGTGATGATGAACCATAAATATCGATGTGATACTTGAAACCTCTGCTAAACGGGACACGCAAAAGGTTGGCTTACCGTTTGTGCGCGCAGTACCAATAGAGAAGTAACGAATTCTTCGAGAGCAAGGAAAGTTGTACGGATCACAAAACTATCGAGCTGGTTGATAGCAGAACTATGTAATTAGTGGCAATCGTTCCACGGAACACATTCCGAGGCCAAGTGGTTTAACACTTTGCTCATTGTCAATCCACCATTGAAGCCGATTTACACGATGGTAATTTCAGTACTGAATTCAGGATACTTAATTTCGTGTTGTTTCAAAGAAGAAATACTATCAATAAATGAATTGAATTCAATTTTTAGTACTGATGAAGAGAAATATGCATGATACTTTTTTCTACCTGATTCTTGAATTGTACTTTCAATCACAAATGTGCAGTGGTGTTTCAAAGGGGGATCAAGATGGTGCGATGGATAACGTACTGGCTTCCCACTTAGAGGGCTCGGGCTCCAATCCTGGCGGCGTCGAATATTTTTCAGTGGTATCCCGATCCCTGCTTGAAATGCTTTGTGGAGAGCACTTTGAGTGAGCACAGCCTCCGTCGGATGGGACGTTAAGCTGCGGACCCCTTGGCGCCTTTCGTTAAGAGTAGCCTAATGTCGACGCCGGGTTTCTCTCCACCCTTAATCCTTTCCTGTCTATTGCCTATGGCGCAAATGACCTCAGCTGTCGGTCGTCTCCCATAAAAACTACCACTACTACGAAGATCAAAATATATGAAATTTACTGTTGGGATATTCGCAATTAACTTCTACAGTTGCGTCTCTACATTAAGGAGTTCATTGCGCAGCATCTCCAAAATACGAGTACCGTTCCTTAAGTATTTTCCTGTGAATTCAATTCCTCGCCCATATTTCCCTTCTTTGGTATTGTGCATTGTTAATTTTGGCAATTAACATTTTGCCTCCAATGCCACAGCTGTTTTCCCGTTAGATTTATGGGTGAAATCTGACATGAAGAATACCAAATACTTTTCGGAATTGAAGTGTCGACCGAAAATACAAACGTGGTGAATGCCCGCCCAAGGAAAGTCGTAAGCGGATTTGGATCATGCAAAAGGGTTAATCCGAGATCTGTCGCTATGTTCACATGTATAATATTCTGATTTCAGTCCTGATATAAACAACTGAAGTAATCATCCTGTACAGCGGCATTTGGGCGCACCAGACCTTTCATTGCTGTCTACTTCAAATTGAGCGGTAATTCGTAATACGCAAGAATATGAAGTAGAAAGTTCACTGTCTGGCGAAATAAATTCCCATTGAACATATGTAATAATAATTGTTAGATTTTAGTCGTTAACAGTAACGCAGCACACTTGAAGGATTTTGCAGGTTTGACCGGAAAGAATAACAATAAATATTGTCCAATATTATACAATACAATTAGATTACCAATAGCATGTACTTCACGCGAGTATTTTGATATATTATATTATTATTATTAAAAATACACATGTGCTAATAGACATTGTCAGGTGGCACACAAGTCCCAAATAATTGCAAAAGATAGTACATAAAACCAGACTTCAAAACACAAATCTCTTTAACAAAACAAGTGAATCCCCATCCCATTTACAGCCATTAATCAGCAAGAAGAAAAAAAAAGATAAATTAAAAATAAAATTAAGCTATTACATATAATACATTACACCACACATCAATCAAATTATTACATATATGCCTTACATCTATTCTTAAAAGTATACACTCTGTTAGGAAAGGGCTCGAATATTTTTGTAGGTAAGGTGTTCCACTCAACAATTGTTCTATTTAGAAAAGAAATTTTTTTTTATTTGTTCTCTGTGCCCGGCATTTTACCTTAAATTTGTGATCATTTCTGCCTATAAAATTTGGGTTCCCCGCCTCTTTCCTAAGGTCTGCCCAAGCTTTCTCCCCCTTCAGAATTCGGAACATTCCACAAAGTCTGCTTACTTTCCTTCTAGTTTCTAGAGGTTCCCAGCCCAGCGTTTCTAGCATGTCAGACACTCTCCATCCTCCTATGCTTCCCCAGAACATATCGGGCAGCCTTTCTTTGCACCTTTTCCAGTTTTTTAATATGACCTTCTTCATGAGGGTCCCATACAAGAGAAGCGTACTCTAAAATTGGTCTTACTAGGGTCTGATAAGCCTTCTCCTTGGTTGCTCTAACGCTCCCTTTGAGGTTTCTCATTACCCAATGAAGAGTTTTGAAAGCTTTCTTATAGATGTACTCCACATTTAGCCCCCACCCTAAGTCCTTAGTTAAATATACACCTAAGTATTTGACAGTATCACTTCTAGGAATAACATTTTCTGAGAATTTATATTCCCTATTGTTTCCATTTACCTTATTGCTAAAAGTGATGGATTTGCATTTGCTAACATTAATATCCATCCCATTATTTGTCACCCAATCTGCCATTTTATTAATGTCCCTTTGAAGTTTGTCACGGTCTCTGTCATTTTCGACTTTCCTGTAGATAATACAGTCGTCTGCAAAAAGTCTTATCTGAGAAGTAATATTTATTGGGAGATCATTTATATATATATTAAAAACAAGAGCGGGCCAAGTACGCTTCCTTGTGGGACTCCCGATGTTACCCTTGCTTTTTCAGAATACACTTCTCCTAATTTGACCCTTTGTGTTCGACCTTCCATGAAATTTCTGACCCAAGAGATTACTCTTCCATCTGTGTGTAGTAGCAATTGGCCCATCTTAAGCATTAAGCGATCGTGGTCAACTTTGTCAAAGGCTTTTGACAGGTCGACTATTATAGCATCCACCTCTATTCCCGCGTCCATAGAGTCGAACATTTCTTGGCCGAACCCTAATAGCTGAGTTTCGCAAGAGTGCCCTTTTCTAAAACCGTATTGGCGACTATACAACCAATTCTCACTCTCCCACAAGTCCCAGAGATAATCAGCCATTATCTTTTCCAATAGCTTGCATACAACTGATGTCAAGCTTACCGGTCTATAATTATCAACTAGTGCCTTATCTCCTCCTTTGAAAATTGGCGTAACATATGCCTCCTTCCAAGCATTTGGCAGGGCATTATTGTTTAAGGTAACATTGAATAACTGATTTATATTTATTTATTTATTTATTTATTCAGTATTAGTCCGAAAACAGCACATTTTGGCCTTTACATCGAACTATTAACAACGATAACAATGGTCACATTTACAAACACCCAAGCCCTAGATGGAGGGAAACTCACCCAGGCGGGAATCGAACCCGCGACCCTTGGAATGGCAGACGAGGACGTTAACCCGCCGCCCCCGGGGTCGGCAGTGTATAATTTGAAACTTATTTGTGCAGTATATAATTTGAAACTACACTACCACCCAATTTAAGCAAATCAATTGAGATACCATCTGGCCCTTTTGATTTATTTGCCCTCATTTTCATAATTTTTTTATAAATTTCTGCGCTCGTCGTTTTAATACTTTTGGTATTTAATATTTTTTCGCCTCCTTTTTGACTCAGAGATGAATCTACAGGATCCTTTTTATTTACCATAACCTTAAATACACTTGCATACCAATTATTAAACGTATTAGCCTTTTCCTTATCATCAACGATTAGTGTCCCATCCTCTTTTTTTAAAGCTGTTATGTTTTCCCTGTTGTCTTTCCTCCTCCGGAGGTACTGGTAAAATTTATTTCCATTATCTATCCCGATTATTTATTCATAGTTACTCGAGAACGTAATAATATCTCATTAAATCTTATTTTTTGGAACAGAAATGTACAGTTTTACTGAAATTTAAAAATTTAAAGCATGAGAATAGATGGAATTGAATCCATAATTTTAACAATACCAGATGGCCTCAGTTTTTCTACAGTCGATTATTTAAAACAGAACTCATTTTTTCCATATTGCCTTAGTTGCAAGTATGTGATTTCCCAGTAAGTTATTCGTTTTATTACTATGCGCAAACTCCTTTAAGGCTCCGACTTGCCTCAATAGGTGAGGAGCGATTGGAATATTTCACTGTCGTCGATCTAACACTGGAATCCGAGTCCAAACATTGCCTACTGTTAGGCAATAAGAGTGGATGGACCCGAGGCGTCCCACTCCCGTTCGATTGCTCATTTTTGCTTGTCGCGTCGACCGTGAAATGCCTCCGCAGCCCTCTCCTCCCTCCCCCTTGCCCTCTTCCCCCCAACTTGCTCCCCACCCTCCAATTCCCACATCCATCTTATCCGTGTCATTGCCAGAAGGATGTGAATGAGAATTCAACTCCCTTTCATGGAAGCTCATGGTGCTCCAAGGGCAATATTTTGAGGCCATAGTCGAGGGAAGTAAATTTAGACAAGATTATGGGTTTCCTTGCGTCCCTCATTGGATCATATTCTCACGTACTGTGGTGCAAAAGCGTGAGGATGTCTACGTGATATCGATCATTAAAAGAAACCGCAATTTGTCTTGCGTGTGTATCGAACGGAGATTTCAACGGGGTCACGTCCAACACGTGAGTATCCCTTGGGTTCTGCTACTAATAGAAACATGTTCGAGCTTCATAATAATATTAGTAGCTCTTAATACTTTTTTCCAAGTATGCAAAGTTGTATTCCCGTTGGGACTCTCAGGTCAGTCTACAGCTTGGGTGCGATATATATCAGAAAACCAGTTTTTTGTAATCCCGCTTTTCTCATTTGAAGTAGATGGAGGCCAATGATAGCAAAGAACCGAGGGCATCCGGAAGAACCGAGGGTACTGAATCTTTAGAGTCGTATCCTTGCATGGATCTCCTAAAAAAATAGGATTCAAAAGAACGATTCTAATCCAATTCATGCGGTCGGTTGAATCTGTATTATGCTGGATCGATTCAGATCGTATCGGTCGTTGAAATTGATGGAGAGTAAATGTAGAAAACATGGTTGGTTTCTAATAAATTGTGATTTGAAAAATTAATATGTCGTAGTCCATTTGGCCATGTTAAGATTCCATTAAATTCCATTCCATGCCATTTCCGGTATAGCCGGAAACTTTTTTTACGCCACAAAATGGCACGTTTTATTCCTACCATTCGTCTTGTCAGTCATCTATTGGAGTACGTATCTTGCTTACTTCTTTTCTATGCCGCATTGTAGTTGAGACGTAAGCTTTTGTATCAGATTATCCTATGCTTGGGGGCTAATAATATGTATAGGATATTTAAGCCATGTTCCCATGTGTTCCTGCCTGTCGTTGGTTGCTCAAGGATTTCCTCTCTTGGATAGGATGTAGCAATATTAAGGGGGCAGCTTAAACTGATTGTTCCCTAATTTATTGTGCAAAGGGGCACTCGAGTAAATGTCTTGCTGAACGTTTAAATAATCTGAAACGTTGCGAATGATTCAAATATGAATCCTATGGGTCATAAAAGTCAATTATTTGTCCCGGAGAAAAAAATTGATAAATTTTCCATCATTGATTCCATTTTAGAATGACAATTATCACTAATCAGTTGCAATTTATCCAAAGATGCGAGAGGTGAACTCCTATCCCGGCGAACAGAAATGAGTATATTCCGGCGCTAGTCCTTTCCAGAGATCTGGATCACTACACGACCCCGTCCTGTGAGACAACGGCCTTAGGTTAGAAAATTACAAAGAGTTCTCTTCACTTTTTAATCTTTGAAATCATTAGGAAATGTACTCGTATATGTGGCTTCCTTTGGTACTTATTTATGCCCTCAAAAAGGTTTAAACGCATCCTGAGAAAAAAGACAGGAATATTGCCAGTTTGTGTCATACTGCTCTCCTCCATTTTATCTAGTAACCCTAAAAGGAAGAGACAAAGAACGAAGACCCCTACCCTCCGCGTGTTGTCTCAGAACTTGAAATGAGCGGACTTGAACAAATTTACGTTTGTTGGATTTGTACGAGTATTATCGAGACAAGCAAAAAATACTGGCATAAGATTGAAACACCTATACCTACAGACACACATACAAACAAGCAAACACGCACACACACACACTCTACCATCACCTACTAAACCGACCGACAAATATAGTATATGTATATATATACATATACTACTCTACAAATATAGTATATGTATATATATCTATATCTATATACATATACTACTATACAAATATAGTATATGTATATATATACATATACTACATATATATAATATATGTATATAGTATATGTATATATATATATATATAAAATACTATATATATACATATATAGTATATGGGTATATATATACATATACATGCATATATATATGTATATATATACTATATATTTATTTATTTATTTTATTTATTCATTTTTATTTATTTAGCCATTAGTCCGAAAACAGCACTCTGGCCTTTACATCGGACTATTAACAAAGAATAACAATGAAGACGACTACAAACACCCAAGCCCTAGGTGGAAGAAAACCCACCCAGGCGGGAATCGAACCCGCGACCCATGGATTGGCAGACGAGGACGTTACCCCACCGCCACCGAGGCCGGCAATATATATATATATATATATATATATATATATATATATATATATATATATATATATATATATATATATATATATATATATATATAGAGAGAGAGAGAGAGAGAGAGAGAGATACACACGCACACACATATGCTAAAGTTGTTGTATTTTTATGCGAAGAGACATCGATAGGATCCACGGGCAAATTAAATGATATTCTTAAGGGCACTTACCCGGTGGCCATCCCCGCCGTTCCCAAGCCATCCCTCTGAACCTTCCACCCGTCCCCATTCATTCATGCGTTGCTCTACCGCGCGCTCCACTGCTTATTTTCTCTTAGATAGCACGGCGAGAGTAGGAGAAATAAATCACTCATTTACACGAAAGTCCTCCCTCTTCCCCCCTCAGCCCTCCGCCAGCTCCCGGCTGTCCGTGTCCTCTTAGGTTAAGTCAGAAGCAATTTCTTTTTCCATCCCCCTTCCCACTACATTCACGTCCCCACCTTCTCCGCGTTTAAACCCCCCCCTCACCTCCCGCCGCCGGCCCTCAGTCCGGCGGCCTATAATTTCCGTGAGAGCCTCCGCTCCGGGAAAGCCGGGGCGGCTGCGTGCGCTGTTAGCCGAGGGAATGAAAACGAATCCCTGCTAGAATCCCCCGTACCCCCTCGCGGCTCGGGCGCCCCTCTTTACGTACGCTCACGCAGTGGCCTGGAGGAGCACCCCGCCCCGTCTGCCGGACCCCTTGTGCGAATACACCCATTAATGTCTGGCCCCGCTGTGGTTTACCGATCGCTCTCCTCCTGAAATGAAAAACCGCAGAGCGACGGTGGCGGTGGATGCCTTGCCGCAGCCCCTCCTCCCCTGCCCCTGGCCTCCCATCCCCCGGCCAACGCCGTGCTGCGGTGAGCGGCCATCACCGCTCTCTGCAATCTGAAAGCCCCGCCACCACACCTCATCGTATGTGAGTTTGTGTTCGCGCGTGTGTTATGTATGTGTATATATATATATATATATATATATATATATATATATATATATATATATATATACACACACACACACATATATTTATACCCGGATGCTCGGAACTTCCGAGGGATTTCGGCGGCCGCACGTGCCTTTGCGGTGTGCCTTCTATTCCTGCTACACTCCCCGAACGATTCGCAGAGACTTGGGACTAAAGTGATGGCTACACAGTATCATTTCCCATCTCGATCCTAGAGGTTGATTTTTTTCAGAGGTGATGGCAATGAGTCTGGCTCGGAGCGAATCGAGTTTCTCGACTCTATTGTCTCTTTGCTTCAGCTTAGTCAATGAAAGTCACTTTTATTTAATTTAAGGAGTTTATTTCGCTACGCGAGGTTCATATAAATTCTTAGAGCACGAGTGTATTTCAACCGAGAGGATAGTGACACATTCTCATCGTTTTTAAGAAGAATTATTTGCTGTTTGAAAATAACGAATTTTGTGTAGCTTCATATGGAGGCAACAATTACAAAAGAAAGTTTTTCCAAAAATATTTCCATCATACCGTATTTCGGAGAAAGTAATTGCATGTATAAGGATTTAAACTATGGAAAAGTAGCTATGGTTCGTCGGTGTCATCAACGAAATACAATGTAAATATCGTCTGCATTTTCAAATTTTGGGTTAGTAAAGTCTAGTGGCGCTGCTATCGCTATAATAACTGATGAAGTTATGGAATTATCGAGTATCTTAGTAAACATGCTTATCTCAGCATAAACTGATATTAACTTCAGTTGGACCATCTGTGAAATTTAGTTTATAGAAATTTTACCTCAGTACGGTATCAGAAAGAAGCATTCATCCAAGGATAGAGCATCGTTATCACTGTTAGGTATTGCGTTTACAAACTGCTTTCACGTTTTCTGTTTGCTGATTTGTTGTTTCCTGAGTTGTTTTTTGAAATTCACATTTTTTGATTGCTGAATTTCCTCGGTTTTTTAAAACATTGGTATTTTTTGTGTACATCGTTCAATTTTTCCATTATAGTTAATATAAGATGGAATAAAATATACATTATTAAAATATTTTTCAAATGAAATGATATTTAATGGTGAATATTTTGTCGGATATAATTCCGATGCATTAACGCTACTTAGAATTGCACTGTATTTAGTTGTGTTGTTTAAATATTAATTGATGATTTAAAGACGTTGCGAGGAGCCAAATCAGTTCTAGTTGTTTATTTATTTACTGCTAAATGTATTTTTCTTTCTATGGAATATAAGTGTATTTCTAAAACTATCTTTATGAATCGAATATCATAATATTTTACTGGAAACCGACTCAATAGAAAATTGTGAACTTCCTGAAGACTTCCGAGTCACAATTTTCGCCTTTTTCTTTTCTTGGTGTCTTATTGGGTTTACACATTTTTTTTCAGAACGAGGCTTCACAAATGTGACAATTCGTGTTTGTTTTTTCGCAGCATCTTATATCTCCGCGGGGATAATTTGACGTACTTAAGGTCAAAACAACATAGATGACCATTTAGTTTTCAATTTCAAAATAATCTTTTCTCAACTATTATCTAATCATATTTTTCTCTTCCTCTTTTTTTGTTTACATCCCTCCTAATGTTTGGGTAAAATACCTGTGATGAACATCACGAGTTCCCAAAGCTTTATGGGCCCCCTCGACAAGTTGACTGAATATCACGTTTGCATGTATTTTCGCTTTTTATGATTTCCAAATTGGCTACATACGTATACGTGAATGCGTCCTGAAGAATGCTCGCCGAAATTAAATAAAACACTTTATTTATTAACATTGACCGGTGCTTATAGCATGGCCAAGTCCTGTGATGTAGCCGGTCGAATTGAGAGGCAAGGAGACACTATTAAGCATGTATTTGGGCATTTGATTGCTCCACGGAATTTTTCTTATGAAGTAGAACAATATTTCTCGATAACAGCCGTTTTACTGCCATTTATGGCTCCCCCAGACGTAATAGCATCAGCGTTCTGGCTCAGTCTCTATAAATGAAGTTTGAAGAAGTTATTTTTTCAAAAAATATTTGTAAACAGAAACGCTTGTCACTAGAAAGCGACATACAAATGGATGCATGCGTAGTAAGGCAACGTTGGGGAGTAAATTTTTACAATAAATTGCCGGCGGTCGTTCAGTTGTGCAATATTTGGATATTTTAAAGAGACAGAGGCAATTTTAAAATTATCTCATGGCTGTGCAAATATTGGACGATGAATTTTCAATAACACGGAGCTTAAATAGAGGTAAGGCATACATGCCTGCGCGAGCATTAACTCCCATTGAGGTACAAACAATTCGCTAACGTCCTTTAACAACCTTCCTCACCTTTTACCTATTATGTAGAATTGCATCTCCTTGCCAAAAAATATCGTATGAAAGTATGGGAAGTAATACAAAGGAAGGAACAACTTCTGAAAAAGGAAATGGAAATGAATTCTAAGCAAGGCCAAACATCGGAGAATACAGCTGAAGAATTTGAGATGGCATTGATATATTTTTTTAATCAATAAATATGTCCTCTGTGGCGTATAGAAATATCTTTGATATCAAGGTTGTTGTTGACGGGCAACTAAATTATTGGGCATTCGGTATATTTTTCCACAATGTCTCTATTATTTTCATGATATCTTAATAATTATCTTCAGTATTAAATTCTTCTAAAGATTTTCTTCGTATAAAATAATATTTCCTCTCAATTGCTTCATGTCGACATGAATTTAACAGCAATCGAAACTAATTTAATAAATGTTTTTGTCACATCTCAGAGACGCCCTTTTTTATTAGTGTTATTATTTATTTAGGGAGGCAAACGATAGTTTAGACTATTTGCGCACAGGTTGTTAATTTATTACGGTAGAATTTCCTGGGAATATATGAAGGGTGGAGAGAAACTCGGCGTCGGTATTAGCCTACTCTTTAACGATAGGCGTCAACAGTGTATCGCTTTCACGGCACGGCATAACGTGTGACCCTCAGTATGACTTCCCATCCGAAGGACGGCAAACCTACTTGAAGTGCTCTCCAAAGAGAACCCCAAGTGTAGATCTGGATATCACTGCAAAAAATCCTGTCATTTCCAGGATTAGAAACCCATGGCCTTCGGGGTGGGCAGCCAGTACACTAACCACCGCACCATCTTGATCCCCCTTCTGTCTTTTCTCTAATGCTCCCACTTCGGTTATTGTTAGTGATGGTGCTTAGTAATTTGGTTTTTAAAGTGAACCGACAGCATGTCGCAGACTAACCCCGAACGGTAAAAATACATTAGGAAACTGATACTGCATACATTTTAGAGTCGTAAGGCCTGAATACTGGAACGTTAGCCACTGGACCACCGCATCAAATAATTCACTTTAGTTTCTGAGATTAAATGATTTCAGTCAAATTTTAGAGCTTTGATAACCGAATTTTGAATTGGTTGAAGTTGTAATACATTATATAATTGTATGCTCCAGAAGCCTTGTTTAAATATTTTTGATTAGGTTTTATGTAGAAGAAAATCAATTTTTTTAGCAATCTTAGGTAACGAAAGAGATAATTCAATTCTTTCCTTAGTCTTAGGGCAATGAGGGCACTTATAGAGAGGAACATAAAATAAAATCAGAGTACGTTTGCCAGTTTAGTAGATTTCGAAAAGACTTTAGTTAGAGTGAATTGAGAAATGCTAATGAATGTATTTCAGAAAATAGGAGTAAGTTGGAGGGATAGGAGAATAATCCGCTACCTGTACATATCTCAGACTACTAAGGTGCGAGAGGGGGATGGAGAGTCTAGATAGGCAGTATTAGGAAGATTAGTATGTCAGGATTGCCCATTATCACCGCTGCTGTTCAACGTATATGTGGAGAAAATGATTAAAAAGGCATTGGAAGAACTGGAGATAGGAATGAAAGTCGGCGTGGATTTCTTAAAATCAGTGAGGTTTGCTGATGATCAAGCTCCATTTTGTTAGTCAGCCGAAGGGTTGCAAGCACTGCTGAGTGAAATGGGAATTTATAGTGATAGATATGGAATGAGAGTAAATGTAAATAAAACAAAGGTTATGCGGTTTCCCAGAAAGAGAAAGGCTCTTTCAAACGTTAAAATAGGAGGGAAAAAACTAGAGTAGGTGGAACAATTTACGTATCTCGGAAGAGTTTTGGACCAAAATGGTCCAAGTAGTAGGGACATAAGGAGAAAAATTTCACTAGACAAAGAGATTTCTCAAGGCGGAAAGACTTGATGGTAGGGACTTTAAATCGGGATGTTAATGCGTGTTAATGGGTGTTTGGTAACCAGCTATGCATTCACAATTCCAAACGTGACACCTCTACGCAAATATTAGTTATATCATGCACTGGAGCAAAGTTAATCACATGAAAGAAGTTACCTACGTACAAAGATATTTAGTAGCAGGATGCGTATATCCAAATCATGCGTCATAACTGTTAAAAATCGGTGTCTATTAAATAGAACGATCTAATGCATGCCGCGGAATGGTCATGATCATCGAAACAGGATGGTAGGCGTAGATTGGAGACTTTTGAAATGTGGGTGTGGAGAGGTATGGAGAAGGTGAAGTTTACCGAAAGGAAGACAACTGAGGAAGTGCTGGGTATAGCGGGGAGGAGAGGGAATCGCTGGGAGAAATCCCAGGGGCACAGAAAAATGAATGCAGCGCATATTGATTGGCAGTGGGTTGTTAAAAAATGTGATTGAGTCCCCTAGGGATAGGGATGTTGGATGGAATGAAGGGAGGGAGGAAGTATATGGGGATGAAGAGGGATTTGGTTGAAGGTTAGGTTGTTGTGTTATGTTTTGTTAGGAGAGACAAGGATTATTTGGTAACTTGGGTCCTTTCAAAACCTGTCTTAACCGGTAGAATACTTATGACAACAGGGCGTCATGGCCCGTGCAAATTATTCGTATTTAGTGCAATCTTTCCTAAAATACATAAAGATATTATTTTCTAGAGTTATATATCAGACCGTTATAGGTCACGATTGCGTTTTATGAACTGTGCCATTATTGCATAATAAGGCAGCTATTAATTTATAATTATAAAACTTGTGATTATATCACTGTGATATAGTTTAATTAACCATTTTGTGACCGAAAAAGTTGATGTATTCTATAAATGACGACAATTAGAGGGGATAGAATTCCATAATTTAATAGAAGAGACTTAGCAGGGGATGCCGGGAAATCAATTTCAGTAGATTTTATTCAAAAGGTCATCAGGAAGTGTCCGGAAAGGTTTTTGTCCCACAAACGAGTAAAGAGAAGCGGCTGAAAGTATACGCGAGAGACTAAAATAATTGCTCAAATATCGGAGAACTTCGACCGAGAGAATAGTAACACATTCTTTTCGATTTTGAAAGGTATTTTTCAAAAATATCATCGGCCGACAACTAATCAGAGTGCGGCTGACAGAACAGTCAATGAGAGAGCACCTAGCTAGACGAAGAACTCGATATTTGATTGACTAAATTTCAGCGAAATTCGTATTAATACGGTCTGGGTTCGGCTTTTTCCTGTGTTTCGAAATTCACTTTGGATTTAAAGATGTTGACTTGTAAACCCAGGAAAGTAACCTTGGAAATATTTTTTTTAATCTTGTCTTTTGTGTCTTGTCTTGTTGGTAGTTCGAGGCGTCTGGGAAGTGTGTGCATTTCAGGGCTTCACCCTGCGAAATAGTAATCCCTTTTGTTTGTTGGGGCAAAATGCTAGCTTTCCTAAGATATTCGTAAACGTGTATCAAATACTCGTAGAGCGTACGGAAGGAGCACTCGCATTGCTAGACTAATTTCGATAAGACTGGTAACTGAAGACGGGATGAAGTAAACTGATTTTTATGAGACTTGAATCCTGTATATTACACATTTACCGCGGTAGATGCATATATGTGCATTTATAAAACTGATTCTTGGTTTAAAATGATGGTTCATTTGTTTTATTAAAACAATTTTCCAATTGATATTTGAGACAAGTTCAGCTGACTCCATAATGTTAGTGTTTCCTCAATCGTGATGTCTTGCCTGTTCTGTTTATTTTATTACCATCGATACTTTGCTTAAGTTCGCGAGGCCACCTGTATCGCTTGTTGGCGTGCTGCACATGCCCCCGCGTCATTTAATTTTCGCGTAAATCGCTTTCGCTCCTCACGAGAATAAGCGTAATTCAAATGAACTGTCCCTGAAATACTTCGCGCCTCGAGCAACCCTCCTCCCAACTTTCCCGAGGCGCGACTGTTCCAAGAGGGGGAGGTGGGAAATCTCGGGCTGTAACCAGGTGGAAGTATTTTACGCTTCGAAAGCTTGTCGGAACAAGACTGCAAGTTCAAACAGTATTATATGCAGCCTCTTTCACTTAACCTTCCCGGGCCCACGCACCCAATACGGATTCTTCCCTCACCTGCCCTTCCTATCCCAACTTCCGATGTGTGTGCGTGTTTCTCCCCTCCACTTTTCTATATATTGACGCCTGATTATGCTATAAGCAACGAAGCAATAATCGTGGAAGATGAAATTACATAGCAATAATCGTGGAAGATGAAATTACATGTGGAAATTAAAATGTTATTTCGTCGAACTTCCAAAGATTCAAGGGAGCTTCGATCTGATTCCATTCGGATAAGGGGCGACGGCTCCCATCACATGAATGCTTCTTGGGATTGAAAAAAATGAGTAATGAAAACGATTTTTGGGAGTTTTGACTTTATTTAAAAATCTATATGCGACTATGTTGAAAAGTGATGAAAATCATTTTGATAAGCAAATGAACAGAATGTTTATGCGTTCCACCCCCTTTTCGCCGTCATCCCCATCTACTCATCTCTGAAAGTTTCAAGATCCACGTGAATGGATGTGTCAATTTTTGATGATAGTGAACAGAAAAGTGAATTAAAACTGAAATTCATGAAAGTACGCTGTATTATATGTACAAGGTTCGTATAAAAATTATCGGTAACAGTTTTTTTCGTGCTGTATGTGTGAAATGCTGAGTTCAGACCAAGTTTAAGTGTGCGCATTATTGCAGATCGTATAGTCATTTATACGATGATAGTGCACACCATTATCACTGAAGGTTTGGCGAAGAGAATGATCTGCACTAAACTGGTCGCGAAGGTCTTGACAGACGACCAAGAGCGGATTCGAGTGTCTGGTTGCGAAGACCTTCTGCAATGCCATCGCGATGATTCCCCAACTTCCTTACAGTCACAACTTGGCAACAGTAGACTATTTCCTATTCCCAAAAGTGAACTCCTCCCTCAAAGGACATCACCATGGGATACTAAGTGACGCTAAAGAAACTTGCACTCGTACCCTTAAGGCCCTTCCGGAATCCGCCTACCAGAGAGCCTTCGAGTCGTGGAAAAGCCGTTAGCAAAAGTGTGTCGACGCTCAAGGGAGTTACTTAGAGGCATTGTAGCATTATCTGAAATAAATCCACTTTTCCGAAACTTTACCCGATACCTACCATACAGTCTATGCATATACCACTCATGTCCATCACCTCTTCTATTTGACCCATCGTCATCGCGAACGATGAAATACCAATGTTCAATTTTGACCGTTACGATAGAAATAAAATGCCTTCCACGAGATAAAATAGTTTCAAATTGAAAGTCCGTTGCATCCGAGACGTAAAAGAAAAAAAGGTTCAAGATGTGAGAAACGCGCGGGCATTCCAGGCGTTGGAGGTCTAGGGAAGCCACGGCAGGCGATCTATTTCAAAAGAGGATGTTTGGGAAGATATGCGAAAGCAATGTCGACAGTGAAAGTTGAAGGCGATGCTCAGAATTTTTAGGTATAATGGAGTGTAATTTAAATTCCACTCAATCTATGCGAGTACTCTTTCCAAAAGAGGTAGGTATGAATAACTAAATAATCGAGAAAATCCAAAAATCACATGAAATTTCGCTAATTGTTTGGCAAATAGCTATTGGTAGTAAAAGCGATTAATGGAGCAGTGGGGATGTGTTGCTGCATCAACATCTTCATCAACGTCAGGATGTTAGTGCACTGGTATTTTGTAAACTTACGCAAAGGTGTTGCCTTCTCAAAGAATTGTCTGACGTAGACAAGGCAAATGCCACACAAATGTAATTTGAAGCTGGAATTGAGACTGAAATTTGAATGCTCGAGAGAACATGCTATGCGATCATTCGTCTTCCATGGATATAATGGGGCCCGGAAAAAAGAATAAATATAATAGATACGTAAGCTCAACAAATACTTCGGAGAATGTTTAGATCATCCTACCCAGAAAATAAAAAATGAATGTATTTGTTTCCATCCCATAGCTTTTTCCAACAATTCGATTTCTTAATTTCTTGAATGGCATTAAAATTTTGTATCGCTGAATAAAACCTTTGTTGATGTGGTTAAAGTTTCTCCCAGTCTTATCAATGACAAAGATAGCAACTGCTATTGCATTCTAGATGAACAACAGGCCTTATTTCAGGAATGGCATATTCTTAGCACCCAGCCGAAGTGGATATTCTAGATACTCTCTTCTAGATATTTAGCTTGCAGCTTACACCACACATTTTGCGAATATAAACCGGGTACATTTTCTCGTTAGAGCCTCGAGAATGGCATCTAATATACACCCAGTTTATGAAGTTTTGAGACAATTAAATGGGGAACACGACACAAAGATGCTGGGAATGAATTTAGTAGCCTTAAAATTGTCATACTCATAAGAGTGCCCTTATTTCCAACATTTTATTTGGAATATTAAGAAATTATATCAAGGTCATTGGAGTTCTTTCAGACAAAGAGAGAGCTAGTGGGAATAAAGGCGGAATTGTTAATCGTCTCCCTGCTCAGTTTCTGTAGAATATTTTAATTAAAAATCGCGTCTGCAATTTGGGAACTCCCAGATCCGAGGAAAGACTATTGATAACTTAAAAAAGCTATTTAGAGACCGAGGACTTGTGAGGTTACTTGCGGCACTGAGGAAATTATTAGGATCGCTCATTTTACCGACATTTACAGGTTATTTTGTTAGGTGATCCGGGTTCAAATGCCCCATCAATGACGATGACCTTTCCGCTGCTATTTCCCACCCACGTCCAGAACGAATTGCGACGGGGATCCATCAATGGAAACTATTGACCTCATCGGCACTTTCAGCGCCAGTGCCTCTGTATTTCAGAGTAGTCTGTTATAGAGGGAAGGGGGGTGCAATGGTGTAGCGGCTCTCAGGCTTACCGACTATGTCATTCTGAAAATATTTGCTATTTACGAGTAATTTCTACAAGGAAATAAAATAAAAAAATTGCATGAAAGTGAAAAACTCAAAGATCGTTGAGTAATCGGGTATGAAGACGCTCGATCAGTGAAATGTGTGCCCATGACCACTAGAAAGCGATACAGTAAGCGACGTCTTCGGAGATTACAACGCCCGAAGTGTCTAAGGGACGACGGGATAAGTGGAAGGCTATTGCCAAAGGCATTCGCAACAATATTTAAGTTCCGATATCCCAGGCTTATAATGCGTGATTAAATAAATATGCGTATATATGCACCACTTCACCTTATAACTAGACATGGGCCAAATGATTATATCACGAAAATTTCATGAAGATAACTTTTTCAACGATTAATAGTGACGGAATCACATCGCAAAACGTCCGGAATAGAAGGAGAAATGAGTCCTCTTAGTGGGCAACGGGGAGTCGGCTACGAATTCGGTCGGGAAAAGGTTTGAAGTTGAAGCAATCGGGCCACATCTCTCGAGAGGATTCGTCCGGGAAACGCAAGACCGCCTACGTCGAGTGCCGAAGGGATAAGGTGTCGGTCACGGCGCCGATCCGGCAAATCATCGCCAGAAGGGCAGGCGGGGGAGGGCCGCCTCCTCTACACCCAACCCCCCCCCCCACTCGGACACCCTCGGGCAAGAAGGCAAGGACAGCCTGTGAGAGGGAGTGTGGGGTGAGGCCGGGAGAAACAGAGAAAGATAGAGAGGGGGTCGCGTGCCCCCACCCCCGCTCTGGAGCGTGCTCTACCGGATCGAAGGCGCACCGGCGGCCGCCTCAACCACCCCTCCCCCCGTTTCCTCCTTGCCGAGGTTCGAGTGCCCGCCGACCGTGACCGAGCGGCCAATGGGGCGGCTGGGATCGAATTCAGCGATCCCGATTGGTCCGCGGCACTTTCCCAGAGATGAGGGAGGCACGTTGCGCTGAGGTATGCGAAAGCAAACCTCCTTCACCCCTTACCTCCTCGCCCCGCGGAGCGGTTGGAGGCGTTAGCAGGATCGCGGATGGGTAATGGGGAGATCGTCGAAGGCCGCTCTAGGAGTGGGGAAGAGTAGTCGAATATATATATCGATATAATTTAGTGCAGACAACTCTTATTCGATAATAGTTTGAGTTATCGAATTTTCCTCCATTATTTATAATATTCATTGTTTAGCTTCAATACTTGGTGTGATTAATAATTATAAAAAAAATATACATTACCCTGCACCACAGAGAATGTCTTGCATGCCAATAAGCTAGATTTACCTGCTATATACCTAACATGGTTTGTATGAGAGGCATCGGGAAAAGTTTCGGAAAAAATAAGATTTATTTCAAATGTTGCCACAAATGCCTCAAAGTACATCCTTGTACGTCGGCCAGCGGCTTTTTCACGACTCGAAGGCTTCCTGGCAGGGGGATTCCGGAAGGTCCTTAACGATACGCGTGCAAGCTTCTTTGACGGTACTTAGGGTCCCTTGGTGGTGTCTTTTGAGGGAGGATTTTACTCTAGGGAATAGGAATCTGCTGGTGCCATGTCGGGACTGTGAGGGGGCTGGAGAATCGTCGCGATTTCTTTGCAGAAGTTTTTCGCAAGCAGACGCTTTGGAGTTTGGGTTAATTATACATATAGTCCAGCCGGGAGTGGGGATCTAGAGGACTGGAAGAGGAGTGAAAAAGGAAAGGAATAAGAGGGTGGGGGTGGAGGATGAGGAAAGCTGGCGGACCCCGTTAGGTTGGTGTTTGAAACGACCCAGAGTCTCTTACCCCAGAAGTGTGGTGTCCACGCCCTGGGAAATGGGAAAGAGGCTTGGGGGGGGCTATCAACTGCAAAGCGAGATTCTTTTTTTATTATGGAGCAAATGCCATTGCATAACTCCAATGAAATGAATTTTAATAATGTGACGCAACATAGATGTTTGACTTGAAAAAGAATATGTTGCATAGCATAGTAAAACAATATGGTGTGGATTCTGCTGCAAGGTTTCAACATTCGCGAAATTCGTTTGTCACTCTGCGTTTTCATGAACCTTCTCTCACCAAAAGTTAACAATATCGTCATGAGATTTTTTGACGTTTTAATTATTTTCTGATCGGTTTATCCAAATTTTCTCACCAACCCAATTTTTTAAAGATCATATATCAGAGGTCGGAAGACTTTTTCGATTAAGTAATGAAATTGGGAGAAGACCTGGAATTGGAAATGAAAAAATGGTAACTTTGTGATTCCACTGAAATTTTATTGCCATACGGGCCCGGCTTTCGACGTTCAACGTCATCTTCAGGTGTGAAACGTCGAAACCAGGGTCGCATCGTAATAAAATTTCAGTGGAATCACAAAATTACTTTTTTTTCATTTCCAACATGAATCGATTCCATAAAGTTACGTCGGAGACCATCATTTATAAGAACTGGAATGATCTCAAGTTGAACTAATAATTTGGATGACCCTTGTGTTGATGATTCATTCTCCGATTCGTATATTCATAAAATATTTCTGATATTTTCTTTTGCATTGAGACTCGTGATAATTGGAACAGATTCCAGGTTAAATACTCGTATAATTGAAATTAGTTTTTCCCTCAGTTAATGTTGATGTATAAACAGAAATTCAGCAAATTAGTTTGGTTATTTAGGTTTAACATGCTTTACTAATGCTTTACTAATGTTAGCACATTTACTGGGAACGTAAGATATATGATAAATGGTCAGAAATAAGTCATTTTCTAGAGCCGCATAAATGTAATGAAGGGATCATGTTTTTCCTACAAAAACTCTTCGTTGCATACGTGACCAGCAAACGCGAAATTATTGCTCCATTCCTGGTGAAGTCAATTTAGCAAATGTTGTCATGATTGAACTCCTGCCATGTTTTTGCTTACGTCCCTCCGTGATTTAGTAAATTTTCCCACTCTCATTGAAAATGAATCCGTCGTCAAACTCATTAACGTTAGTCACCTGAAAGTCCGGTTAGTATTAGAGGTTTGAGTTTTAGTAGTTTTGCAAACGAAATCTCTGTCGCCCAGTTATTTACAGTGATGATATTCGACTTGAGACCTGTGCAATATTTGGATTCAGTCATGCCCTATATTTTATAACTGACTGTCATGGTCTGATCCATGTTTCGTTCAAGTTTGGAGTAATTATTTATGCGTCATCTCCTGAGAATATTTCCCTCGAAAATATTGTAAGGAATTATTAAAAGATAAAGTGAGTCAAGTGTCAGGGGTACTTATGACGGCTGTTCAAACTATATGGTCAAGTATACATAATACCCGTACCCGTATCCATTTTTCATTAATTTTCCGTTGCAATATTACTTATTTTTAATTTTTAATGCCCATTATTTTTATCAGGTTAGATCATCAGATTGATATTTATTGTCATATGACCGTATTGCCCTTGGGGCCATGGAATATTTCGGGTAACGACTCGAATAATTCTAGCAAGTAATTGTTAAAAACGCTTGGAAAATAGTGGTTTAGTGTACTAGTTTTTCTTTGACCTGGTGGTAAGTTCTTTTCCATTGCTAGTTAGGGATGGCAGTGTCGACTCATTTCCCAGAGCCTCCCATGCAAATGACCAAAATACTTCTGAGTTATCATCCAAATCTTCACCTAATATTTCATTTTTAAGTTCTGGCAATGCCTTGCAACGCAATTTCCTGGCTAACGATTTAGCTGCTGAATAGTTTTGAATTATTTCATTCTGTTTTTTGCTAGACTAGTCCTTGAGTGCTGTCCTCGTTTTCGAAGTCCATGCTCTTTGGTGTTCCAGGGCTTTACATACTTCTGCGATGTACTATCTTGGTTACGTCTTTTCAATTTACTAGGCATGTATTTCTTGTACTACTGGCCGCGTCACGTCATAAAAAAAATCTCAACATCCCGGTTGCCATTTTGTTCCTTATATAGTCCGTATCATTGCGGAAACTCGCACCTTAATCACCTTAAATATGAAGAGGATAAGCGAGATTTATACTTGAAGCAGGGTTCAGAATATTCGTTCTTTCCTCGGGAAATTAATAATTATAATAGTTAGAAATCGAAGTAATGATAGAAATAGTAAAGACATTCGAGTTATAAGCGAGGACAAAATTAAACGCTGCGTAGACATCTGGTACGCTCGAAGGGGTATATTAGTTGCTAGTATATGTATTTGAATGTGTGTAAGTTAAAAAAATGGGTTTTCCATGGATATATTCGTCTGTGTAGGTGTGAGTTGACATGATTTTGTTTGTTTTGCATGTGGTTTTCTTCTGTTTTAGAGAAGGTGTTCTGACATTCTAATCCACACGCCCTTGCGGTGGCTTGCAAGCCATTGTTTGAAATTAGATGTGTAGACGTATTGCTCATGATCTTGTTGTCCTTTTAAAAATCGTAGCACGGAAACTCCTTCGTAGTTTCAACGTGATATAAAATATTTTCACTTCTGTAGTTGAAACTTTCATTGGCGTACGGGCTTAGAGGACAGGGTTGTCGGCTGCGGAGTGTGCGGTGCCGAGGGTGGAGGCTCTGATAACCACAAATCCAAATACAAAGCTGTGTTTTTGTCGAATTCCGAATCCATCTTGGAAGCCGTGGTTGGCGCGGGTGAATGAGCCTCCACCTTGAGTGTGCAACTTCACGCACTGTTGAGCTCGGTGCGAAATGAGCTCCTCCCGTCAATTATCAAACCGACCACCAAATTGATGACTATGATTTCATCGGATTAAAGGTTTTCGTTTTCTTCTTCATGTAATGCGGGTTTGTGGATTGCTGTTTTTTATTGCCCCCGAAATTGTTTTCGTTGTTTGAATGCATAAAAAAAATTTGATGGGTTTCTGCGTGGGGAATATTGTCACTATTTGAATATAGAATTAAAAATAAACGTTCAACGCACAGTATCTAAACGATGCGGAACACTACTGCGGCTTTGAACTCAATAATTGGAATGGTTTTCATTGACTGAGATGTATAAAGAGGGGAGGATGCTTAGATGTGTTCTTAATGCCTGTGAATATAATTTCTTCACAACTGTTCTGAAAGTTTAAAGGCTCGGAGGATGCCAATACCTCTGGTGGCAGAGGTTTCCACGGACCCTTAAGTATACCACCGCATGAGACAATGTAGCTTATTAGTTCAATTCCTTGAGAAACATGAATTTTCCACGCGTGGATGAAAATTATTTGGTCATTAACACTCCGAATCCGCCATCTGGCATGCTTACAATTCAGAGGTTGTTTGACTGAGATGTATGGAGGGGAGGATGCTTGTATTTCTTCTTAGTGCCTGAGAATATAATTTCTTCACAGCTGTTGTAATGGTTAAAAGGGTCGAAGGACGCCAAACCTCTAGTGGTAGAGGTTTCCATGGATCCTCACGTAAACCATCGCCTGAGATAATATTGCTAATTAGTTCAATGCAATGAGGAACCTGAATTTTTCACGTGCGGTTTAAAATTGTTTGGTCATTAACACTCCAAATCCGCCATTTGGAATTTGTACATTTCAAAGGCTGTATAAATGCCACATTGCTGCTAATAGATTCATGGAAGGCACATACGAGATTCCCGAGGTGCGAATGTGGGATTGGTAGTTATAGGAAGAGGTGTAGGGCTGGGTTTCCGTTATCACCTATCCTTTTGGCGTATATGTGGGGGAAATGGTGAAGGAGGCATGGTAAGTACTGGGGATGGGAACGTAAGTCTTTGGGGAAATCATAATATTAGTGAAGTTCGCTGGTGATGAAACTTCTGTTTGTCAGTCAGCCAAGAGTTAGAGCGTATTGCTGAGTGCGATGGAAATCCCTGGCATTTATTATTATTAATATTAAAATACACAAGCACACAAAGACTATCTAGTGGAACAATGGCCACAAACTTGCTTTGGAAAAATAACACGTCTGCTCAAATCCAATCAGTATCACAAAAGATAATTAGTAAAATCAGTCAGATAAAAAAGACACACTGAAAGGAAACTTCCAAACACCAATCTCTACACAAAAAATCCCCATTTTGTTCACATCAGTTTCCCAACCAACAAAAAAATAATCAAAACTAAGATGTTATTCACAATTTTACATAACACATCAATCAAATTAGTATATAAATCGTTTATGTCTTTTTTAAAAGTATTTACCTTGCTAGGAAGGGGCTCGAATAGTTTTGCAAGTGAACTGGCCCAATCAACAGTTTTTTTATTAAGAAATGAACATTTTTTTGGTGTTTGTGCCCGGCATTTTACATTTTTTATAATCATTCCTACCCTTATAAAATAGGATTTCCCGCCTCTTGCATTGGCTCTGCCCTGGCATTCACTCCCTTCAGAATGCGAAACATTCTTTAGTGTGCGTATTTTTCTTCTACTCAGTAAAGGTTCCCAGCACAGCATTTTTTACCTTTCAGTCACCCTCTCAATCCTCCAATGCTTCCCCAGTACATATCTGGCAACCTTTCTTTGTGCCTTCTCCAGCTTTGTAATATGAACTCAATCGTGCGGGTCCCATGCATGTGATTAATACTCTAAAGTTGTTCTTACCAGGGTCTTATACGCCTTTTCCGTATTGAGTGACATCACCGTGAGTAACGGAGTTCTTAATAAATTGGAAATCTTTGGTGTAGCTTAAGATTTTATTCAATGAAAAGAAGAGAATTTTTTTCTGATTTTAACTCATTTGATGTGAAGAATTGATCCCGATTCGGTGGGCTAATCGCACCATAGGCCAAATATTTACCCATACATTATTTCGCCCTTCTTTTATCCTTTTTTTATACCCCTTGACGCCATCTAAAACACTTTCTAATCTTACTTACTCTAATCAGTTTACCCTAAATTCCCCCAGCCTACAAACATACCGCTATATTTCAATAACTCCTCCGCTCACCCCACCTGTCTTCTTTGGAATTCTCTCTGCGACCTCCTCTCTTATCCTTTCATATTGAAAAGGTCCTGAGTCAACTTGTTGCTTATATTTTTAAAACATTAAGGCATACATTAACATGTAATTTTGTGTATGGGTAGCGGTGTTGCTAATGAATTGCAAATTTTTGGTAGTTTATTCAATGAAAATGAGATAGCGATAGTTTATGTTTTCAACTCATTGCTGGTAAAGCATTGATCCGGATTCGGTGGGTTAATCGCATCATAGAAGGGTTCCTCTCGAGTTTACTTTTGCTGGAGTAAAGGATTGCTGGTCTCAGATGAATAACCGATAAATTAAATAAAAGGTTTAACTCGGCGGCACACAGGCGTCGATAGATTGAGGATTAATGAGAATAATTTATTTGACTAATTACACGAATTGATTTTTAGGAAAATGTTAGTGCGAAGAAGTTACGGATTCCTTTAGAGAGAAATGTATTCTTTAGAGGGTGCTGAAAGAGGAGAAGCATTCGGTCCTTGGTACCCGGAGGTGGTGAGTTAGAGCTCAGCGCAAAGTAGTCTCTCCAATAGCTAAAATTCCAACATAATATTTTCTGTGTGTGGTGAATCTGTATAATTATTTTTTATTCGTGCAGTTAAATGTTCTTTTCCATGATAATGATTAGATTATTGTTCTTTCTTCATTAAATGAACCATTAATTTGGCTACAATTTCGTACATGTGTGTTCTGGACTGCAATGACAATTTTGGAAAATTTTAGCTAATGAAGGTAGGGTCTCATGAATTTTTATATTCACGCATTCCTACTACTGCACCTTAACATGAAAGCCGACACGTCAACTTTGGCAGGGTGTCCCACGGCATGCCTGCGAATATATATATTGGCAGCAAGTGTTGACTTTTTATGAAAAGTTCGAATACGTTTTTTTGTGTACGCCTGGGTAATTCGTATTGGGCACATATAATATAAACATTAAAATGTCACACTCTCAATGAGGAGATCCCATGCTATGCTATGCGTTGGATCGTAGAATGCGCTCTTGTTCCCAGCCAAGGGTAGTCGATTCGTGTCGTTACCGTTCCAAACCTGGCGGCATCGTGCTTAAAATTTATCGCGTAGCGGCCATAAAACTGAGAGCACGCACCCTGCCACCAATCGCACCAAAAACTCCCACCGAAGCAGTTGAGCGGAGAACTATTACCTTCGATGTTGTGCGAGGTTATTGGACACCGAAATGGAGTGATAATGAGTCGAGACCACTCATCCAAAATTGATGCTCTTGCTTCCGTGTTTTTCGACAAGGCTCTTTTCTGGCGGGTTGACGCTGTCGTTAGGTGGCGGCAAATCGAGGTTTCAACAAGGTTATTGCGACGTCTGCCAATGCCACCGTTAGTCTCTTGATGTTATTAAGTCGGGGTTCAAGTCATCGAGGTTCTCACATAATACCGTGCGTTTCCTTTGCGTCAACGGCGATAGTTCCGACATTAATAGAGAGGACGCCTCGAATGGCATTCCCTCAAGTGGCCGCTCCGCCGGAAGATGCAAGCCGGCGGGCGACTCGTACTTAAAAATCTTTTTCAATGCCGGGTAATGGTGTACCCGGATATTGCAGTTTCCCAGTGGAAACAAAAGATTTCGTCAAATATTAAAATGCGACAAGCATTTCATGAACATATGTTGTAATTATGGAAGAAGTAATATGCATGATCCGTTTATTTTATCAACTCTCGGTTCCTTATTATTCTTCAGTTCTTTCGTGCTCGATTGAATTCACTGCTCAGTATCTTAGGGCCCCGTTCGTCTTCTTCCATCAAGCTATCTTCTTAATTTAGTCACCTTCAAGTGGTTTCGGCCCTTGAAAGAGATCTTTGATGCATACCTTTCATCTCTCCCCAATGTCTTCATCTTTTTTCAGTATTTTTCCATTGGCTATTTGGGCTTTCTTGCATTTTTTTCTCGCTCCGAATTGTGTGTTTACAAGTTTATAACCAGTTTCACTGTTTACCTTCCTTATATTGTCGTAGATTTCCTCGCAGCAGCTTTCAATCCGCTCTTCCTTGGCCTTCTTGCTTTCTTTTATGACTTGGTTCCGCAACTTCTTGTAAACGGCTTCCTCAGTTTCATTTCTTGGATTCTTGTATGTTATTTTTTCATCGATTAGGTATTTTATTTGAGCTGTTATCTTTGGTTGTTTGGTTGGTGCCGTCTTACTCACGCGTTGTTCATTTTCTACTTCGGCTATCATTTTTTTTCTTTTCCGTCCATCGTATTTCTATGCTATTCGCTTTAATTCCTTCTATTTTTCTGTCAATGTTGGTTATGAACTTTTCTCTTGCCTGATTTTCCTCCAGCATTTTTGGGCTCCATCTCGGTTTCTGTGTCACTTTCTTAATTTTCTCGTATTGCAGTTGGCTGCCAATGACTACCATGAGGTTTTGATCGCTATTTATATCGTCGCTGGGGTGGCTCTTTGTGATGCTTAACTTGATTTCTGTATCTCGTTCTCGCGAGGATGTGGCCAATTTGGTATCTTGCCCTGTCCCCTGGCATCTTCGAGGTTTCTTTTCTTCTCTGATGTTGCTCGAAAAGAGTGTTTGCCACTACCAAGTTATTCTCGCTGCAGAGTTCTATCAGTCTTTCTCCCGCGAGGTTCTGTGTTCCCAATCCGAAATGTCCCACCCTTCTTCCCTCTCGGCCCTCCTTAACCGAAACGTTCTAGTCTCCAATAACATTTCCTCTTGCCCTTTCTCCTTTCCTTTTGCCTCTGTAATAACTTCTACCAGTTGTTCTTATACTTCTTCTATTCCCTATTCTTGATTCCTGGATGTTGGCATGTACACCTGCACTATCACTGTGTCTGTAGTCTCTCTCTCCAAACTTATCATCAGAATCCTCTCCCTGTATCGCCAGCACGATTCGACTCTTCTTGTCCACTCCTTCTTGAACATGATGCCCACTCCTTCAACTCTCTGTTCATCTCCTGGTCATATCACCCCGTATCCGTCGCTCGAGAAGTTGTCGGCCCGGGCCCACCTAATCTCGCTCACTCCTTGGATGTCGATTCCCAATCTTCCATCTCCATCTTAGCATTTTGCAACTGCCCGCACACTTCCCATGATCTCACGTTCCATATGCCTATCCTACATTTGTCCACCATGAGTGACGTTCTCCTTCCAGTAGTACCCACCCGGTGTTCAGATTGGGGGACTATTTTCCCTCCTGAGGATTTTACGGGGAGAAGTGCCATCACATTATATTTTGAATGCCAGGCTGTCTGCGCTAGGGACTCTAATGTGGTGGTTTTCTGTGTCCTTCCACATCGCAGTACTGCGGCCAATACCGAGCACGTCATTCTCGTGGGGACGACCCCAACTCTTTAAATAGAGTTTTAACGTTGCAAATGAAACTGGCCTAATTAGGCAACTTTAGTCTGGGTTAAGTTGGATCTGATATGCATGCCGTTTGAGATTGTAACGGAGGAAGTGGTGCTTTCGCATGTGATGCGTATTAATTGTTCGTTCAGGTGGGAGTCATTCCTTTATTTTAAACAGTTCCTTCAGACGTTTGATATTGAAGTACCATCTGTTACCAGGGAAGTATGGCCACCCCGAGTGCCAGTGTCCATTGCCACACGGTAGGTAAACGAAGTGGAACGCCCCTGTGGCCGTGAAAGTAAAAATTTAAATGATTTTCATTGACTGAGATTTATTGAGGGGGTGGGTGGCAGGGGAATTGTAAAAATATTAACGTGCAATTATAAACGAAAAGGTGAGAGACGTACCCAGATGGAGCACAAAACTAATGAAGGTAAACCCAGCTAGAGAAAAATTCACCGCCAACGTCGACAGAAAACAAGAAGGATAACTGAGACTAGCTGAGAGGGACGAGAGAAGGAAATAAAGAACATAAAAACTGAAGAAGTAGATGTACCTCTAGTGAATACTTCGGTGAAATCTTTGCGAGCATGGATAGAGCTCATATAATAAATCTTATAGAAACAAGAAGAAAATAAGAGAAATCAAGTAAAGAATCTGAGGAAACCACTTATACAAATTTTACGGAAGTAAATCTTTGGACAGTGCATGAAGGCGAATGGAGAGTGGGTTAGATATTTGCTGCGAGTAAGTTAATCGCAACATTAAGAATGGAAAAAAGCCTAACTGCTTATAAACTGGGGAAGAGACGATTCGTAGAAAGAAAAACATGTTATCACTGCGTCCGAGATGCTAATGGGAATGCTAACGGAAGATGAAGACATTGGGAAGAAATGGAAGGAATTCATTCTAAAGCTCTACCAAGAGCCCAAACCGCTTGAAGTGGATTTATTTAAAGAATAAATCGTGATAAAAGGTGATGGATGGGGCATGGAGGTAACTGAGAAGCGAATTCCTCAGGGCCGTGAAACGCAGGAAGTATAGAAAAACATTTGGATTTGACAAAATTAAAGTAGAAATAAGGAAGGCACTCGGGGTCAAAAGCGAATGTTGCCCTCTTTGGAATAATCAGAGTTTGACCCGTCAGCGGAAATCTACCAGAGATCTCTGAGAAGAGTGTCATGATGGTGATCCCGGAGGAATCAAGAACAGAGAAATGCCTAGACACAGAGCATTTAAGCCATATATTTCACGAATCGACAATATGTACTCGATTAATAAATCGAAAAATAAAAGAAAATACAGAAGAAAGCCACTTAGAAATACCATTTGGTTTCAGGAAAACTTGTGAACAAGAGATGTAATAAAAGAAGGCGTGTGAGATATTGGCTGTGAAAATAAAATTAAGTGATAGCCAATAATAATAAAACTTAAGAAAAAGCCAATAACGCTAATTCGGTCGGCCGGTGACCAACAGCGGGGCGAGGCTTGACAGCGAGAAGACGTCAGTCCCACTGTTTGACGTGAAAAGAACAATGAAGTTGGCGGGGGGGGAAGGGGAAGGGGAGGATGAAGAGTTGCCTGGGGTTGCATTGTTAAAAATGTGCGTTGGTGTATCTTGAAATTTTATTTATTCGAAATCTTATGCTAATTGGATAAGTGTGTTATTTATAATTCTTAGCTCATTTTTCATTGTGTTTTCTTGGTGTTTGTGTGTTTGTACGCTTTCGGTGTCGTCGGATTTGAAGTTATCTATCTGATTGACGTTTAAACTTTGAGTTTAATTGCGTGGTTAATTTCGTTTACTCTATGTTTGTAAAGAGATGATTGACTAAAAAGATCGTTTTTTGAATGATCTATGTCTATAATTGAACCTGATGATCGGGTTTCGATTAGTTCGTCCTACATACCTGGGATGGCAAGTGTTGCATTTAATCTCGTAAATTCCTGGTTTTTCGAATGTGGAATTCTGGTCTTTGGGTTTGCCTAAGATTCTCTCTTAGGGTTTACTTGTGCGGTGTTTGTTGCGGCTTGTTTGAATACTTTTTGGAGTCCCTTGGTAAGGGTTGGGTAATAGGTAATGGACATGAATTTCTTTGTGGGAGTCTTATACTGTTGTATAGGCCTGGTGTGTTTATCATGTAGTTTATTCTTTTTGTTATTGCTAACATGTGTTATATAATTTGAGGTTGGTAACCGCTGATTGTTGCAATGTTTTCAATGTGTTTACGTTCGTTGATATTCCGTTGTTTATTTAGCGGTAGTGTAAGCAACCGATGTATACGAAAATTGAAGTGCGCCAATTTTTATTCCTCATGACTAGTAAGTCTAAATATGGGAGTGAATTGTTTTGTATTATTTTATGTATGAACTGTAATGCCTCGTGTCTACTGTTCAATTCGTCGATAAAATGGCTGATGTCATATTAAATGGTATCGGATGAGGCGAATATCACCGACATATTGCACCTAATCATCGACGTATCCCAAAAAATATGGCGAATATATCAAATAAAAATGGCGGCCTTCAATTATATTATAAGAGCCATGAATATTTTATGCTTATAGTGTCTTGATGACGATGCATGAGTGTTGTGATTGCGTTCTACCACTTTAATTAAATTTTTTCGGAAAGGAACTAAGCTTTTAATTTTTAATCATTAGTATTTTCCGCATAGATATGTCGGATTATATTGTAAATAAGTCAGGTTAGGTTTTCGATTGGCCCTAGAACTGCACAAAAAATGTACTCTCAAGCCTCACTAACGTGGACCTAAATAACCTCAAACCCCATGCTACACAATGCTCTCACAATGCAAGTCATTATTTAGGTGTCCTTTCATTTGAACCAAAATGTATACTTTTCTCCACCCTCGACTTCACTTTCCCAGCTTTCTCCCCTCTATCGCCATCTCCAGCATCCAATTGCCTCGCAATATCTCTTGCCCATCACCTTATCCTGTGTCATTTGAATTTCTCCCAACATTTTTTCTTGTTATATTTCTCCTCCCTAGCATTTGTTCGTTTTTTCCTACATGGACGTCATTTTACTTTTCCCATTCCTCCTTGCGCCAGCGCTTCTGTTTCAACGCCCAAGTTTCCTAATCAAATATCACCCCGTAATGTACAAATGTTTCATTTGAACGGCCTTCGTCTTTTTCAATCGGGTTATGAACGCTAAACTCTATTACTCTAGTAGACGCGGTATCACTCTCACCGGGGTGAAGTATTTGTCTATCAGGTTTTTTGAATCCAATGGCCCACTTACGTTGAAGTCTTGACTCTTTAATTAACCTTTTTTGTTCAGTTAAGCTTCTCAGTTAATGAGAGTGCGAAAATCGTATGTGATTTCGACCTGGTCACCGCTATCAAATTTCGTGGTTTGTTGACTATTCATTTTTTATCGTGCAGGCATGTTTCTAGACATTCAAACAATGTATCTTAAGTCTCTTGATTCGAAGGCTCGTTCCGAAATACCTTTACTGTATTTTTCCTGTTATTGTATAGTGCCCACTTACGAAAAACCATCGATTGGACCCCGGAATCGAAGTAGCAGCCTTCGGGTCCACCGGCAGACGCGCTACCTCTAATCAACCCCCGTCCACTGAAAATAATAAATTCTTCGCAAACAAAATCATTAGTAAAGGTTTTCTTCGGAAGATGTCTACTCCCCAACGTATATCCGTTCATATCCAAACGCTGCTTATACTTTTAGAAACATTCCCTGAGCGCATCTTTCGAAATTCTTATAAACTCCCCCGTCGAATATACGAGCATTTCGTATCTCTCTGCCTGGAAGAATTGGTAAATTTTTATCCTTTGAGCGGGGTGATTAGTTTGGGGAACAGGAAAAAGACAGGTCTGGTGATTAGGGGGGTGGTTGGCGGTGTATTTACGTAGGTTTCAGTGATGATTTAGCTACACTTGACCCCTGGTCGTATCAAAGTCTATTTTAAAAAATGGAAAATGTTAGTTTTATATGTATATTCAGATTAACAATTGTATGAATATATTTTCTTTTGACCGTTTTGAGTTTTCCCAGAGCATAAACTTTAATAAAGTTGGTGCAATTATAAATGGGTTCTTAGCATATGATATAATGCTCTCACTAGACTCATCACAGTTGGGATAGCTTCCGTGAAGAGGGCGAGTTATTTAAAATTATTTTCACTACCGGGTAATCGGTGAACCAGTTATATCAGTTGGTCAGTGACACAAAAGATTTCTTCAAAAATTGTTAAAAATGTGTTTAATTAATGGGAGAAGTTGTATGCATGAAAGCTGAAGTCGTGGTTTTAAGTACTTCTTTCCTAACAAGCATGGTGCGTCCAAGCGCGGAACGAACTCTCGAATACAATATTTAAGTAGGATCTCATATGCATGGCGTTTGAGTTTGTGACGTAGGAAGTTATACTCAGGTTTTTTTTGCGCAATAATTGTCGTTAAGATGGGAGCCAGTCCACCTAATTTGATTTAAACAGCTCCTACGGGCAATTGAAATAGGAGCGCCATTTGTTGCCAGTGAAGTAAGACCGCGCCGCGTGGTAGTGTTTATCGCGGCACGGTATTGGAAAGATGTAGAACGCTATTTCGGCCTTGATATAAACAATATGAATGATTTCCATTGACTGAGATGTATGGAGGGGGATGGTAGCAGAAGAAAATTGAAAAACATTATGCAACGTATAATTATAAACGTGAATCATAAACACTCACCCACTCGGGTCTCTCCCCAAGCATATCAAATATTTGTTGTCGTAGAAACATAGGACCCAATCAGTATATATTAGGAGAAGGCGTTTGAAAGAGTGATTTTTTGGTATTGGTGAATGAATTGCACGAAATGGGAGTAGATTGTAAGGTTTAGAAGGAAGGACTTACCTGCTGCCTATGCACGTCTCAGATTCCGTAGGTCCTAATGGAGGATTGGTAGTGTTAGAAATAGGTGCAAGACATGCGTGTCGTTTGTCACCTGTGTTTGTTAGCGTATATGTTGGGGAAATGGTGGAAGAGGCATGGTAAGAACTGAAGGTAGGAACGGTAGTGTTTGGGGAATTCATAATATTAGTGAAGTTGGCTGGTGATGATGCTTCAGATTGTCAGTCAGCCAAAGGTGAGAGCGTATTGCTGAGTGCGATGGAAATCCCTTGCATTTATTCAACATTATTACTATGTGTAGTGGAACAATAGACAATGTCTAGTAGAACAAATTCCACAAGCTTGCCTTGGAAAAATAATATGTCTACTCAAATGCAATTAAAATCACAAAAGAAAATCAATAAAATCAGTCAGATAAAAAAATATACGCTGTAAGGAAACTTCCAAGCAATAACCTCTAGCGCAATATAAATCTCCATTTCGCTTTGGTCAATTTCCTAATTAGAAGAAAAAAACAAATTTAGCCGTTAAATATAAGTTTAAAATGCATCAAACGAATTATTATGTAAATTCTTAAAAATCTTTTCTTAATACCATTTACCCTTTTAGGGAAGGGGTGGCACAAAGGCGTCGATGGAATGTGAATGAATGAGAATTATTTATTTGACTGATTGCACGTATCGTTTGTTGAGAAAAGTTTATTGCGAAAAAGTAAACCTCGAGAGAAATGTATTCTTTAGATTGTGCTGAAAGAAAAGGAGCATTCGGGCTTTGTACCCGGGAGTAGTTAATTACAGCTGAGCGCATTTAAGTATCTCCACTAGCTGCAATTCAATATGATTTTCCGTTTTCTGTGTTAAAAACGTAAAGAAATATTTCATTACATTTGCATTCAAATGTTCGTTTCCATGACGGTTACTCGATTAGTTCTGTTTCTTCGATAAATAACAATTGATTTGGTTACAGTTTCGCACAGTTTTATTTAGGTCAGAAATAACAACTTTTATTGAACTTTAGATAAACTAGGGCCACTGTCTCAGGAACGTCACCTTCTATACACGCATGCCTACTACTTCATCATAAAAGGCAATCCGCCACGTCAACGTGTGGTAGGGTGTGCCACGACACATCTCCGAATATATATATAATAGCAAGTTATATTTTCAATGAAAAATTGGAATTCTTTTTGTTGTTTGAGTAAGTGACTGAGTAACTCGTACGGGGGACTTGTAATATAAACATTAAAATGTCACACTCTCAATGAAGAGATCTCATGTTCTGCCATGCCTTGCATCATGGAATGCGCTCTTGTTCCCAGCGAAGGGTAGTCGATTCGTGTCGTTACCGTTCCGATTCTGGCGGCACCGCGCTTAAAATTTCTCGTGTAGCGACTTTAAAACTGCGAGCACGCATCCTGGCACCAGTCGTACCAAACACTCCCACCGAAGCAGTTGCGCCGAGAACAATAAGCTTCGAAGAGATACGAAGTTCTTGGACACCGAAACGAAGTGATAATGAGTCTGGACGGCACATCCAAAATTGATTCTCTTGCTTCCGTGTTCGTCTATGAGGCGACGCGAATCTTTTCTGACGAGCTGCGGTGTCGTGCGGTGCGGCACATAGAGATTTCAGCAAGGTTCTTGCAACGTCCGCCAATGCCACCGTCAAGTCTTCCTATCTTGATAAGTCGTGGTGGAAGTCATCGAGGTGCGCCCACGTTACCGTCTATTTTGTTTGCGTCAATGGCGGTAATCTCGACATGGACTTCGCGAATGGTCGCTCCGTCGAAAGCTGCAAGACGGCTCCCGAGCACTCGTATTTTAAAATGATGTTCAAAGCTGGGGAATCGGTGAACCAGATATTACAGTTTGCCAGTGGAAACAAAAGATTTCTTCAAGTTTTCAAAAGCGATATGCATTTCATTATCCTTTGATGGATGATGGAAGAGGTTATATGCATGAATCTTGCTTTCGTGATGTTTGCTAATTGGATCCAAATCAAAGGTTTTACACCACGTGTGCATTAATTCGTGAATGCCGTATTTAAGTATGATCATAGACGAATGCAGTTTATTTGTGGGCGTAGGAATTGGTGCTCTCGCATTTTATGCATATTTATTGTTCGTTAAGATGGGAGCCAGTCCACCTGCTTGGAGCCTGCTTAAAAAGTTCCTGCAGGCATTTGAAGTAGCAGTGCCACTTTTTGCCTTTGAATTAAATGTGCACCGAGTGCCAGTAACCACCGTATGTAAACGATGTCGAACGCTACTGCGGCCTTAAAATCATCAATTTTAGTGATTTTATTGACTGAGATGTATGGAGGGGAGAATGCTTAGATTTCAACTTACTGCCTGTGAATATAATTTCCTCACAGCTGTTGTAATGGTTAAAAGAGTCGGAAGACGCCAATGCTTCTGGTGGTAGTGGAATTCATGGATCTTTACGTACACCATTGCCTGGCACAATATTGCTAATTAGTTCAATTCCTTAAGAAACATGAATTTTCCACGCGTGGATGAAAATTATTTGGTCATTGACAATCTGAATCCGCATCTGGAATGCGTACATTTCAGAGGTTTTTTGAAAGGGACATTGCGGCTAATAGACCTTTGAAAGCAAAGTATGGATTCATTATGGAAAAACTGGATAATCATGCTGCGAAAGACGCCTACATAGTAATGGAAATGAGGTCATTGATATTCCATGTTATGCTAACTAATTAAACTTTGTTTTATGTAATATTATCTACTTGACCTGCAAAAGAATTTGTTAAGTTATTTCAAGTCTATCTGGCTATTGTCTCAAAAAAAATGGATCTTTACTCCTATATTATGATCCGTTTCAGTGGAACTGTTGACTTCCTTGCCGTATCTATTTGGTTTGGTTGAATTTGAGGAAAAGATCATGAGAGTCCGCGACTTTGTTTTTCCCTGGAGAAGTGTTATTACGATCAGGTATCTTTGTAATATAATCTTGAGAAACTATCTGTCTAACCTAGAGCCATTGCAACCCTGGTCTCGGTTATCATGATTAAAATATAGTTTAATAGTTCTCTCAGCTTGATATTGCAGAACGATTTGATAGAAATGATATTACTTTTCCACCGACCTTCAAGTCTTCATAGAATTTCCCAGATTTTGATTTTGAACGATTAACATTGGAAGAAATTATTCGAAAGAATTTCTTGAAAGCGGTGTCATACCAACACAAATCGCTCGACTGTTTGAACGCGATTGTTTTGAAATTGTTTAATCCAGCATATAATATTCCCGTGTATTCCATAAGTTTCCAACTTCGCGAGTAAGTTGCAATGAGGGACCTTATCAAAAGCTTTTTTAAAATCTAGGAATATCGCATCAACTGGAATATTACTTTCACCGGAATGCATTATATCATGAACAAAGACTGCGAGTTGAGTTTCGCAGGATGTACCTTTACGGAACCCGTGTTGGTTGTTAATCAATAAATCTTGGCTATCGATGTATCTCATTTAAGAACTAACAATGATTGGTTCAAGAATCGTTCAGGAGATGGAGGTGAGCGATATTGGCCTATAATTACTGGGGTCCACCCTCCCGGTCTCCCGGTTTATAAATATGGGCGTTGTAGAAGCTGTCTTCCAGCCGCTTGGCACGCTATCTTCTGCTAATGATTTCTTAAACATTATTTCAAGATAAGGGGTAAGGAGTGACCCTATTTAAGGAGTAAGGAGTAAGTGTTTTTAAGGAGTAACTCTCTTCCCTTGGCGGAAAAATCGATTGCTTGCATTGGCTGCAGAAATGTTTTCGGTAGGTTTTCTGGTACATTCTGGTTGCTAGTATGGAAAACACTGTGGTAGATTGAGTTTAATATGTTGGCATTATCTAAACTACTTGTTACTTTATCCCCTTTTTCGTTGCTCAATGAGTTTACGGTGGAATTTTTTCCCTGCACTTCCCTGACGTAGGACCAAAACATCTTTGGGTTATCGTTTAAATGTTTACCTAATTTTTTCCTTTTGAATTCCGCTAGCGCCTTCCGGAAGGCCTTCTTGACAGTGGACCTAGATGCTTTGTAATTCTGTAAGGTTTCGTTGCTTTTATCAGGGGGGGAATCTTTAACCGCGTTTTTCATTCTGGCATGGCACGCCCTTTGCCGTCTTTGTGATTTCCGAACTTCAGAGTTGTACCAACGGGGTTCCTTATTCTCTCTTATATATTTACTACGCTCTCCCTAGCTTTTCCCACAAACCTCATTCTTTGCTTAGACTTTCCTCATTTTATTGTACTCTATCTTCACTGTCATTTAATTTGAGTATATGTAGGTGTATTCTTAATTTATATATGTATATGTATGTATGTATGGGTGTGTATGTGCGTACTTATGTTTGTATTTATGTATGTGTATGAATGCATGTATGTATGTTTATGTGTGTATATGTATGTGTGTGTGGATATGTATGTATATTTGTAGGTATGTGTATGAATATAGGTATGTATGTGTGTGTATGTGTATGTATGTGTATGTGTGTGTCTATATATATGTATATACTTTTTTCTTCTCGATGTGCAAATCTGTGTTAATGAATTGATGTCTGTGTATATGTATTTATGTGTACATATGAATGTATTTATAAGTTTAATGGCTAATATAATATGTATATGACGATGGGTTAAATGGAAGAAGGGACCATTTGGTCTCAATTTCGCCCAAATAAAGACCACTATCTATCTATCTATCATATATTTACTAGGTATGAATCTCTGTATTGCTGAACGTGTTATCGCAAGAAAATTATTCCAGGTATCCTCGACACTCCTGGTTTTGCTTTATTCGTCAAATCAAAGAAAGGAACAGTTTAACTCACATTTTAAGCCATCATAGTCAGCTCTACTGAGTACATAAATTTTTCTGCGCTTAGGGAAAATTTGGCGTTTACAGCCCAGTGATCACTGATTCCATCAATAACTGCTACAATTAAGATCTTTTCGGGTATATTAGTAGCTAATAGATCAAGAATGTTCTTTCGCCTTGTTGGTGGAGTGACTAATTAATGTAGGGAATTTGAGGTGAACGTCAATAAGAGGGACTCGCATAAATCCTTGTCTTTACCTCCATTTATAAAACTGTACGAATCCCAATCTACTGTGGGAGCATTAAAATCGCCACCGATAATTAGTCTATGCTCATTGTTGTGGGATGTAAAGCTTTTTATCTGCCTTGTTAGATCTAGTATTGAGGTAACGCCAGCATGGGGTGGTCTATAATACGCACAGACTTGACTCTTTAATTAGCCTTTTGGATCAGTTAAACTTCTCAGATGATGAGAGTGCGAAAATCGTAGGTGATTTCGACTTGGCCACCGTTATCATGTTTCGTGGATTTCTGACTATTTAATTTTTATCGTGTAGGCATGTTTCTAGTCATTCAAACAATTATTCGTTGATTTCTTCAGTCGAAGTATATACGGAGCACTGTTAACTGACTTAGATAACGCGAACACCTGACACCACGAGCGCTCAAGTGACTTCCTTTAATCCCTATGTTTTCTGAATGGAAGACGCCGTCATTGAAAAAATATTGAAAGTCAACCTCGCAAAAATTTTCCATCCCATCTCTAGAGGTCAAAGTTGCGCACCGCAAATGAAAAGTCTTGCACCGCAGAGCGCCTTGCGTAGCGTAGGGCACCTGTCGGCCCTCTGCCGAAGGCTGTGGAGTGCGCGGCGATCGTGTGGGGAAACCACCCGAGTCCAGCCCCTTTAATTGGAATCGTCGCAGGTGGATGACGCCGCGGAATCCACCCCATGGAGTACGGCCCCGCCGTGGCGGCGGAACAATAAACCCCCCCAACCTGAGGGAGACTCAAACCCTTCCCCTTGCTCGGTATGGGGTTGGTTGAACTGGGGATTGGGAGGGAGCCCCCTTGTGGCCGGTCGTGTATGTGCGGTGTCACGGCGCCGAGCGGGGTCCACGGCCATAAGGATCCGTGGCCGGCGGGTTTGGCCTCGGGCGGAGGGTCGCGGGCCCCCGTTCATTTGGTGAGCACGGCACGTGATGGAGATGTGTAAAAAACACCGCCTTCGGCCCTTTAACTGAAATTGCGTTGGTAAGTGTAAAGTTTAAAATTAAGTTGGTAGGTGTAAATTAAGTTGGTAGGTGTAAAGCGTAAAAATATTGATTAATTTGTGGCATTTCCGCTAAAGCACATTGCCCGTCTGTTTTCTTCCGATTGAAATTGAGAAATGAAAGCGTTTCTCCAACTGTATTCCCAGTCTCTGTATAATTGGGTTTTGAATTACGTCCTTCAGTGGTTTCCACATGGCTGAAAGACTGAAATTCCATAGTGCTTCTCTCAAATGCCTTCTAAGGTAGATGTGCAGGGTTCTGATGGTGGGAAACGAATCATAGTGCTGAAGTTGTGTGCGGACATGTTGTTAGCTGATGTGTGCTGAATAGGATTCGAGGTTTCCTAATACTTTTAATACGACACAGCAGAAACTGTCTTTTGAGATGGGTTTTATTTACGTTAGCACTGGTGCATTCAATTTAATTCAATTTCAAATATTACAATAGCGGGATAAAAGATTTGTCAATGGAAGTTCATGCGAGGGCCCATTGGAGTTCACGAATAATTTAGCCACTTGAAAATAAATTAAATGCTCACTCACAAGCGCGCAGTAGTTTGATGGGACCCTCGGTGAATGAAATTGTCAATGACTAAGGAGGAGTATTTTTCAATGTTATTCATTCCTACATGTTTCCCCGTATTCGTTGTCCAGTATTCTGAAAGATTTTGACCTGATTCCCGTGCAACAATTTTGCAGATGGCAATGTTCTCAATGCAATCTCTTGCACTTGAAATAAACACGGCACTTGCGATTTTTTCAGTAATGTTACCAAGAGTCGAAAATTTATTCAGGAAAACCCGCTCATGCGAGACCCAATTAGGATTATTAATATGTCGTTTAAAGTTTATTTTTTCATGTGGATGTACAAAGTTTTATTTTGCCATTAGTTTTCGTTAAATTCGTATTTATTTTCATCATAATCTCCTTTTAACCCGAAATACCTTTCCCGGCGTTTCTCCAACGTATTTTGGCCGTCCAAAGAGTAGGATTTCGGAAGGTCATCAAAATAGGCATCTGTGTTAGCGAATTCTACTTTTTCGACGTAAATCATTTTCCGCCGAGCCATGTTTGCAAGTTCGGAAAGTAAACAAAGTTAATGGGTGCTAAATCTGATTAATTTTGCGAAATTCACCGGCAAATTTCTTTGAGAGTAAATTATGTTTCAATCTATTCAGCATAAAATTAAACGCGGGAATTTTTCAAAATACGGTGACAAGAATTGAAGGGGATGAAATTTTACTGCAAGGGTTTTCTTCCGGTGAATTGAAAACGAGGAGAAGAGGTAGGAGACTGCAGATGTGGTAATGAGGTAGGTGACTACGGTTTACGAACAAGGAATGACCGCTGGGAGAAATCAATAGAGTTTTGTAGGAGACAGTGGTTAATGATAACGAAGGCATGGTTTAGGCACCACAAAAGGCGTGGGTACGCATGGAAAATGCCTGGGGATTCAGGAAGATATCAGTTAGACTATTAGTATGATTTTGCGCCGATTGAGGAACAGCGTGATCAATTCGCACAGTTTCCCGGGAACGGATGCTGACTCGGATATTTTAATTATGAATTGTGGAATCCGATTCAAAATGATAAAACAGGGATGATGGTTTACGAAATGGAACGTAGAATCACTAACCGGATTGAAAAGGTTTGAGTATCAGCAGGCTGTAGATAAAATCATGAATGAGGAAACGGAACTATGTGCTATTGAGGAAAATGAGAACATATTAAAAAGGGATGTCGAAAGGCGCAAAAGAAACTAAAGGAATAGTAAAAGATAGGAAGAGGGAAAATAAACAATGGATCACAGACGAGATTATTATAAAAATAGACGAGAGAAGGAAATGGAAGAATGTAAATACGGAGTTAGGCATTAGGAAGTATAAAGAGTTGGACAATTAACTGAGGCGGGTAACAAATACGTTGAAAGAAGCGTGGTCGAAGACGCAATGAGAGAACATGAACATTTTGCAAAGGAATGATTAAAATGGTGTATTACACAGGTTAATTATATGCAAAGTATACACTTTTTATTCCTGGCAGGGTTTTAACCTGTCCAATGTCCAATCAAGAAAAATATTAGTTTAACCAGAAAAGATCCAATAGTGATGGAAGGAATACATGGATATTAGAGGAACTGTATTGTAAGGACATTAGGCGCGCAAGCTTGGAGGGAGAAAATGACGTAGATGAGTATGGGTTAGGGCCAGGCTTACCCAATGACGGGATAGAAAGGACATTAAGGGAATTTTAATTGAATAAGGCAATGGGGGTGGACAACATTCTTGTGGAACAACTGAAAGGCTTATGAAAATGTGGGAGGAAGAGTTTCTAAGACCTAATTCGTGGCATTTACAAGGGAGTAAATTGGCTGGAAGACTTCGTCAGATCAGTGTTAGTTCCTATTTCAAAAAAAAAGGAGTAACAGCAATATTTGAGGACTACAGAACAATTAGTCTGATTTTGCACACCGTTAATGTGGTCCTCAGTATAATTAATAAAGTATGGAGAGCAGGGCAAATAGTTACTCAGGGAATGATCAGTTTCGGTTCAGGAAGGAGAGAGACTTGCGTTATGCCATAGCAGTAATGAGGTCACTAATAAAGTGGAGCACAGAATATAATCAGCATTTGTTTCGCAAATTTCGGCAAATCGTTTGATGGAGTACATTTGGTGGAATTAATGACTCTTATGCAGTAAATATGGGTAACCTAGAAGATTTATACGCAATGTGTACGTGTCGCCGAGTGCTCAGGTGCGAATGCCGGATGAAATGTCATGATGGGCAGTTTTATGTAGAGGTCTCCATTATCACCCTTGCTGTTGAACGTATATATGCAGGAAGTCGTCAAAGAATCATGGGAGAACTGAAGATGGGAATGAAAAGCGGTGGCGAAATCATAAAATCTGTTGGAGTTGCTGATCATCAAGATTTATTTTTCCAGTCCGACGAGGGTCTCCGAATGTTGCTGAGACATTCGAAAATCAGCGCGATAGGTATGGGATGAGAATAAACGCTAACAAAATAAACGTCATGCGGTTTTCGAGAATGAGATGGGCTAAGTCAAATGTTCAATGTGGAGTTTAGAAACCAGAAAAGGTGGAACATTTTACATATCTTGTAAGTGTCTGGACCAAAATGGTCAAAGTAGTCGGAACATAAGGAGGAACGTTGCGTTAGGCAAAGAAGTTTTTACAAGCAGGAGGAAGTTGTTGACAGGGACGTTGAGAAGGGAAGTTAAGAATAGGCTGTAGGATAACTTGCAGTCTTTCCTATGTGTTATCCTACTTAAAATTAAAATTTTTACTGTTAAATTGGGCGTATAAAACGTTCATTTAAACGTACACCTATCTCTCCGTTCGAGTGCCAGTGTGATCACTAAAGAGAATTATAGTCCTGAATACTACGGGACTCGACCATATCGGCCGGGGGTCGTGCCCGGTATCTTGCGAGACAGGACGTCCGCGGTCGTCATGTCGCGAAAATTTTGCAAAGCGAAACCGACAGTATCAGCGAAAAAGACACAGAAGAAGAAGAGCGAATCCGTGAGAATAGGAACTTTGAATGTTAAGACAGTGTGACGATAAAATAATTAGATGACATAGATCGAGAGATGTGGAAAGAATCGGTATATATTTCAGCTGTATGCAAAATGAGATGGAAAGATAGCGGGGACTACTGGATTTACAGTTATGGGGTAATGTACAGGGGAGGGGAGAAGAGCCAGCGAGAGTTTGCCATAATATTCAATACAAAGGTAAACAAAAGCGTATTCAACATCAAGGAAGAAACGAATAGAATATTACTAGGTGAGATGAAGGCAGAGCCGAAAATCTTGATCATTTTTCAGGAATGCATGCCATTAAGAAGTCACTAGGAGGAAGAAGGCCATCGAATACACGATCAGTTAGAGGACATGATTGCTTGTGTTCATGGAGGAAAACATTTGGTAGTGACGGGACTTGAATGTGGCGGTAGGCAAAGGAAGAGATGATGATAAGCTGGGGGACTACGGTATGTGTAGGCATGAGGATTGACGGTTGGGAGAGGCAACTGAATTCTGCAAGTGACAGGGTTAGTCGTCACCAACACTTGGTTTACTACAAAAGGCGTAGGTATACATGGACAAGGAGGGGGCATCAGCAGGCTGTAGAGAAAGTCGTAAATGAGGGATGAGAGCTGAGTACTATCAAGAAAAAATGAAAATATATAAAAAAAGGGATGTCGAAAGTATAAGAAATTATATGAAGTGTTAATGAAAAAAGGACAAGAAAACACTGGTTCATGGATTTGGTGCGCTATAAAGAAACGTTATCACACTATCCAGAAGAAGGGAGGGAAGATGTGAGTGAAAAGTTAGAGGTAAGTCGGGAAAGATAATATTTGAAAGGGGAAAGATCCAAGGGAGATAGAAGAACTACATACCTGTAGAAGAACTGCATAGTGACAAACTTAGGCCTTTAATCATAGACATAGAATGAGAACATGACGTGTAGGATAGCTTAGGTCCAGACGTACTGGTCGATGAGATAGAGAAGGCATTTACAGGAAATGAAATGAAATAAGGCCATGGGGTAAGACGACATTCTTGCGGAATTTATAAATGGAAAAATGTGGGAGAAAGAGTCTATATGCACTAGTTAGTAGCTACTATGAGGAAGGAATACGGTCGGAAGAGTTTCTGAAATCAGTGTTATTTCCTTTTTCGGAAAAGATAAAGGCTACATCATATGAGGACCAAAGAAAATTTAGTTTGATAACCTACGCCGCTGAAGTTTCTTTCAGTATCATTAAAAAAATGATAATGGGGATCATGGCCAATGATTACTTTGGCTTTAGGAAAGGGATAGGCACGCGCTATGCAATCGCGGTACTGAGATTAGTAATCCAGAGGAATAGAATACAGTAAGGACGTATTTACTCTCATCGTTTACTTAGAAGTCACTTGACAGAGTGAATTGGGTAAAACTATTGAGCATATTGTAGAAAATTGGTTGAATTGGATTGGAGGGACTGGAGGCTAGTCCGAAACCCCTGTAAGTGTCAGACTGCCCAGGTCCGAGTGTGGGACGGAGAGTCCGGATTGGCTAGATTAGAAATAGGGGTAAGGCTGGGTAGGCCCACTATCACCGGTGCTGTTCACAGTATATGTGAAGGAAATGAATGAAGAGGCATGGGTATTACTGGAGATAGACATGAAAGTTGGCGGGGATTTCGTAAAATCAGTGAGGTTTGCTGACTACCAAGCTCTAGTTTGTCAGTCAGCCAAGGGGTTGCAAGCATTGCTCAGTGAATTTGAAATTCAGCGCCATAAATAAAGGATAAAAATCAATATCAATAACACTTAAGTCATTCGATTTTGCAGAAAGACTAAGGCTCAATTTAGCATTAAAATAGGAGGGCAAAAACTAGAGCAGATAGAGCAATTTACGTAAATCGGATGTCGTTTCGTCCAAAATGGCCAAAGCTGTATGGACGTAAGGAAAAGGATTGTAGTAGGGAAAGAGAGCTTCATGAGGAGGAGGGAATTGATGACGGGAACGTTGTGTAAAGATGTTAAGGAGAGGCTCGTGAAAAGTTTGGTTAGGGGCGTAGTTACGTACGGCGCGGAAACATGTCCACTGAAGCAGGAGGATAGACGTAAACTGGCGGCTTTTGAAATGATGGTGTGGAGAAGGATGGAGAAGGTGAAATGGACGGAAAGGAACACAAATGAGGATGTTCAAGGTATGGTGAGTGAGGAAAGGGGTTTGTTGGGAGACATCATAAGGAGGCAGGAAAAATAAATGAAGGGCGTACTGATCGCAAACTTATTTTTCTGCGGTCCTCACATTATGAAGCCTGTACATTTTTTGAATAGGAAATAACACTGGTTTTAGAAAGACTTTCGAACATATTCCTTTCTCATAGATGCTACGAGCTAGACCATACAGACTCTACCTCTTACATTTTCCTAAAGCTTTTAGTTAGTCCGCAAGAATGTTGTCTACCCCACGGCTATAACACGAAAATGTAGCATCTGCCCCATAGTATCCAAGGTACTAAAGACCCTCGTCCGGGAGAAATACCGGCTAGAATATTAAAGGGACTAGCTTAAGGCGTTGCCCCGTTTGTAGAAATGGTTTTTTTTAATCGATAGAAGGCTCAGTACCTCGCGACTGGAAGCTAGCCCATATAACTCTCATCTATAATGGCGGTGAATTGAATAAACCAACGAGTAACCATCCCATTACCTAAACATCGATCTCTTTTAAACCATTAGAACGCATTATTTATTGTCAGTAACGTGATGATATTTCTTGATAGTAGGAAAATACTAAGCCACAACCTGCATGGATTTAGGAAGAGCACATCTTGCGAAGCACAATTAGGTCTTTTCATTCACGATATACTTTGATCGTGTGAAAACAATGAAGTATTCTGTTACACAAATGAAACAATTTCTGGCGTCATTTGGTAGAAAATCATCATATTGAAATTGAAAATAAACAACTTGGCTTTTCCACCTAGGAAATATTTTTGATACACTACCTCGGTTTCTTTATGGTATAACGTCATCAGGTAAAAATACAGGTCAAACACAGTATATATATATATATATATATATATATATATATATATGTATGTATGTATATATATGTATATATATATATATCTGGACGGAGGGAGAGAGGAGGGAGGAAAGCATCGTGGTTGAGGTATGCATAATGAGGTAGGAATAGGGGGCCAGAGAATGAGGATTGGTTAGATTGATAAATTAGCAGGCTGAAAGGAGGGATTGATGCAATGTTGAAAAAGGTTTGCTTAGCGTCGGGTTAGTTGGCAGAAAAGTGGAGAATGGGTAATGTGAACGGGGAGGAAGGCAGTGGGTAATTAGGCTGGGAGGGGTTACTACATTTGTCGGAAAGGTTTGCTTGGTGTCAAATCAGTTGGCTTAATAATTGGATTTGAGACTTTTAGTCAAATCGCAAACAAGTAGTAGTCATCGATAGGATGTCCTTAACGGATCGAGATGTAACTTCAGGCGTCCCCAGGAACGTGTAACAGGGCCTCTTTTCTTAATATCCATTAATGACTTAAGCGCTCGCGTTTAGTAATCTCAGGTTATTTGCTGACGACACGGTGGTATACAGGGAAATAAGGAGCCGACTAGATCGCGTGTACTCTCTAGAGACCCAGACACAATCTCGGATTGGTGCAAAGAATAGGGATTAATGCTGAATATGTATAGAGAAATGTGCGTTTTTGAAATTTCGGAGCATATTTAGTGGCGAGCAGAACATAAATTATGAAATAGAGGGTTCATTGCTAACCACGGTCAATCAACGGATGTAGTATTTAGGGATAGTTGTAACACCACGCTTTTCATGGGGAGCGCATATCAGAAATATAGGCGGATCTACTTTAAAGAAACTCGGCTTTATTAAACGGATGATGGGGAAATATAATGAGAATATTGGATAGGGGTGTTTATATTCTCTAATTAGACTTCATTTGGAATATGCCGCAAGTATTCGGTATCCTTGGAGAAAGTTTGGCAAAGAGAATTAGATAAAAGTCAAGAGAAAATCCACCAGATTTGTTAAAAATTGTTATAATAGGAACACATGTATGACAGGTCTCTTAGGGGATTGAGGCTGGGAGCCACTTGAGATATGAAGAGAACAAGCGAGAAGGTTCAGAAGAAACCAGTGTAGCGATGACACTAAAGGAACTATAATGGCCCCACCTTTTTTTGGTAGATGAGGCCAAAAAGGTGAAATAAGGTAGATAGATTCCTGGACAGATAGATACAAATACTCATTCTTTCCCGAAAAATCAAAAATCATAAAATCAAGAAACCAAAGTTACTTCAGGAATATTGAAAACATTTAATTGACAAGTCGGGACAAAATTAAACGCTGTTAAGACATCAGGTTTATTTGTAGGTGCATGTGTATGTAGGTTGGTAGTTTGTTTGTTTGCATATTTGTGGGGTGTAAGGTTTTTTGCATGAATATATTCCATGTTTTCTTTGTGAACTATAAATTTTTGCCTTTGCGGTTTTTTTCTTAATTACGGGTGGTGCAGTAACTTCACACGCCACACGGGGTATTAAGTAGATGTAGATGTAGTAAAAGGATCCACGGAACTCATGTTTTTTTATGTTTCGGAAACTTCTCCATTTTAGGTTTTGGAGGAATTTTTGTGTTTACGTAAAGTCGATGACAAATGTGTAATTAAGTTTTAAGTATGGTTTTTCAATGAAGTAAATGTTATGTTTACTTTGACGTCATTCTAAATTGGCAGTTTGATTACGTTGAAGTGTCCCTCCAGAAACTTCCGTCTGCATAGTACTGGACAAGTGCTGGCATTTTTACTTATAATAGCAGAACTTTGTACCGTTATTGCACCAATCTCATTTTTCGATAGCTTCTCCTACTTCTATAGAAAGATTGTGCATATTTTCTCCTTGAAAGTAGAGATAATGTTATTCGAAACGGAGAAAAGTTACAGTGAAACGCGGCGTTAGGATTTGCCAACTATTGCTCATTGTCGCTGGGGACGGCAAGAAAACATGCCACCCGAAGGATTGCTATCTCACATCAATCGCTCTTCACGAAGCCCTCAGTAAGATTATGGATACCATGAGGTGAATATCTAAACCGGGTTTTAATCGCAGACTATCTGCTTTGAAGTACAAATGCCCCCACAGCATTCCGATTCCCCTGCTTTTTGAATTTTTCTCTTTAAGTAAGGTATTTTTAAATCAAACTCATCATTTTTAAATTAAACAATGGATTCGAAATAATTTTGGTGGGCTCATGCATGTTTTAATTCTATATGAACAGTATATTTTACGATATGTCTTCGATTTCCAGTGGATTCCGAGAAGAACAAATAAAAAGGACCTAAAATTGAGATTTTCAACCGATCATCATAATATTTTTTTAGGGAATTTATTCAAAGACATTTTTTGAATCCCAATTTAAATAAAATCTTGCTTGCACCACTTGAGTTCATTAAAAATATAAATAGCTGTCCTTTTTCAGTCTTTATAAGAAAGTCTCACTTGTATATACGTGATATCTGTATATTTGATCGGGACTTAAGTCATGGAATCATATTTGAACCCACCTAAGAAGCTCGAATTCGCCACTCTCATCTGTTATGAGTGTTGAGAGACGTCGCAAGCCTCCGGTTATGAACAATCATTCATCAGGATGTGAAGGAAATGAACTTTTGGAAACTCTGGCTAGCGATGTACGGTTGTTTCGTGGACGTATGTATGTTCATTCATTTTTGCTTCTAGCATAAGGTGCACGAGTATTTTTCCAAGTTATAAAAAATGCCATTGAGAGCGAATTTCTTCTTCCAAAAGATTGACGTGTTTGCTAATAAGAGTGCTATTTTATTCCACCTATTGTGACAGACGTTTTTGTTAATGTTCTTTTTCATATTCCGGAATGTGGCATAAAAAGTCAAATGTAGCATTTGGCTTTATTAAAAGATTCAGCATTTCTCTACTAGGGTATTGCCACAGTGGTCTGTGAATGCCTCAAATGAGGCATTCGTCTTTGATTGTTTAATAACGTTGAAGCACCTCTTCAGTTCCTTTAGTAGGTTTCTTTGTAAGTAATTAAAATCATTGTTTTGGAAAAACGTGTTTATTGCAAAATTGGAATGATTATTTATCGTCTTCTTTAATTTGTTTATGTAATCTTTTATTCTCTGTTCAGGAAAGTTGTAAAACTGTGCAACTGCAGGCAGAAGTTGTACTGGAGAAATTGCAACATGTTTTTCAACAGAAATTACAGTTAATGCATATTCCTTCGTTTATTTGTCGTCGCCATCCTATGGTTAATAAAATTATATAAATTAATTGAAGAAAATGGGATCAAAAGAAATACAATGCGCCATGTTTATTTAGTGCCTCTTGTAACTAGTAAAAATATATACTTGGACAATGGAAATTCCGAGGATGTCATTTTTTCTAATAAAATTGGATGGGAAGGGATGAAGAGTGGAGTGAAACTCAGCGTCAGAATTCACCTTCTCTTAACCAATGGAGCCAATGGGGTGGTAGTTTAACGCCCAACTCGACGTATGGCCGTGCTATATGAAAAGCTCAGCAAATAAGTTCCAGTCCTTAGTTGGACTAATGTCATCTTTCCATTGCTTCTCCAACTCTTTTAGGAAAAGTTTTTGTAATATACTTTTGAAGATATTTTCTTTTTTTTTTTCGGGCGGAGAAAATTTGCAGGGAAACTTATCGCTAAGAATAGCCGACTGCCGTTCAATTCATTCAGTAAGGCGATAGGTCAACATCCCATCGGATAAATGGCTTTTCACATAAAGAGTTTTTCATCAAGTTCCTTATTATGTTTAATGGAGATAAATATCACCAACGGGTTCCCATCTCTGACTATATTCTTTGTGAAACTGTACAATAGCCTAGGTATCATCCCGATTCCTCCGCTTTTGGTAATTATCCCCTTATGGTAAGATAATTTTAAGTCTCCATCATAAATTTTCCTAATTTAAAAGAGTTTCGTTTTTATTAGTTTCTCTCAGTTTTCGTCTTACGTGCCTATTATTATATTTAGACACAGAAGAAAAGTATTTAATTTAAAATAACGTTTATTTCCCTCCAATGGAAAACAACCTCGACGTGGTGAAAGGGCTTGATCGGTCAGATGATCTTCAGAGCTGTGCTGGCGGGAGCAAAGATAATTGCTCCTGGTAGGGTCACCCATGGGTCGAAGGTTTGGAGCCTGACGAAAGGTAGTCCACGCAGCGTCTCTTCCTCAGTGAGGCGACTGCAAAGGGGTTTGACCCCAATTGGTTGGCCATTAAGTGATGATGTCACGTTGGAAACTCGATTGATAATGGTAACGGGAAGCCATCTCATTTAATATACCCATGATTTTATGATGGCCAGTGAAGAGAAGAGAGTCCTAGATACTACGGGACTCGACCCATTCGGTCGGGTGTCTTGCCCGGCATCTAGCGTGAGAAGGCGTCCGCGGTCGTCATATCACGAAAATTTTGCAAAGCAAAACCCACAGTGGCAGTACAGAAGATACAGAAGAAGAAGGCCGGATCCGTTAGAATAGAAACTTTGAATGTTAGGACAGTGTTGACGATAAATAATTAGAGGACATAGAGCGAGAGATGGGAAAAGGAAGCAGAAATGTTACCTCTTTGCAAGGTTAGATGGAAGGAAAGCGGGGATTACTAGAGTGATAGTTATGGAGGAATATGCAGGGGAGGGGAAGAGAGGCAACGAGAGGTTGCCAGAATATTCAATAAAAAGGTATTCAACATCAAGGAAGAAACGAATAGAATATTACTAGTTGCGATGAAGGTAGAGCCGAAAACCTTCATCATTTTTCAGGAAATCATGCCATTAAGAAGTCACAAGGAGGAAGAAGGCCATAGGATATACCTTTAGTTAGAGGGCATAATCGCGCGCATTCCTCAAGGAAAACATTTGGTAGTGGCGGGAAACTTAAATGCGGCGTTAGGCGAAGGAAGAGATTATGATGAGTTCGGTGACTACGGTATGGATACGAGGAATAACCGTTGGGAAGCCGTCATTGAATTCTTCAAGCGACAGGGGTTAGTTGTCACCAACACTTGATCTATATCCGATAAAGGCCTAGGTATACATGGAAAATTCCAGGAAGACTAAGAAAGGTATCAATTAGATTATATTATAGTTAGACACAGATTTAGCATCAGTGTGATGAATTCGTACAACTTGCCGGGGGCGGATATGGACTCCGACCACAATTTAGTTGTAATGAAGTGTGGAAGGCAAGGAAGCGGGTTAGCAAATGGAATGTAGAAGCATTAACTGGATTGAAAAGGAGGGGGCATCGGCAGGCTGTAGAGAAAATCGTGAATGAGGGAAGAGAGCTGAGTAGTACCAAGGAAAAATGGAATTATATCAAAAATGGGAAATCGAAAGTCGTAGATTGGACCATAGTTACTGTTAATGGGGAAACGACAGAGAAACCATTGATCACGGATGAGGTGACCATATAGATAGATCGACGTATGAGATTGAAGAATTTAAACTCAGAGTTAGGCAGAAGAAAGTACAAAGAATTTAGTATTGAACTGAGATTGGTAACAAATAAAGCTAAAGAAGTATAGTGGAAGATGAAGTGCGAGGAAAGGGAATTTGGAATATCCGTAGAATGGGAAAATATATTGCCTATTTGGAAAGATTCACGTGTTTGCTAATTATAGTGCAATTTAATTCCTGTGTATCATATTTTATCATTTCACACGTTTTTCGTTAACGTCCTTTTGAATAAAGCGGTATGAAGCACAAAAAAGCAAATATAGTATTTCTCTTTATCCAAAGAGTCGATGTTTTCTCTTCGGTGATATGAAATTAATACACTTTCCCAGGAGTGGGTAAACATTTTGCCTATTCCGAATGATTTACATGCCATGGACGTTTTTTTTCTGGGTTATTACTGCAATGTTCTTTGATTGCCTCATATTATATATTCGTAATTGGCTGTTTGTTAAGTTTAACGCATCACTTCCGTGCCTCTGTCGGCAGCACTACTTTATCTTTGCTTGCATTTTTACTTATTAAAGTAGACCTTTGTACCGGTATTGGGCAATTGTTTTATCATTTGTTGTCGTTACTTTTTTAAAATGAGATAATCATCATTTTAAAATTAATTAGAATTTCATACCTTATAATAATATCGAAAATTGTAAATTTGTGTCATTTCTGGAAGTTTTTTGGCGAATAAATTGTTTGTTGCTTTTCAACTGAAATAACGGTCATTGAATTTTGTTATTTTTTTATCGTCGCCATATAATTGGTAATCACATAATTTAAATTGTTGAAAGGCAATGGATGCAAAGGAAATAATTTCAGGAACGCATAGTTAGTTCCCGTCGTAGCAAGTTCAACTAGATAAAAGGGGAAGAGACCTTCGGCTGAGGCCACTTATGTTATTAGGGGTGGATGGGAAGGGTGGACGAGTGGAATGAAACCTGGAAGCTTACTCATTACTAACGTTCTATAGGGGCGATATTCTAAGGTCCCATTCGACGTATGACTCAATCGTACAGAGAGCTCTCCGCAACGCGGTTTCATAATTATGAATATTGAGGTTAATAAAATTTTATGCATGTTAAATCACTCTTGGTAGATTGATGTTAGATTAAACTTAGAATGATGGTAGAGATTTTCAAATGTGGAATTTAATTTGGTCCTTCAAGTTATTATTTTGAATGGAATTTGCTATAACCAAATTTTGTGTTAAATATTGTTTCTTCTAGGTAAGTTCTATTGAATTCTATTATCTAAATTGTAATGAGGGACAATATGAGATGTCGTCTATGTAAAATAACCGCGTTGATACGGTGCATCTCGTAATTTGTGAAAATGTGTCAGGGCTAGCAATTGCATAAAAATACTTACGCCCGGATTATAGTTTGGGAAAGTCTCGCTTTTTTGCTTGATCCTTTGATGGTGCTAAATAATACACTCATATTTCCGAGTGTGCATTGTATATTTCAATTGAGAGATAATATCTCTCCCATTTCTGAAGTGTTTGCGAATGAGACCGTAGCAGTGTCACCTTTTGCCAATACATGCGAGTATTTTAACACCTCAAATGGTTTTATAATGTTTTTTTTTAATTTCCCTGAGTATGGGAGTTGGAAAAAATGTCAGACACTTGTTCTTTTCAAATCCTGGCGGTTAAATTTTAGAGTGCCACAGTGATCTCTTGATGCCTCAATACATGTAATCTTGATTTGTCTAAGTTTCGGCACCTACTTCCTAGCCTTCTCTTAGGAATACAACTTGATAGTCGTGATCAGATTTACTTTGGGAAGTTTTCTTGGTACCGTGTTTGAATAATATTTTTACTCATTTTCTTTACCTTTGAAATTTGGCATTATTTTAAATTTTCCCTCTGGAAAATTGTATTTTCGTGTTACGCCATGGGCTTTTTTGTACGGAAGTAAATATCCGGTGTTGTTAAACTGCATGTACTGTCTATGCATATCTTTTTTCTATTTGTCCTTGCCATCTATTCACTGGAAGTATTATGTAAGTTAAATGCGCAAAGGTATTAGCATAAATCAATTTTGATGCCATATATATATATATATATATATATATATATATATATATATATATATATGTATATATATTGCTCTTCCTAATTTCTATGGTTTCTTGGTATTTATATTCAATATCTCATTATGAAGCATAGCTACTACAGTTTACGGGTGTTGTTAATACGGGTCTTCTGTGTATTCATCTTTTGGACTTCCACGCATGCATTTAGAGATTGATAAAGCATTATGCTAGTTGAAATGAAGTGTTAATAAAAAGAGACGTTTCAGGCATGATATGGTGTAATATTAAATTATTAGCTTAATGATTAATTGAAAAATTAGCAATTTTCCACAAATTAAAATTTAATACGACCGATGTCAATGTAACTACATCTTCATCATCACCGCCTGATGATGATGTAGTTACATTGACACCGGTCGTATTCAATTTTAGTTTGTGGAAAATTGCCAAACTTTTTAATAAATTAATGAGGTGTTAATGTTTATTTTTAGATGAATACAACTTTAAACCAGTTGGAATTATGTATTATATTGAATCTTTAATTCAGTTAATCGATGGAATCCTTTTGTACTACGATATAATAAAAAAATGGTGCATTGAAAGCAAAAGGGAAAAGTAAGGATACACTCGTAGTATTTGTACATTTTGTTCAATAAATTTCAGATCAGAAGAATTTTGCTGAATTTCTAGTTTTTATTCCTTTAGATGATGAAAATAATGTTAATTACCGAGCAGGAGATTCCCTGAACTTTAATTGACATTATTTACACCCTGATGTACTTCCTGAAGTTCAACCAAAATGGATTGGTACAACTGTTTCGCAAAAAGATATTTTTGCCCTTGGAGCAGGTCCTTAAAAATCATTCTCATAGGTGAGACCTCGAAAGAACGCGCACAATTTCCTTTACAGAGGATCCCGGTTTAATCCCCGACGAGTATAAGCGCAGAATGATATCACTCTGTCTGAAACCTTTGGTGCAAGCAGTGCTTTGTTTCAGTTTTTAGAATATATTCTGGATTCACGGATAATTGGGTGGGGTTCTTCATTGACGGAAGGTAGTTGATAAAATATGCGGAATATGACTTTAGAATACGGAACTATTAAAGGCTACTGTATTTTGTTCAATTTTGAGGCCAGTGTAATATTCGCTGTAAAACAGAACGCTAACAGGGTCGATGACTACTATCTAAGTCCAATACTAAGTATACTACAACTAAGTCTAAGACTAAGTCCAATACTATAACCCAAGGTCGAGCTTTTTCATACCGGTAGCACGCTAATAAACGAAGAGAGGTGCACGTTAAAAAAATGACCAATGACAATCGGTTTCTCTCGGTAGAGATGACTCGGGATGGAAAGTGTAATGTTCTTTTGGACATCAGAAATAAGTCCGGATTGGGAATCTTTATAGTGAACAGCCTACTCGTGGAGAAAATTAATACACGAAGGGATTCCGTTTTTAAGTAATTATTACTAAGAAATAACCGGGATATCTGAATAAGTTTACTCAGCAATTAATTGATCTTTATGTACATAATGTTGTGAATTCAGCTCTTAACGTTGATCCGTTTTGTTCCAAGAAGTCGTATATTGAAGTAACTCGCAGTATAGAGACTCGTAGTGTGACTAAGTGAAATCATTTCAAAGGTTACAGTACCTGGAAAATCCACAGCGGAATGATGACTGTTTTTGGAAATGACACCGCCATATGACAGAGAAATATGAGGTGGACAATGAATTTTCAAACTGGTCACATGTCCCTAACAGACGATCCAATAAGTGGAAGACCATCACTCACGGACGATGCTGCCTCAGTGGAGAAAGTGGAGAACTCGATCCTGTTAGACCGAAGAGTAACCATCCAATTGATCATGAACGAGACTGATCTTAATTACGGCATTGTGTGGAAAATTATACACGAAGAACTGCACATGACAAAAAGTGTCAGCATGTTTGGTCCCATGACTATTGACGCCTTATCCTGAGTAAACATGGCATGACCAGGCAAGGGAGATATTGAATATTTTGGAGCAAGACGAAGATGAATTGTTTAGACGCTTGCTAAAAATCGAAGAATCTTAGATCTATCAGTATGACTCAATAGATGAGCAAAAGTTTAAGCACAGCGACTCACCTCCTCCCAAATAGGCTAAGGTGCAGAAGTCTGCTGGGAATATTGTGCTGTTTTTTTTATCTGTCGTGGAATTATCTTCGAAGGTTACCTGGAGAAGGATCAGACAGTCACTGATGCCTATCACTGCACAATGCAGACCGAATTGCGTGATGCTCTGAAAAAGAAACGGCGCGGTACGATCACCAAATGCTTCCGTCTTCTTGCCGGGAATGCACATGATCACCCATCTCGAGGTGCGGTTGAGAAATCAAAGCGATGTGGCTTTGGAATTTTATCACATTCGCCTAATTCTCCCGATCTCGCCCCAAGTGCCTTTTTCATATTCCGAGGACTCAAGACACCATTGCGGAGTCGTGGATTTGACACTAAAGTTGACAAAGTTAACAGTGTCAGGCTTAACTTTGTGGAATTCCTTCATGATGAGGGTAAAAAATAACAGAAACTTTACACTTCCACGCACTTTTAATGTCCTACGACCATGGTTTTGATGATGCGCAGCATCGAAACCATAGTCGTAGGACATTAAAAGTGTGTGGAAGTGTAAACTTTCTGTTATTTTTTACCCTCGCCAAAAATGACGTCATTCAGGAGGTGAAACAATGGTTTTCGAAGAAATCTGCCGAATTCTGCAATGGCGGCCTTCAAAACGCCAAGAAACCCTCGGAAAAAATAAATTAAATCTACTAAAGTAAAGTAAAAAAGTACATCTAGACCATGGAAAGAGTTCTAAAAAATAGCAAATCAAAATTAAGTTTCTATCTCGATTATTTTTAGTAACAATTGGACGTTTGCGATACCCCATCGCACAACACTCATTGCAAAGCACATCGGACACTTATTATTAAGAAACCGATGCGTTAATTGAGCAATAAAATTAATAAACATAACCCGATGGGAGGATTTCACTCACTTGGGGCAAATAATGGGTCAGTTCTATACCGTCTGCAACTAACCTTCGGGCATATGTGGTAGATTTTCGCCGTGTTAAGTTTGCTGGAATGGGAATTTCAGGTTCTTAAGGGAATTATTCAGGAGTTTTTGAGTCGATCGAAAGGGTGCATATAATCCTTAATTATTTTTTGCAGCAACAGTGCCTGTCCCACTGCGAGGGTGTGACTCGCGCCGCCTCTTTATTGTCGAACGGAATCGGCGTTACCTATACCCATGTGAAAATGACGACCTGGAGGTAGGTTTCTGGAAGAGAAGAAAATGGGAATTCACATTAAATGCTGCGTTGGAAATCACGTCCTTGGATCAGATTTTCGAAAATGTTCGTCAATATGCCATCTGCCTGAATTATTATTTTTAATTTTAGTCTTTCTAAAGCTATCACTATTCACTTGTGAGGCGACTATCTTCTTTTTTGTGCATTCCACTTAAGCTAAGTGGCAATAGAGTTCAAATTAATCGTAGCGGAAGACGTTTCTGTTCCCAAATATATCCCTGTGAATAAATATTGCATTCTTTTTTAGGCAGCAAGTCAAGCTCGTTGTGTCACCCCCATGTTTGCTGCCTGTTAACCAATAGGTGTCAACGTCTAGATCGCTTTCAATAGCTTTTAAAGCTGGGTCAAATTTGCAGATCGCAATGGTCCGAACCAATTTCCAAATCAAATTATTCTCTAAATTAATCCATAAAAATCAGTTATCGAATACTGCATGCATATAGATGAGATGAACTACGATTTGCATGCATATAATATTTATCCCGTAAATAATTATTAAGCTATATAACTAGTTATAAGTCATTGTTTTCAATGCTTGCGGCTGGAGCCAAATTTTTTTGATCCGTTGACGCTTGATGTCAAGCCAAGAGTGGCTATCTCGTGTCATTCTCGGAGTCATCCAAATAGCTTTTGGTAGCCCTGCGCATTGCTCCATTTAAAGTTTTAGTACTTCACCTAAATGTACAAATTCACAAAAATTCCACTTGCCACTCTCAGCGTCTAGTTCTACTCAATTGCATGCACTTTCACTAACCTCGTGTGATTTTATGTAAAAACCCTTCCCTCCTGACAGCATTAGAATTCCATGAAAAAATGTAGTGCTCTTTACACTATTGCTTGCTCTGCTTTGTCTGTTTTTAAGTTTCCCCTTCCATCCCTCGTCTCTCTCTGTGTGGGGACCCTCCCGCTACCTGCAGCGTTGGGCCAAATTCCCTACCGGTGTCCATGGGGGAGGAGACCGATTTATGTTGCATGTCCATGTGGTAGTGGAATTTCGCCTTCTTAGTTCTCAAATTCTAGTATGTTATTGGATAAATTTGACATGACCTGATGATGATGACCGTTGAAACTCGAGTTTTATCTAAATATAAGATTTTGGAATCAGAAATGTTCAGCTTTCTTAATTATCTTAAAGTCGTTTGGCTTATATTCATTGTAATGCATCAAATATTTGATGCAAGCCTAAAATTAATTTCGTTCGCCGTGATTGCACATGCGCGGTGTCAATAGTGGCTGCCTGAATTATTTTATGATGTGGGAAATGAGTTCTTTGATGTTATTGCATTCAGCTAGGTTTCCGCGGAATCAATGGAACCTGGGCTTTCTCAACTTGGTTTTTAAAGCTTTGATGAGACTCGATATGTATGCATTTGTGCATACAAGGTTGTTCTTTTGACTCTGCCTCTGGACCTTATGGTCTCTATTTCACCCAAATAAAGACATTTATCTATCTCTGAGTTTCTTGCTGGAGTTCTAAGTCAAGTAGTGGCATTACGGTCATCCGTTATGAGAACTGTGCATTTATTCCGTTTCGAAGTTTCCTCAATTTTCGGCCTCGGGACTGGCTTCCTGGGCTCGCCTTTCACTAATGATAATTTTACTAAAGGATACAATAATACGAGGGTGATTTGAAAAGTTCTTGGCCTGATGATGAAAATGACATTTTACGTTTTCATAATAGTTTTATTTTTCAATATAATCGCCTTTAATGTTAATAAATTTCATCCAGCGATGGTCAAGTGCCATAATCCCGGCTCTGTAGTGTTCTTCAGGGAGAGCTACGAAGTACTCGTCTACAGCCGGGGCACCATTACAAAATAGTAATACTTGGTATTTGATATATTGCGATTGTAGTCTTGAATATACAAACGTCACTGTTGATCGTACTTTAAAAAATGAATTCCAGTGCCTTGAGAATATTGGAAAATTATATTATCCGGATTGAGTTTACGTTAATTTTTGGCGAGAAGTTCACCGCAACCTACTTCTTAGGGAACCTAATGGCTTAGACGTATGTTTTCTTAAGTTGCTGGTGAGACCGATGACGTTCGTGTAAATTAAATACGGGGCACATGATTTAGGCAATTGAAATTAGAGACATTAGTATTACGCACCTCATTTTAATTACGACAAAATGTTAGTCTTACCGCAGGAAGTAATTGCTACACCTTCTCAAAAATAACCTCCGAATGAATCCAATTAAATAATGAATCATATCAATGAATATATTTTGGGGATGCATAACTTTATAATTGTTCAACTAGCCACCTTTTACTTATAAATTTAGGGTAATCATAATAAAATTATTGGCTTTTTACTTATTTCTTTGTGTTGCAAAATGTTTCTCAAAATCAATCTCCTGAGGAGTCCAAGTAATAAATGAATCATGCCATTGAATACCTTTTGGGATGCATAACTCTCTAACTGTTCAACTAGACACCAGGGGTGAGCATACGGTCGAATAATTCAACTAAGACCTTATGTTAACTGTCGCATCCCGTATTTCAGCTAATTTGAAGTTCGGAGTGGAGAAACCCACGTGACGGGGTGAGTGAGAAATATTTCAAAAATGGTGTCCTGGTCATTAAGTTTCAGTGTCAGAATATATGAGGGTTCATCCTTATAAAATTGCACACGACCCTGCCAGAGAAAAAAATGCCTGCATGGAGTACATAGTCCCATAGCATGCCAGAGGTTTCTCTGCCCATGTTATCGGGAATATTTCATAGTATTAATTCAAATATTTTCGTCGTCCAATGAAGTTCTATATAAAACTTGTATTGAATTCTTTGGGCATAAAATAAATTTAATTATTTGAAAATACTTATGCTAATGTCAGTTCTAGTTTGCGTGATCGAGGCCGTTACCCAACTGCCACTGGGGGCGGTATGGGTTTGGTAGTCCGCGCTCGAGGCTCGGCGGTAGGGCCGCGGTCGGGTGTGCGGCCGCTCCCTCTCGCGCACCCGAACAGTTTTTCGTCATCCGTTCGGAGTAGTTCAGTCCGGCAAGGAGGGACGAGAAGGCGTCCCCCGGGCCTCCTTCCTTTCCGGATCTCGGGGCGCTCAGGGCCAGGGGTGGGGCGGAGCGGGCGGGCGGCGGGAGGAGAGAGCGGGAGGTGGGCTGGAGGTTGGCGGGCGGGGGCGGTCGGAGGCGTTACGCTATACGAACGCATTCTTTCCCGTGGGAATGGAGAAGTTGGCGGCGGGCGGGGGTGAGGGTAGAGGAGGGAACCGTCACCCCTCCTCCACCCTCCCCCTCCAACCACCACCCCTGGATGCGCACGGACCGTAGGTGACGGACTTCTCAGATTCGATATGAAGGAGTTGGCCTGATTGAGTGACTCCCGCCCGCCCCCGGGCTGTTTTTTTCCCGAGCACCCATGCCTCCCACCCCCCCCCCACCCACTCCACCTTGCCCCCCTCCCTCACCCCCTTCCTCGCTTCCCCTCCCCTCTCCCCGCCTCTCCCGTTACCGGCGGAAACGAGGAATGCCTTCCACCTACCTCATTGTGAATGCGGAAAGACGTACAATTACGCTCGCGGTAATTTCGTCCCTTAAGACGTTCCGACGGCTGAGGTCATTTCTTAGCGGAAGCTCCCCGGGAGGATTATTTACCTCTGCGTCGCCCTTACACCAAAGAGTCAGGATTCGAGCCCGCGGACCCCTCGATTGCCAAGCGGACCGGGTCGCTAAGTGTGAGAATAGGTATACGTGCGGTAAGTGCGGTGTGAAGGTCGTTCGCCCAATTATGGGATGGGATTCGCACCGCGTTGCGAGCATGCGTTCAGCTCTGCGACTGCTGCGTTTGGTCATGCGGCCTCCGCTCTGCACCGCTCCCCTTCCTTCCGCAAGCAGGTGCAGCGGCAATCATCGTTTAGTCTAATGGAAAGAAATTTCTTTTATTTCATAGCGGAAAATGTGAGAGCGTTATAATATATTTGTCTCGACTCGATTCAATTACGGAGGAGTAAATACCCTGGCCTTGGCACGTATGAAAACGTAGAGATTACATTTTGTCTTTCACTCCGTTAACCGCATTAAATTTAATAAGGAAGAAAGACTCCAGTACCGATAGATACAAATACTCTCCCTGGAAATCTGGAGTCATATTTGCAAGAGATCTAGGTCATGATAGAAATAGTAAAGGCATTTGAATTACAAGAGAGGAAAAGATTAAGGGCTGCGTAGATATCTAATACTTCCGTAGGTTCATTTGAATGTGTATGTCAGTTGCTTACGTATGTATTTGCATGCTTGTAAGTTAAAATGTGTTTTTTATGAACATATGCGTCTGCGTGAGTATGAGTAGCATGCTTTTGCTTGTTTTGCATGTGGTTTATCCGGTTTCACGAATGGTATCCCAACACGCCCTTGTGGCGGCTGGATGGGTATTATGTCGATGAATAAATTTGAATGTTCATTTTATAATTTAACCGTGTTTTATGAAAATTAATGTCAACAAATGGAAAGAATAGAATAGAAAGGAAGCGATACGATGGAATGGAAAGCACGGTTCATATGATATGCCATATATCACCTTACCTTTCAGTATAAATATTTGCCAAAAGCGTTATATATTACAGCTGAACTATCGCAGTAGACCGAAAACGGAAATTTGAAGAAAAGACAAAATTCCGGAAGTCTATGGCAATTTGTTTCTGGTGGATGGAAAATGTATTTAATTCTGATGATATTGAAGGCTGTAATAGAGGGGAGAATGTTTCCGCCGACAAAACGCCTCCAAGCGGATTAAAAAAAAGAACTGGAGGCGCGCTATTCAAAAAGTGAGGAAACCTTTTGAACAGACCTCTTTAATTACAAGTTTTAACCCATTTCACGACAATCAATCGAGAAAAATAACCTCAACATTAGTCAACAATGTTAGTTCATATTTCACAATGGCAATAAGTGAATTCATGTTGCTCCCGGAAATTACCGTCGCGTAGGTGAGTTGATGGACAACTGTTTCGCAATGGAAATAACTTTTTGTTTGTGAATCGTTGTTTCAAAAATAAATGTGGTCAAATCAAAATGTTCATAATTTAAAGTGTACGATCCTTATATAGGGTCAAATTCGTTCACTGATTATTTATATGGTTTGGTAACATAAGTATCGCATGTTTCTGCGTGGTATTGATGATGGACATGCTTCATCGGATTACATTCTGGCACTTCTAAAGATATTGGAATCCGCTGCGCCATCTGTTGCTTGTGACGAAAGATGTCTGAGACGCCTAGGTATGAATTGAAGCGCAATTAATACGTGCATAAAAGAACGTGGGCTTAGTCCGGAGACCATGCAATAACTAAGCAACGTAAAATGAAATGAAGATAGCTTTTAAAAATAGGGTTGCGGGAGTTGAAAGAGATAACATCGTCCTTATGGGTTATCATCCGATAATTTGAAAACTCGTGACCTCCGTTGGTTGTCGTAACTGTGATATCAAGGTTATTTAGCTTTTCTATGTTATCCTAGGGGGCGGGGGTACACCAGAGGTAGCGTGTCTGCCAGTGGAAATGAAGGTCGCTGGTTCGATTCACGTGATATCAATGTTATTGACCGGCGAAAATTTGTTTATGGTTTTTCAGGACGAGGCAACCAGACATAAACAGAAAAAACCCACAAAAACACAATAATAGTATTTCGGAACGAGAAAAATAGACTCCTACTTTAGGCACTGGTAGCGTAGACCGAGCGGGTCAGCCCGGCATCAGCTGCCACAGCTGTGGGCGAGAGTGAAGTTCACGGTAACGGCCGCAGTACTGTGAGTTGGAAGGCAACGGGAAACTACCCCATTATTTTCCCAAGAATATGCAGCCACGACTTGCATTCAAATAAAGTAGAATGGGCTGCTAATATATGGGCTGGTAACCAATTCTAGGATTGAAATACTGATGATGATGTTATCCTACTAACAATTAAAAATTTTTACTGTTAAATTGGGCGTATAAAGCGTTTATTGTAATGTCCACCTGTCTCTCCGTTCGAGTGCACTCTTCGCACACGTCGTTGACATGTCTGCAGCAGAAGCTAGTGTTTGGAAATTTCGAAGCACTTCTTGATTAAGCGTTCTTATAGTTCGTCCATTAATAGTTCCGCCAAAAGAGGCGAAAGACGTGGTCCTATTGCCAACACCTCCGTTTGCTGGTAATATTCTCCGTTGAATTTAATATTTCTGCTCCACACTTACTTTTAGCATGGTCTACATTCATTGAGAAATTTTGGTTCAACTACTGAATTTTTCAGCACTTTTTCAGCAACTTGGTGAAAAGTGACGTCAAAATATACTAAGTTGTCTTTTGAGGTAAAGGACTATTACTGGAGTTTTTGTCGCAGAATTCCTCGGGTTTTTTTCATTTCCATATTTGAGATGGAAATCAGTGAATTCCTTGAAGTGAGATGACTTGTAGAATGGTGTTTCGTCTGCTATACTGAAAAGTAAACTAGTACGATACTATGATATATCTCGAGACACACATCCTTGCGGTGGCCTGCGGGGAATTGCGTTGATGTATTCATATACATATGTACATTCATGTAAATTCTTAATCTTCATATTACTAGATATGTTTAGTGAAAATTAAAGAATTCCAGGCAAATAAATTTTAAATTCAGCACAGAGCACGGTCTCGTTAACGATGGGAAAGTTATGTTAATTACATTACGCGAACAGGAAATGCACGGAAGAAATCACAGGTCAGAAATCTTGGACGAGCGCAAACTCGCAAGCATTTTGGGGCACCCTTGGTGCTAGGTCCTTGTGCCTTTGTGTTCATTCCCCTTAGGTGTTGGCATAGACCTCTCATTTAATTCCGTCGCGTGGGTTGGGGAGGTTTTGTGGGGGAGGTGGGGAGGAGGGAAACAACTCTGTCCTCGTTTAGATCTAGATTAGAGTTCTAAAGCGGTGGGAACGGACGAGATTGCGGAGATATTCCCACGGATTCAGCGATATTGTTCGTATCACACAGAAATTCCTCTTCCGCAAATCTCTCATAAAACTCCTGTTTGTGTTCTACTCTACTATCACATAATGAATGCTAGATCAGGCGAGTTAATTTCGTAATTACCCAAATCCGTGGCGATGTCTAATTTAAGGCGGGCTCCAGTGAATGGGGGCTTTTATTGACTGTAATTAGAGGTACGTTTCTCGAAAAAGAATTACTCACCTTGGTTTGCTACATCTCTCTCTCTTGGGGTTCCCAGTCTCCTGCATGCAATTTGCTTCGTATCTAGCAGTGGTCTCTGAACTTTTGACCCCAAAGTCCACCCAAAATTTCACGGGCGTTTGGTAGGAGATAATAATTTTTACAAACCTATAGAATGTAAGCCAGGATGGCGGAGAAAACATTTTGCAAAGTACATACAAATCCTACAATTTGTCAAGAAAATTTTGCAGTTTTATTCAAAATTCTTCAAATTAATATAAATTATTGAGTGAGCGCTAATACATCCTCATTACTTGCAAAATGTTAGTGACATTTTACAGCGCAATGCTGATTCTTAAATGCCTAAAATTTATGATTTTTTTTGTAATTGGTCACGTTAAGGTAATATTATCAAATTAGAAGAAACGCTTCTGAAGTAAAAAAATCTCGAGTTCTGTCTGCACTTTTATGCATTTCAATCTCCTGGCGTGGTATCGCCCCTTTTCCACACACTGTTGTTATTGACCTGCAGTGTGTCATGTAGGTTTAGACGTATTTCGTTTCCCCGCGTATAAATATATTTAACATTCCTATTTTCGGTCAGATACGCGGTGTAATATTCCGCGAAGTAACGTTGTATGTACGTAGAGTTGCTGACCGCAAGTTAATGTGCTCAAATCTCGGTGCAACTCCTGGACGGCCCGGGCTAAGCCAAGTGATTTTAATGGTTTGAGAATGTTGTGGAAAACCGCAGCCGTCTGAGAAACCAGTTCCCACGCCTTGTGTAAATTTCAGACGTCATAGGGTTTGCTATGGGATGAATTTTAACCTCATCTATGAAACCGAGATTCAAGTTGATTTTGTGGCTGATATTAAATTCCTTAATAAGTATTCCGTCTTCGTGACTTCCCACTAAACACTTCACTTTTCTGTTGTAGATACAATTAGCCTTGCCTCTTCCGTGAACCGAGAGTGGTTATCTTAAGAGCGGCAAAATTGCCCAAGTCTAATTTAAATACCTCATCATCTTGTCATTATCTTAGTCCGAAGTAAGTATTTTTTGTCTCTAAATCTGGAATCGCTAATTATAAGCAGGCATTTAAGACTAACTAAAGGGTAATTCTGATTTAAATCTGTGACACTTGGGATGCATAGACATTAGTATGGTGGTTTCACACCAACCTTTGCAATTTCTAGGGATCAAAGGAAGTAGATATGTAGTAAATATCTCAAACCGTACGTTTAGATCTTGAAATTGGCCACGCCATCCAAATTTTCCATCCTCGCGAAATCAACCTATTCGGAAAGACATGGGATATAGTCTTGCTGGAAATGTTTCCAAAAACCTTTGACTTCAATTTCAAACCCTGACACAAATTTCATGTGTGCAAATTATCATATTAATTCAATGCTCTCATTGGAAGTCGACATTCGAAATGCGGGTGAGGTTATTGTGTGATCGACTGCAGTTCCACGTTTTCTTTTTGCACACCAGTTCGACAAAGGTGAAACCATTTTACTATGGGAAACCCCTTGTTTACAGGCTCCATGGCTGAGCTTTCTTGGACTTTCAGTAAGTTAGTTACACACTCAAGGCCTCCTTTTTTTTGCTGATTACACCTTATAAGCTCTTCGTGAGAATCACCTACGTATGTCCAAAGCGCCTGATACTCACGCATGAGAACCCACGCTAATGGACTCCCTGGCCCCCCAAGTGACGCTTGCCATAATTACGCCATGTGCAATATGGGTGGAACCATAGCATCGACTCGGTTGCGTACTCGCGTTGACTTCGGGCTCGTCGTCGACTTTGTTCATTTTCCTCTCAGGTTCTTTTTTTCGACCGTCCGAATTCTTAGGGAAAAAAATCGTTGCGAATCAGCGTGGCGTGCATGACAGCAGGAGAAGGAACTCCGATCGAGATTATTGTACCATTCCTTTCGGACCAGATTGTTTGAGGATCCCTCACCGTTCCGATCCACTCCCGTCACGACGGTCAAATTTCATTTTCGAACGTTTTTTCAATGTCCGGTCACCTAAGTTTTGTACCATGTTTTAACTCTCTCGAAATTCGCAGAGCTATTATGATCGATCCATCGAAGCTGACCAGTATGCCAAATCATATCATCGCATTCAGTTTCAGCGATCATGTGGAAAAATCATGCTCCCTATTATGGTATATTTTGAGGCTCAAATTAAATCACGGGAACATGAAGATGTTGAACTGAAACTCAGTAATCCACGCAGCGGTTGATTTGTAAGGCGAGGGTAGAGCTCACCTAGTACGAAGGCCAACGGCGTGTGAAATTCACGCGTCAGGGTTGGGGGGGGGGGGTTCCCTTCCCTGTACCGCCTACGGGTTCCCAGGAAGACATGGCATACGAAAATTTACTCGGTTTGGATGAGGCTGAGGGTGCCCAGAGTATCACCGGGGATCGAGCCTGGGTCCTTCCGTCAGCAGCTCAGCACTTCGATAACTGTTCCACCACATACTCTGTTAAAGGAGAGAGGAGCACCCATATATTTTTGAAGTTATTTTTCTATGTATTAAACTACCATGGGGCTGAGAAAACTGCTGGAGAATTGTTAGAAATAGAAAATTTTTCCCACGGCATTAATTACCGACTAGTCGGGCACCAAGGTGAGCTGCACCATAACTACCATTATGAACACACAACCAACATTTCAGAAGACATCGCTAGCATTAAGATTTTTGAAATTTCATAAAATATTCCAAATTCGACCGAAAAAGATTTTTGTCCCAAGTTTCAATGCAAAATCCAATCTAATCCATCTTTCTCACGAGACACTTCTTAAACTCAAACTCTTCTAAGTCAGTGACGTGACGTAACGTCTGTGCCGTAGCACTCACTCCAAAGCTTCTGCTTCCTCTTCAGCGGTCTGTGGGGGAACGGTGGTAATGATGTTATCCGCGGGAACTTTTTTCCGGAAATATTAAGTGACGCCCCGTGAATCAAAATTTCTCCTTCCGATAGTGGGGAACTCATGTGGGCACCATCCGATTGTTATAAACCAGGAGTTTTTAACCGTTGCCGGCGATGGTCCAGAATGCAAAAGGTACCCAGGGCCGTGACTTATGCGGCCATGGACTGTAGTATTCAATGGAAATGAGATTTTCCAGTATCATAATCTTGTTTCTGAAGTAATGAACTGACTCTCTTTTATATGCGATTGTCATCCCATGCGAGGATCTAACCCGGCATGAAGGTAAAGTGAATCCTGTCCTCGCCTTCGAATGTAGTTGCTATCAATGGTCGTGCCATGTGAATGTGTGCGGAAAATCCCTTGTGGTCCATGAGTTCAAATGTTATCTGGCACGTAGGTGTTATCCAACGGGTGACTCGCAATCCCGGAGTTAATGTTTTTGACTCATTGGTCCGCTTGGGAAAGCTGAATTTTTGTTAGCGCATTTCAACGTCTTCCTCAGAAACAGTAGTACTGATATACGTATGATATACATACATACATTTTATATATACATACATATATATGTGTATATATATATATATATATATATATATATATATATATATATATATATCCATCCCCGGACTACAACCTTGACGTGGTGGAAGGGCTTGTGCGTTCCGATGACCCCTAGAGCTGTGCTGGCGGGAGTAATAATAATTGCTCCTGGTAGGGTCACCCATGAATAGGTCGAAGGTTAGGAGCCAGACGAAAGGTAGTCCACGCAGCGTCTGTTCCTCAGTTAGGCGGCTGCAATGGCGTCTGACCCCAGTGGGGCGGCCAGTAAGTGGTGGTGTCACATTAAAAACACTATTGAGGAAGGCAACGGGAAACCACCTCAATTATCATTCCCAAGATAAATATGATGGTCACTACAGAGATTTTGGGGACCTGATGTAGAGTAGGATGCTGGATTTTGTGTTTTGTTAAGAGTAATAAAATATTTATTTGGTGGTCGTGTCCATCCAAAAACCTACCTTAACCGGTAGAGTACCTAAATAATAAAAATACATATAATAACCATAAAAACAGTAATCAACCCGAAGGTTTGTTTGTTCCGGTTTAGTTGGTGATGGAAGAGTTCACCCAGTATTAAGCCCGACGGCGTGTGAAATTTACACATCAAGGTAGAGGGGCCAGTTCCTTTCCCTGTGCCGGTTATGGTTTCCCAGGAAGATTTGGTGCCCAAAAAATCACAAAGCTAGGGTGGAGCTGTAGGTGCCCAGAGACTTGCCCGGGAATCGAACCCGGGACCCTCTGCGTTTGGTTACGGATGTATGCAGCGTAATTACAGGGAACTAGCAAAATTTTCTAAAATTGAATTTCCTGAGTATTTTCTTTTTTTATAAAGTCCATTTTATAGGAAAAAGAAAACATAATATTTGTACTTCCTTAAGTGATATTCAATATCCACGCTATTAGTAAAATAACTAGGAATAATGAAACACAAAAATTCTTCTTGAATGTATTTTCAATGGTCACCTTAATTGAGGGAGAGGGTAAATAAAGGACTCCTTTTTTCTGCAAGCAATTTCTTCCATTTGAGAAAATAAGGAGAAAGAGGACAGTAGGAGGTGATTACTGGACTTTAGTGTTTCCTCATTGTATCCCTTATTTCTTCGTCTACGTTTACGCATGTAGACCACAGTGTCCATACCATTATACTGCCATTCAGGCAGTGCTGATGTTAGCACCAAAGGAATCGTATTTGGATTTGAGTAAGGTTTTTAAGGTTTAGGATCAGGAGTAGAGACTTTTAGATGTGCTTTTCACGTATAATGTACGGAAGAAAACTACGATATATTTAGCCGTGTGTACTAATTCGCTGTACTTTGCTTCCTGAAAATGCTAATATTTGCTCCCTGAAAATGCTAATATTCTAATACCCAGGTAGAGCATCATGCAATCCAATTCGAACCCGTGATCGTGTGTGCCTACTGTCTAAACATGCACAAACCTTACTGAAGCCTCATTAGCTACTGTTATGCACGATCGTAGCATAAATATTTCGGCATTCAGTTTTGTATTTTTCTTATTTACATCTGCATAATACCCCGCAAGCCGCCGGAAGGGCGTGTTAGGTCACCACCCGTAAAAAGGAACAAAACCACATGCAAAATCAACATATACGTGCAAAACTATAGCCACAGTGGAATATACATTCATGCAAAAATCCTTTCATTCTACACGCATGCAAATGAAGGAACGCTCACTTCATCATCGCCATGTACATCCGCAGAGTATGTTGCTTCATTTATATACCTTTTGCTTCCTTATGTATGATAACTGTTTATATTCGGGGCCAATACAAGCAATCAAACATCATGTTATATTTTCATTGCTCTTTAATGGTCATGCCCGCGGTTTAGTATTAATTAGTTATCTCGTAAAGAATGGAATTTGTAAAATTTGTCAATTTGGTGAGTGTTTGAAGTTCTGGAAGTGAAGAAAGGTTCAAAAAAGGTTTGCTAAAATAAATTATTTTACCTACGTGCTGAAGAAATTGTGAAAGCAACTGCGGCTTGTCTCCTATCTACTTTATTTAATTATTTTAAGCGTACATTCCGGCTAAAAATATAAAACAAATTAATTTTTTTCTGCGTCTTGACTGGTGTTGAATCAATCCCTGCCACTCACCCTATCGGTACCTTAAGAGGTATCATGTAGTTGTAGATGTTCAGCCTGCTAAGAAGTAAAAACTTCGTAAACTTTTGAGCAAAGTAAAAACTACTCGGCAAGTTAGTTAGCTCTCCAAGTCGGTTTTGCTGGCCACGGTAATGATAATACTTGTGCTCTGGTTCTACTTAAAGAAAGATTGGCTCTCGAAAAAAAGGAGAGATTTCACTCCATTTCCATTAGGCGCGTCTCCGCGAGGCAGTAACTTAAGCCGTCCGCGTGGCGGACACGCCTATTTCAACGCGAAAGCCTTTGTGTCAGGTTTTCCTCGCCACACGGGATGACATCACTGCTTTGCAATGGTGACTCGAGTGTAAGTGGTTCATCAGGAGTGTTTTCACGCTCCCGTAATACCCAGTCCAATCCGGTAGAACTAAAACCTTTCCGTAGATTGGAATTTCCCTTTCACTCCCTCCCCCGACTCTCTCTCTCTCTCTCTCCTCTCTCTTTCAACCCGAGTCTATCCATTTCCACTGATTTCCGTGCAATTGTTCAGCGAGGCACGAAACGAGCGCTCCCCTCCACGCGATACCCGACGAGTGGGTGGACCACCACTGCGGTGGGCAGCGGTGAGGCAGGCGTCTTCACGCGCGCCCAAAAGGGGGATGCTGCCCCGCCACCCTCGGATCGGCTCGAGAATACGAGCGAATCCTTCTTGCGTGAGCATCTTGACCCTGAATTGTTCCAAGTTGGGGAAAAAAGTCCCCGAGGTTCCACAGATGGTGAGGCAGCGTAGCGGGGGAGCCTTCGGCCGCTGACCGGAGACCCTCCGGGTTCAAGTCCGTTCGATACCGCCAGACACCACCGGGCTACACCCGAGCTTCCTGATTTTTCTCTCTCCGAGATCTTCTAAGGAAACGGAAGGAGCCATGGAAGAGGGGCCTTTATAACCCCCCTCCCCCAATCCCCAACCGCGACAAGAATATATGGATTTCACACGCCGTAGGGCTTGGTCCGAGATGAGCTCTCTACCGTCACCTATCACACCAACTTTCTGGTTTAATGGCTGTGCTTTTGGTCACACGGCCATCCGTGGTCCCTTTAGTTCCTTCAGGAAATGAATAGTTTCTTCGTGGTTTATGCGTCTTCCTCTTCCGTTCTGACATTTTTAAAAGCTGTATAAGTGGGAAGTGTTTAAAATATGCCAGCATTTCACAAAATTGTCGCCTTAAGATTTAATTCATGCAGCTCTTCACCCCTTTGTCTTCTCATCTAGCAGCCATACCTGTCATATTCGGCCTTCTTTATTCCTTAATTGGCCTTCCTCATTAATCCATGCATTAAAATTTTCCTCCTCTGTCCCCATCATAGTTTAATATCTTCCGTAATATATGGAAAGGATAAATTAAGCTTCTTACGGCATTCTATTTAGACTGACTATATTAAATAATATTTCCTTGCTTCGTAAAGGGTTTTTTACACCATTGTAAAAGGAAAAAAAGGAGGTGAATATTGAGATTGTTGTGATGATTTACGGGGTAAGTTAATCCCTCGCCAGTGATCAGACACACTGACTTAGTGATCAGACTGAGCACTTCCCCGTAAGCCACTTTGGGCTAACCAGTGTGACTCTGTGTTTATTTGTAAGTTCCCGAATACGGTCCCTGGCAATGGTATTAATAATTAGTTTAGTCTTTGAATCCTGCCGAAATTCACTGACTCTCGTATAAAATATTATTTTTACAAATAATGACGGTCATGACACTTATTTACATTATTTATTTGAATAAATATTGGGGAAGAGTACTCTTTCTGTCATTTATTTGCGTGTGCGTACATCACTTCCACCCAGGCAAACTTTTAAATTTACTACTCTTTTTTGATGGTGGAAGAAAGCCATTGACTCCTCCAGTCCAACCCCTGCGCCAAGAGATTTTAACTAAGAAACGACGTAGTTGCTTCAATGTTCAACGCTCGGGTTATGACACCCTTATTTCACCCGCGAGAGAAATTAAAGCAGTTGATATTAGAACGACGGCAATGAGAGGCTGAAATTTGAGCAACGCATCTGCGATGTAAATTGGGTGTCGAAAAGTATCAATTTATGAAAATTGCGATGTCTGACGCTGTCAGCGCAGTACAGAAGTGTGTGACCAGTCAGGGGTCGCCAGGGGCGGCCTGGGGCCCTCTCATTCCAATGGGAACACGATCGAAGGCGAGATGCGCCATCCAAATCCTCCCACCCATAAAAACTATCGTTTTCTTTTCGTGTTCCTTAGAAATTTCCTTGTTTGTGACCTTCAGCGATGGGGCCATTTCATTCGAGACTTGGGTCTCTCTTTTCTCGTTAAAAACCACTTTCATTTCAGCCATTTTTACTTTATTAGTGGCCTGGATGAAAATTTATATAAATTTGTTAAAAAATACGAGTTAGCGATCAATGATTCGCATTGCGAAAGAGTTGATAGACCTTCTTTTCATAAGTGGCTCATATTTCACGCAGAGAAGCAGTTTCTCAAATGAGATTTGTGGTTCTTCGTTCAAATTCAGGTAATGGGTCAGTCCAGTTTGGATTTATCCATAGTTCGGTCATAGTTGTGAATATTCTCACTCTTTTTTATTTCTTCAGCTTAGAATTTGCAATTTATGTAAATTAGCAGTGCAAAGCACTACATCCAGCACATTAATCTCTCACGGGCTGTCCTTATGCGTATTTGGATGCCACTTTCAGCTTCATTGCGCACTCCTTCAAACTGCCCAGGACCTCAACTATTCAAACTTATTATACATTACAATCGCAAAGTATGGGCGATGAAGCCATCCAGCGAGAACGCAAAAATGTTCAATTAAAAAAAATAGAAATGGAGCCGCGCAGCGCTCGAAATTTTCGAGGTAAGTTGAGACACCCCAACGAAAATCGAGTCTAAACTTTTTTCCGGAAGGTCATAATTTACTTTGACGATATATTTAAATTTTGTTGCTGTTAACTTGTATATAAATCAGTCTTTCTGAGAGGTATAGGCAACCTATGTTAAACAATGAAGCCAAGTCTGCATGTAGACTGCAGGTTTCAGATTTGCCTCTGCGCACCTGAAATCTGCGTTTACTTTTCAGAGCATAAAGGAATTTGTTGTTCGATCTTTAAAAGATTCCTACTTGTAAATTGTACGGTTTATTCTAAAATTGATGCATCTAGAGCTTCTGTCAAGGATTGCTTACAAAGCTGTTACCGCTTGCTTCGACTTTTTGCCACACTTCACTAAAACGTGTAAGCACTTTAATGACATTAATACGTGGTTGGTCTGCAATATATTCGACCTTTGGGCGCAAAATATATGACGGGATCGTGATGATCTGTACTCTTCACCGATGTGCGGCCATTTTTGAATCACTTGGAACCATTCCTCTATTTGTCTTACCCCCATAAAATCGTTCCTAAACACTTGCTCAATTTTACGATTTGTTCAGCTTTGAGAATCACCATGGTTTTTGCAAAATTTGATGCTGTATCTTTTCGACCACCGACTCTCACTTCCGAAAAATCCCCCGACCCTACACAGCCACCCCTCTCCTCGAGGGTAAGCAAATCCAACGGTTCTAAGTAGCCGTCCGACCCCCCCCCCCCTCCCCCGATAAACCCGGACCAGACCCAACGCTATAACCAATGCGCCACCACCTCTTCATCTCTTAACCGAAAAAGCCACGGCCATCGACTTTTAATTCCCAGAAAACCCGCCCCCCCCACTTTCAACATGCGTATTCAACGTCTGTGTAACTTGTACCTGATGATACCGCAAGTCGGTGAAATGCGTTGTTCTCTGAAATAAAATCTGTGGAAAATTACAAACTCTTTTAATATGGACATAAAATATGTCCACGAAGTGAAGCCTGAAAGTTTAAAGTATATTTGCTTAACTCGTTAAGTCATCTTGAGGGAATTCGAAAAACGACGAATGACAGCACATCACTTGACGGCCAGCAGCCAGCAACACACTCGAAGGCGGAGAAAAAAATCAGGCATGCGCAATAAGCTGTCTTCTTCTACTGTGCACATTGGAGCCTCCCTGACATGTTTTCCTTGTGCGGGAAAAATTAAATACGGATACTTTTATGACAGACCTCGTATGCACGATTTTCGCTCATATTTATGAGCAGAATAAAAGTATACTGCGAATGAAGCCAAGTGTTTCGGTGATCTTTTTAATGAGCTACGAGAATTGTTTCCGGGATTTCGCAAAACCAAAGATTTTAAAATTGCATCTGTTGTTACTAACTTCAGCCGTTATTTTAAAATTGCTTGGCGAAGAATCATATTTCAGGACGGTTCAGAATCATAGGACCAGGGCGATTGTTTGTAACTCTATACCAAAAACTGTTAAAAATTTTAAAATGAATAGTGATTATTAATTTTCTGAGGGAGTGATATTAGGTGGCATTTTTACATTTTCATCGAAGTTTTCCTCTCATTTGGTGTAGACATATACAGTTTAGACGCACTTCAAAACGTTTAATACATATACTACATTTTACATGGGTACTAAGCCTTCCTTTAAAAATATTTCTGCATCTAATGTATGTTTTATCTTATTTTGTTTTTTTTTCAATATTTTAGCGTTTCCTTATTGAAATGCTGGCAAATGTAATTAAACGTTTTCCTCAATGAATTTCTTTCACAAAATTAAATTTTACAGTTACTATGCGTGATCTGAACAAATTTTATGGTTTCTTTTGAGAAACATGAATCCTAATCAAATGTAGCCAAATTCAGCTCCAAAATGAAGTCTACATTAGGCTTCTTTTTAGAGCCGAATTTGGGTAACTTTTATTTGTTTGAAACAAGGGATCATATCCTATTAAGCTTATCTAATCTCACAGGACACCTCTGGCAATAGCATGAAGTTTAATCTATTAGATTGGACAACATTTACACGGAGTTTTCAATGTTTATAAAATATAGTGACTTCATGGTTACCACTCGGTTACGAAAAATCGGGAAAAAGTGGAATTTGGATCCTCTTTTTTCTCCAAAATTGAATAACATGGTTTCCAGGAATGAAAATAAATCATGGCACAGTTTCTGGATGAATCAAAAAAGAACGTCGCTTACTTATGACTTTGAACTAGTGTTTTCCCTCCGACCGAGCTGTTATTGATTTTTATTTCCTGCCTTAATTAGCGGTCACAGCCGTTCGTTTTAGAAGAGCTCATGCAACATGGTGTGTTGCATGACCTCTTCCATGTCTTTTCGAACCCGTCGGCAATCATCCTTTCACGAAAGTCTTCAGTTAGTGTTTGGTACCTATGAAACTTTAATTTTTATGTGCAGAATAGTTCAGTATTTTCCCTGCAGTCACGGAAAGGCTTTGTTAACGTAATAACTACTGCACTACTGAACGGTTTCCCCTCTCTTGTTTTCTTCTTTGGTTGCTCGTGAATTGCGTATTCTCCCCTAACCTTGACTCAATGTATTTAGACTAGCGCAACTTCGATATTACTGTCAGGGCAAAATATTTGATTAGTTGCGGAAATGTGTTTGCACGCACGGTCGGTGAAACTGACAGTAATCGCGGTCAAGCAATTTGGTTGTGTAAAGAGAAAACTCTTCTTATAATCTACAGCATGTTTAAGCTAAGCATGTGCACATGTTCAATCGTTAAACGTAGTATTAGTAATTCAGCATACATCTTCATGGTAAGATGTGGTTGTCGTATTATACAGAATAATTTTGTTCATATACCACTTTACTCCTTTTGTAAGATTTCAGTTTTCATGGCACCCTGTGCCTGATTTTATCTAGAGTAGAACATTATACCTGCATTCCCATGGTGAAAATATTTTAGTTTTGCCCGATTGGTTTGAAATTCGAACTATATTTCTTTTAAATATGAGGCCTGTTGGTCTAGGGGTATCATTCTCGCTTTGGGTGCGAGAGGTTCCGGGTTTTCTTCCATGTCAGGCTCAGTTTTTTAGGGTTTTAGGTGGTAGAAGAGACTCCATAGACTCAATCTCATCCCCTGCCACACGCCCTTACGGTGGCTTGCGGGTTAATATGTAGATGTAGATGAATCTCTCCCCAAAATAAATACGTCTATCTGTATGTAACTTTTTGAAAAATATTGAATTGTTAGTATTTTTTTATCTTGGAAGCACCTGCTTTATTACTGGATTTAAACCTACTATTTAAAACGCTTTTTTTACGGGTGACGTATAATCCCGTTGGTTGGATTCAGCTGCTAACTGGAGTGTCCCTGGTTCAAATCCGGTTGGTTACCCTTGAAAACTGTTTTCCATTCAAGGGGTACGATTTTCTATTCACCAGAACCTCGTGGGAAACGGATGGTGGCACAGGGAAATGAAAGGCCTCCCATACCCTAATCCTGAATGTGTGAATTTCACACGCTTCAGGCCCTAATTCGGCGTGATCTCGACCCTCATCTATTAAAACCAGCCCATTGGTTGATTAGTGCGACAGTGTGTTACACTTTCCGCGGTTCCCTCTACTAAAAGTTTGCTAATGAACTTCAAATATATCAATTACTGAATCATCGTTTCCCGCCGTCATTCCCCGATGTCTTCGGAAGATACCGGGTTGGAGAAGGAAAAACGTTACGAGATAATTTATTCAGAATAATTTGAATGGAGTGATTGGCTTCATAAAAATTGAAGTTTCCTCATTTTCATATTTTTAAGTTCCGAAATAATGGTAATGCTTTTTGTTCGGTTTCGGGAGCGCGGAAGTGTTCTCAAGAAATTGATCACGTTCATTTGAAGTCAAATTGGTTGTTGGAGGCAAATCCCACAGTCGGCCATCCTTAGGCCCCCTTCTCAAAGGATTGAGATGGAGCTCTAAATTGAGTGAGGAGCACAAAAATTTTTGTGTTTTCGGAAAGTAGTAATTCTTATTTCAAACGAAGGAAATAAAAAAAAAGTATCCTCCCCTTTCATAAGGGTGTTGTGGACAAGAATAGACCTTCTCTCTCGTCCCCCGGGGTGTCGCTGCCTGAACCCTATCATTTGGGTCAATTCGAAATAGGTTTACGGTAGCAGAAGTGCCGGACACGTAAAAGCCGTTGCCCTTGATTCCGTGAGTATTTGCATACCACAAGCTCTCGCATTCTTTCCCTCATAGTAGTGTCTTTGCCGGAAGCGGCCTGAAAGTGTCTGTTTGCATTTCTGCCAAAATCATTAAATCGGTTTAAAATGATTGCGAAACAGCGATTGAAAATCAGTTTTTGAAATACTGTGCCATATTATTTGCTTAAGTGGTTTAAGTTCTTATAGAGTGCCTTGAAAAATTATTTTTCGAGTATGTCGTGTCAGACCTAACAGCTATCAGCATGACGATAGTCATTCACAGGTCATGAAAAAACTTTCAACGCTGATTAACAATCTTTGCTCAAAGTGTTTTCCAGGATTTGGTTTATTTATTTTTGAACAAACAAAATGAAATGAGGGGCTACGTTTATGCATTTCAGCTGTTTGATTAGATGCTTATTAGTGGCATAGGGATTATGCCCTTTTAAAAAGTGCTCAATCATTGTAAAATAATCGTCGGTAGTAAACATGAATATTTTTACGAGTCTGTGAAAGATAGTAACATATAGCGGTAAAAGTTCCAATTGAAAAGGAATGTTTCCATGGGTTATATACTTTTACCACCATTGAAAACTACGTTATTTTCCAATAAATATTATAGAAATTTGATAAGAGGCAAGAAATTGGGTTGTTCAACAATTATGCATAGCTAAACTGTGTATAATGGTGAAACAAAACAAGTGAAGCAAGACTTTCAGCCACGTGGGGTATTTTTCCAGACCAATCTCTAATTTCTGTTTTATATTGAGCTGTGCTCACGAAAACGTGAAAGTTTTAAATGATTTCTTCAATTTCTGTAGCATTATCGTATATCATTTATTAGGGTACCTCAAAATAAGTACTGGGTAAACCGTTGTTGATGTAAGCACCTTAGATCCTTGGAACAGTTATGATTGTATTTGTTGGCTCAGTAATGGCGCCAATACTTAGACATAGATCAATTAAAAACAAAAACTAATGTATTTTTTTACTTGAAAATAGCAAATGTACTTACGCATAGATTGGTTACGTGCAGCGTCCAAGTGGACTTATTTCTCAACCCTCTTGTACTTTCCTACTCACCTACCTTGAATTAACGGGTACCGTTAAATTTTTTTCGAGGGTAACGTCCCATTTGCGTGCCAGACACACTTCTTCATTATCAATACTGTTAACAGTGGTAATAAATCATTGATTGTGCTAAGAGTTTTAAAGTTAGTGATAGTTAAATTTATATTGAAAAGGCCTTAGTATATTACACGTAATACTGAGCCACACTTGAGTGACATTTTTGGAACAACGTTTTGTTGTTCTTTGTCGCCGATGCGTAATTTGTTGGCAAATTCTGGGAATGAAAACGACTAAAGGGATTCCATTCGCCTTCGGAAAGGCCGGTAATCACACGATGTGTCGTAGCTACCACTCATAGGTAATTAAAAGTGAGGAACGGAAGGGAAACCTGATCACTTAAAGGAGTCGCAGCAATACTGTAAATATTTTTCGGCCCCCTCACCGAACTATAGACTCCCACGCACCCTGGCACGTGGACCCATCGCACCGGTAGGTCGCCAACAGTCGCCTTGACTCTTTGCGGGGCTGCACGCGGTTTGAGATGGACACGTGCCGCCACAAAATCACAGGGAGGAAGAATTCGATAGGGTGTGCGATCAGTTAGAGGTTAAATCCTGGTGTTCCTGTAGGGAAATATTTGATAGGGATGGGGAATTGAAATGCGACGGTAGACGAAGGAAGAGATGGTGGTGAGGTGAGGTATTATGGTTTTGGTACGAGGAATTACCGCGGGTAAAAGGAATTGAGTTCTGCAGGAGACAGGGGGTATTTCAACTCTTGGTTTAGGCACTACAGAATACGTAAGCGTACATGGAAAATTCCAGGTGACTGAGAATTGTATTAGTTAAATTATATTATGGTTAGGGTCAGATTTAGGAACAGTGTGTTCAATTCGCACAGCTTTCCAGGAGCGGATGCAAACTCTGACCACAGTTTAGTTGTTTTGAAGTGTAGCGTACGTTTCAAAAGGATAAAGCTGGGGCGGCGGGTTAGGAAATGAAATGTAAAAGCATTCGCTGGACTGACAAGGAAGGAGTATCAGAAGGCTCTGCAGGAAATCATGAATGAGGGAAGGGAGCTGAGTACTAGTGAGGTGAAATCGGTGCGCTATACAAGAAGGTTAAAACACTATCCGGAAGATCTGTGTGAACAGTTAGAGAGAAGTCGGGTAAGATAACAGTTGAAACAGAAAAGATCCAAGAGAGATGGAAGGAATACGAGGTCTGTTCAAAAAAAGATCGCGAATTTTGAATTTTCGCGGGTTACGTATATTTGATTTTCGATTTTTTGTGGCGTCTGTTGGTACGTCTCTCACTTATGCCGAAAAGTTCGGCCATTTTGAATTTTCAGTTAATTGTTGACAGCTGTTTTTCTTGGACGTGTTTTGGCTTGTCTTCGATTTTTGCCTGTTCCAAAAAATAGATCAAAGAATCTGTATCAAATTTCGTGTGAAAAACGAAATTAAGTGGGCGGACGCATTTCGAATGTTGACTGTGGCATATGGAGACGCTACCTTGGACCGAAGCAACATTTATCGGTGGTACAAAATGTTCTCAGAGGGCCGAGAAGATGTGAAGGACGAAGAGCGTGCCGGACGCCCGAGCACGTCCACAACAGACGAAGACATTGATGAAGTGAAGAAAATAGTATTGGTCAATCGTTGAATCACCGTTAGAGAAGTTACCGAGGACCTAAAAATATCAATTGGCTTGTGCCATTCGATTTTTACCAATGATTTGGGCATGACACCGGTCGCCGCGAAATTCGTACCAAAATTGCTCAATTTCGACCCAAAACAGCAACGCATTAACATTGCTAATGAGGTGTCCACGACGACCCAAATTTACTCCAGAGGGTCATAATTGGTTACGAATCATGGGTTAATAGTTATGACTTGGAAACTAAAGCTCAATCATCCCAATAAAAAGCTGCCGCACGAGCCAAGACCGAAACAAGCGCGCCAAGACCGAAACAAGCGCGCCGAGTTCGGTCGAATATAAACGTTTTGCTTACAGTTTTCTTCGATTGCAGGGGCGTGGTGCGCCGCTACGCTTACAGGGGCGAAGGGACGACGCTACGCTACGATTGCCGAGATATAGAATGCATCGAAGGAGGAGCTGAACAAGATCACAAAAAATGATTTTTTAAAGTGCTCTGAGGATTGGAAAAAACGTTGGCACAAGTGTATAATATCTAATGGGGATTACTTTGAAGGGGACAAAATAGATATTCATGAATAACTAAATAATTATTGAAAAAACTCAAAAGTCACGATACTTTTTTAACATACCTCGTATATAGATGGATTCTATGGTGAAGAACTTAGCCCAACAAGGTTAGGCATAAAATGGGGACACGAAATAGAGGAAGTCCTTTCTATCTCATACTCGACGATGAGATAGAAAGGACATTAAGGGAGATGAAACGAAATAAGGCCGTGTGGGTAGACAGCATTCCTGCGCAAGCACTAAAAGGTTTAGGAAAGCGTGGGAGGAAAAGTCTTTATGGTCTAACTCGTAGCATCTATGAGGAAGGAATTTGGCTGGAGGACTTTCTGAGATTAGTGTCAATACCAATTCCAAAAAGGTAAAGATTACTTCATGTGAGGACTACAGGACAATAAGTTTGATTTCCCAGGCAGCTAAAGTTGTTCTCAGGATCATCAACAAAAGGATGCAGAGCAGAAGGTAACATGACAAACTAGGGGATGATATTCAGGAAGTTCTCTCGGGTTTCCCACCGGGTCAGCGTGGTGTGCACCGACGTTTCGACGGCTAACTCTGCCATCGTCTTCAGGGTGAAGTCCCCGTCCCCTTCACCCTGAAGACGATGGCAGAGTTAGCCGTCGAAACGTCGGTGCACACCACGCTGACCCGGTGGGAAACCCGAGAGAACTTCCTGAATACAATACGCCGGGAAAAACTGAGATCCTTAGGGGATGATAATTTTTGGTGTAGGAAGGGGAGAGAAACACGCGATGCCATTGCAGTAATGAGATCAATAATCGAGAGGAACATATCTGGGCATATCAGGAATAAAATCAGGACGTATTTACCTGCTTTGTAGATTTAGAAAATGTGTGTGTGGGGATGACTTGGGATAAACGAATGAATATAATACGGAAAATAGAAATAGAGGGGTAGGAGAATAATGTGCAACCTGTACATGTCTGCTCAGGTGCGAGTGGGGGACGGAAAATCCTGATGGCGATAAGAATTCCATATTGGTAGGAGTTACTTCTTTTCCTCAGAGGGCCACTGAAAATTCGGAAAACGCGTGAGTTTCATTTGTATGCTGTTCTCTGTGTTTTTGTTCGTTGCGCTTCCCCATTTAAATTATTATTCACATCTGTGACACTTTTCTTCCAGAAATATATATATATATTATATATTATATATATAATATAATATATATAATATATATATAATATATGTATTATATATATATTTTTTTTTCTGTACCTTCCTTTGCTTTTGAACTTGATAGGAGGAATAGATCTAATAAATATTCCAGTCGATACATCATTAGATTGTTAAAATATGTAATTACATTTCACTATCTAAATATTAAACAGTGAATACTCTTAGTCAGTATTAGTAAAATACGTAAAATGTATGCGTGTGGGATATATCACATTGAGGGAATATTTTTCATTGAATTAAAAGAGATCAGGACGTAGAGTAGTAATTTTTAATTAGAAGTTTTGTTTTTTTAATTGTAAATTTCAAGGGGCATGGTAATCCTGGTCAGTCAATTGTAATCTAAACAGTGTCTAAACTACCACATGACTCCATGATTCGAGAACAAACGACTTTTTTTCAAACGGATGTTTTTTTACAATCGGCCTACTTTTTATCTTGTATTCATGATCAATGTTTTTGAAAACTGTGTCGGATAAAACAGGCTTTGATACCATTGATTGTTCCCGCCTAGACGCATAATTCGACTCCTGCCTCCTTACTTTGTGCCCTATGTGGACACAGTAGGGTGAAATTGTCGTGTCGCTTAAATAAAATTTTATTAGATTAGATTCCAAGGGTTTTATTCCTATATTGTTTTATTTGCTCTTCTTTCATTTCCTACAAGATCTTTAGGATTTAAACGGTGAGACTTAATACCTATAAGGCATTATCTGTATATGCAAGCGTAGCTTCATTGATTGAAAAAATCCGAAAGACTTGCATATCAAATCAAATATTGAAATCAAATTATTTATATTATTGTAAAAACCATAAACACAGTAATCAACCCGAAGGTCGGTTTATTAGGTGATGGTAGAGTTCACCCAGTACTAAGCCCTATACGGCGTGTGAATATTCACACATCAGGGTAGGGGGGGCAGTTCCTTTCCCTGTTCTGGTTATGGTTTCTCAGGAAGATCTGGTACCGGAAAAATCACATAGCTTGAGTGGAGCTGCAGGTGCCCAGAGTGACGCCCGGGAATCGAACCCGGGACCCTCCAGTCAACAGTCCAACGTTCTACCCACTGGACTACCGCGACCCATTATATTATTGTAATTAGGCAAAATTCGATACGACAAGTGTCAAAAGAACATCGACTGAGAGTTATCGACATGGATATATAGCGGCACATCCCCAGAGGTTTCCAATCCTCATTTCTCTCCTTTCACCGCGGCCGTCCGCCTACTTCCCACATCACTGCTGTATTATCTGGCGGGTTGGCATCATCTCGCTGACGAGGCGGGGACAAGTCGTCCGAGATACCAAGGCGGACGTGATACCGTGTCGCATCGGTCACCCTCCGCCCGTGGACCTAGATTGCGAGACCGGCCTCGATGCGCTATGGGTACAAGAAATCGGGTTCAACTGTAAAATTATAACGATGGATGGTTAATTAATTATTGAAGCTTTCGTAGTGCAGATCGGATTACAATACTGTCGTTTAGTGATGAAGCAGTTGGCAGCGTAATCGTCCCCTTAAGGAGAATGCTCTCATCTTTAATCACTCTACCCCTATCTAGATCAAAGAGTCTAGTGGATCGTCTCTAAAATATCTCGATCGCTTACATCCCTGAAACTATCCGGTCACTCATTGACACGGAGAGCGAGGATTCGATGGCGGGTCAGCACTAACGGATAACTCACCCGAATTCGAATCGAAATCTTTCCCCGGACGCTTCGCGAGCCATTCTCACGGCCTAAATAAGTGTAGGCGTCGACCACCCGCACTCGGTGCGGAAAAATAAATGTGACTGGAAATAGAAAATCGGCGAAGCGATGGTCCGCGCGCACTTTCCCCCCGCGTTCGAACGGGAGTGAAGTCCCGCTAGGTGACGCCACGGACCCCCGGCGACGGCGGTCCGGTCGGTCCGCTGCTCACGGGAGCCACCCGTCAGTCGCCATGTCGCCCGGCTCTTCGATAGAAATGGATGATATGTATCGATACAGGAACGAGTCGATATGTGTTTGTATTGATAAATGTCATTCGGCAATTATCGCGTCGAATTAAGTAGCCCCTCTTCCCGGTTTCTAGGCGTAAGTCGACACTCATGACAACGGTCCCACACCGACCCTGGGGGCGTCTTCAGGTCGAAGACCACTTCGACGCGAAGGTGGATTTCTGTCGCTTCGGACGCGGCCTCAATATTTGAATCCTTATCCCGCAGATTGGCAGCTAAGAACGGGATTGGTACAGCCCTAGGTGACGTCACCTCAGTCGTCTCGGAATCGTGTGGTGCGCCACTGGCCGCAGTGGAAGTTTTAGATTGGTAATTGAGTGGACATTATCAATATGGAGGTATCAGTATATCAGAATATTGTTGATGTGATAATTTTATACATTGCTGCTGTTTTGTCGATACACTCCTGTACCGCATGAATGTAAAACCCTCCAATATGAAATATGCTGAAATATTTTCACTGAATCTTCCATTGACTTTATATTTGCCAAGAGGAATAGATTTTAATGGCAACAGCAATATGTACTCTTTACTCATTGGATGGATAAATGAATAATTGCATTTCATTATCGAAACATATGCTCACTTGTTGTGCGTGCAAATAATTATTATTGGTAAAATGCATTGAATGTATTCTCACGTATAATATCCATTGAAACTGAGAGAAAAATGTTGTAGGATGTCCAAAACATTAGGACCCAAGTAAAGTGCGCTTCGAGTGAAAGTATGAAAGCTATGCACTCTTTCACCCACTTTTCGCAGCGCTCGGAGCAATCTTAAAGTTAGGGGCCATGGGAGCGAGCTAGGAATTTGATTAGATACCAAAGCATACGGTATATTCCTAAGATCCCCGGTAGGTATTTATAGCAACAAAAGTTCCCATTAGCAGAGGAATCATTTCAAAGTTGATTTCCGTCTTGTGAAAGCAAACTCGCAGGAGAAGGTGAGGTATAAACGGAGGGAATTTATGGCAACAAATCTCGAGGCCGCGATACATTTTTAAATTATTTATTGACTTTTCAAAGCATTCTACCTGATGAGGTGGGTATTGGGCGGCCAATGAAGAATAATATATCACCAGAAAGTCATTTTATTTGGCCCTTTATTATTTATTTCATCTCTTCGTAACTTTTACCTGCCTTTCTGCTGTCTAGAAAGCCTAATTTCTTCCTTCGTCTGCCTCGCTTATCGTACGTTCTCCCCTCTATCACGGCCTTCAACATGCAACTAACTACCTTTCAACATTTCCTCCATCCACTGGTCTGCCTTTTTCGGATTTCCCCAGTGGCTTCCTCTCTTCGCACATCCTATTTAAAGCTTCAGCCCATAGAAGAAGTCGCCTTATTGTTGCGTCAGTGTAGTCGCCTAGCAAAATGTTTCGCCATTCTACGCTCCTTACGGATTTCTTACCCATGTTGACATTTTACGCTGTGATATTCACGTTGATTGAATATATTCAATGAAATACGTCTTTAATTTTGGTATTCAACACACTCAATAGGATAAACATGAATCGTATATTAATTTTATGCATTCAAAAATCCCAGAGGGCTAATTGCCACTCATTTGTAGATCCAATCTGATATGGATTACTGGATTTGGTGGAGCATATCGCCAAAGACTTTCAAGTTTCAGTCCTAATTAATCGACCGTTCCTTCTTTAATTCACTTATTTGCCTAACACAACCCTGTTGGTAGTATAACACAAGGGATAACATGTTAATTGAATGAGTTTTTCAGTAAAACTTTAAAAGAATCAGTACGGCTTGTTTAGAGCCAGAACTAGTTTAGGATGTCCAGCCATTTATGTGAGCAGGACCTTGAAAACTGGGGATGGGGAAAAAAACGAAAAAAAACCTGAATAAAATGGAATGGAGTAGTTGAAGCTGGAAAATATGTCGTAGTCATAAGAAGAAAAAAATGACTTATTTGAATTTTCCATAAATGAATAATCTAGCGATTCTTTGCAAACTAGTAGTTTTCACATTCTAATGTATTCTGCAAGAGGGTAAAGGATGTGACATCTGTGTTCATTCGTGCAAGGAGCATTTGTGCAGTTTATCAGGCTATGCGTCGGTCTATGAATCAACTCCTTAACTACAGCTGCACATCACCAGAGTACTAATCATTGTTTACTTTCTTCTTTGAATGAGAATACCACGGTAGGTAAATACTTAATAATAGGAATGATATTTTTCACTAGCTTTAGGTGCCTACCGATATTATTTTGTATTATGACTTTTCTGTTTTTTATTTCCTGCATACTAGTGATGAAGACGCAAAAGTTTTCTTGGTTGTGAATACCCATGCCACAGGCGAAAATGCTGAAATGTTGCTAATTTAAATATATCGGGATCCACTGAATTATCAAGCGTAAATGAGGGAATAAATAAAATTTTCAGGTTCCACTAGAATTTTAACTTTGCATGGCCATTGTTTCGTTGCTAGGCAACGTCATCAGGTGGTGATACTGCCTTGCAACGAAACCATGTTTGTGCAAACTAAATATTCTAGTGGAATCTGCAAAGTTAGTCTTCCCTCATTTACGCCTATTATTAAAGACTTCCACGAAGTGGTGCCTGAGACAGTGTCTTATACCATTGTATTGCTTAGGGGATACGGGGTCGTAAACAGGGTAGCACAAAACCTTGCAAGAACACAATTGTCATCCTTGAAAACTTGGAATCAGAAAACATCTCATTATTGGCCAACCGGTAGTTTAGTGTGGAAAAAATGCCTACAAAGAATTATTGAATTTAGTAATTCTGGGTAAACTTCCGCAGATTGAAAAGCTAACCCTGTGGCTGCACAGAGAGAACATGCTGGTGGTTGCTTTTGTCGGTGAAAGTAAAGAGAACTCGCCTTACACTAAATCCTATGGCGTGAGGATATCAAGCATTCAGGTTATAAGGGATGGTCTCCAAGTCATGTGCTGGCTGCGGTTTCCCAGGAAGAATGAAACCACAGCTTGAGCCAGTGGTGCTACCAAGGAGCTACATACAGATTTGAATTAGAGGTGAAACGGTTATAAACCGAAATCACTGACCACATCGGCACTGCAAAACTAAAATGTAGCATTTATTTCTACAGAATGAAAAAAATAAAATGCGCACGAGTCAAAGAGTGGGTCGGAAATAATTACCGTCGTTTAGGATATGAATGTTTTGATATGTTATTATAATTTTGAAGGCAGAATTTTGTTAGAGTTATGGTAGTTGAGGTGATCAAAATCGAAATGCAATGATTTAGAAAGTCCAAGTGAAGAAATATAAATCAACGGTTCCGTAAAGTTGAAACTTTTCTGTGAAGTCAGTTAACTATTTAATTAGGCTCATTAGTAGATGTTTTATATTTTCGGAAGAGTGACATTAAAACACTCTATCTGATAAAATAATAAGTCTGAGAGGATTACGGGGAGTAAAATCAACTACTTTAATTGTTTTGTTTATTTTAAAATTTCTCTGGTGTGAACAACTAAGATAAACTATGAATGAAAACAATAATAACGTTTGTCTGTCTATTAGACTGTCATTCATAGAGTTTGGCACGTGACTACTGGGTTCGTCATCGAAGTTAATATTGCTTTATAGACATAAATTAATGTTTTATGATAAAATGCAGTATTGAAATTTCCAAACTTGTGTATTGGAGCGATCATGGCTGGACAGGAGGTAAACTCAGGTTAAAAAGAACTGAGCGATTGGCTGAAGCAGTATAATTACCATGATTGGCTAAAAGCAATCTCGAACTTCTCAAAGAAATCTGGTTTATGCTGTATCTCAAAACATGGACTCGCATTACCACAAAGTGACGCCTGAAACTCTTTCATATGTGCTCACACCAAATTTAAACAAAAATGTGAACTTTGGTTTTATCATTCCATTCCTAAACCTTCACGCTGTTTCCTTTAGGAGTTGGCAAGGTTAAACAGGACTGATTTTAAGTAATTTCAAGGAACTGCCTTGCCTGCTTTACTAATTCTCTCCATCATGACATAGCCCTCCTCTGTCACATTCGTACAGTTAGTCATCGATGCTCCTTATTTCAGAGTCGTCTAATCTCCATCGTCTTAAGATTCATTGTGACTAAATTCGCAGGCGACTTTCTTTGTCTACCTCTCAAAACATTGACTCTTTCTTCTTTTCTCATTTAGGTGTTAGTTTGTTGAGTTGCATATTATTTATCATCTGCGTCTCTCTACATGACCAAACCAGCATAATGCACTATCTCTTATCTTTAAGTTCAACTACACGTTTGAAAGTCTCACCAAGTTTGTTTATGAGAATTATTACGAAAACATGGAGTGAAATTGATGTGATTTTTGGTGGCAATATATTTCTCCGAAGTAGGTATAATGCTTCTTAATAACCGATCGGAGCTCACGATCGTACAAAACGCAAAGCGGAAAAATGTATGAGACTACCATAATGATGGCCGATACTAATTATCGAATCGTCTATCCCTATTATATTCGGAATGGATCTCTATTAACTCGGTCGGCTTTCAGGCGGTCCTGACCACAATACGTTGGGCATGAAATGAAGAGAAGACAGAGAGTGAAGTCAGAATTGAAATATAACAGCTTTGTTAAAATCAAATTCATTTTCTCTCCTGGTGCTTGGTGATTTTAAACAGCCATATTGAACCGAATGAGTGTAAGAAATATCATATCATGGAAGAAATCTCGGTGAGAAGGGAGTGCATCTATTACCCCCCAGCCCAATCCCCGCTAACGTTTCTGCAAAATTCGAAAATAATAGGCTCATCAGAGATTATTTGACCGGGTGAAAGCCATGTCAAGATAGTGATTCAGGAATTGGAAGTTTGGTGGTATGAAATCCCTTCTAGCATTTTGTTTATGCATGTTTTTGATTTAGCATGTTGATGGGTTAGATGGAAGAAGGGACCATTTGGTCTCAATTTCGCCCAGATAAAGACCGCTATCTATCTATCTATCATTCAAGGCGTCTTGTTCATTTGGTCTTGTGTAATTTTTGTTATTCCTTGTGAAGTGCTCTCTAGCAAACGTCACCCATTGGTTATCCAATGGGAAAGCTCTTCCCTCGAATCCCTGAGTTCGCTTCCGAGCATTCACTTTACGCTTGGCTTTCCAGTCGTGAATCCCGTGGTTTCTACCCGAAAAACCCCCTTCTGAGCATTAAATTACCTTTGTGCAGAAATAACCTTCAATGTTTGAGGTGAGCTCTCTAGTAGACGAGCATTACGACGCCAGAGGAACGTTGAGCCGTGAAACAATGCTCCACAAGTGGCAAACCTCGTAAGGCACCTGAGCATCGACAAACTGCAGCGAAAGCTTGCTGTCATAATACGAATTTCCATTATGTTCCTCTTCCATTCCTCTCATTTTCGGAGTGATTTAACATTTCATTTTAGAGGGTAGTTTCAACAACATGTTAGAGAAATCTATTATATTCCATGCCAAAAGTCATCTATTACAAAAGGGCCCTTTGGAGAGAGCATATTAATGAAAACTCAACGATCCGCTTATGGGTGCATCGTATTGAAGATCAGCTGATGTTACTATGGCGAAGGACTTAAATCCCACCCTTCACTCAATCGAGAATACTTTCGAAAATATTTAGCGGGAGGATGCCCGGCTTCCCCCCCCCCCCCCGCCCCTTCCTCTTCACCCGGTCCCATCGCCCTGGGGGCTTAAAATCCGTTGCCCGCGCGCTGCTATCACTTGTGGAATCCGTCGTCAACTTGTCTCCAGGTATGCCACAAGACGAATGACGATTTGCACCCAAGCGAAAAAGAAGCATACTCTGGCCTGGCTCGGTAACTGTACTTCATTCCCATCAGCCAGTTTCTCTCCAAATTTAGAATCCTTGCAATTCCCGCTGCGGAACGAGTTATTTCAGCGTGCTTCCGACCCCAGGGTTTTGCTCTTCTCTCTGCGCCAGAGTAATGAAAGAGGAGCCTCAATGGTTTTCAATTTGCTTCCAATAGAAGATGTTTTTTTACACCTCCCTCTCTCTATGAATATCCCTCGTGGCTCCACAGCACTGTTTGAGTAAATGTCATTAGCTTCTACTGACTAAACGTCTCAATGTGCTTTCGTGGTATTCGTATCCACATTTAACAATTTAAAAAAATCTCTTTCCTGTCGTACTCTCTACGCGTAGGCGTTGAAACGTATAGCGGATCTCTGGTGGGTTACGCGTTCTCATCGTAACCCAAAGATCGTTGTTTCGTGACTCACGTAAGACGTTGTTACTTTAATTTTTATCCATTCTTATCGGCGCGAGATAGGGAATTTAGGCATATATCTAGTTGTTTCGTCCCTGAGGAAAGCGAATGGTCGCCCAAGATTGAATTTGTAGCATCTCATGATCCATTGCAAATATTCGAAGAAGAAAAAATATGGGTTATCATGCTAAGAGTCATTCGACCGCAATAATATGCTTTATCTTTGTTTGGAAGGGATCGTGATTAATATGTTATCATAACCGCAATGGCAAGAAACATCTGTGTGAAGCATAAACCAAATGACTAGGAGTGATAGACATTACCTTGCGGACCTAGTAAAATATTTGGGAGTCACCGTAGCATAAATATTAACACGGTAGTAATATCTTCGAATTTAAATTAAAGAAACTTCGCTTCATTGAAAGAATATTTGGGAAATGCACGAATGAAAAATTTAGGGAGAGGAGTTATTTTGCATGAAAGCTCATATTGAATACGCGTCGAGAATTCCAGTTTCCTGAATTTGAACATGACAGAAGAAAGAAAGGTGTGCGTTTTATGAAAAATCGTTTATGAACGGCAAGAGATCCACGAAACTTATTGAAAATCGTGCATTGGGAGACACTGTAAGACCGACGATTGTATGCTCGTCTTGAGCTATTGGATGACGAGGGAATAAATTTGGGTCCCGGGAGAGCGAGGTCACAGTGAGAACTTTAAGAGCCTGCTGGGCAGAGAGATTTAATGAATTCTTTTCCCTTCACGCGAACCGTGATCGCAGCAGAAAACAGTTACACACACAGCAATACGAACTGCTTAGTAATTGAATGTTACCCAATATCAAAGAATTATGGTATTCAAGTGGGTAGAGAATTGTGCTACTGGATGTCTCGGGTTTGATTTTTGGGGACCCCTCCGGATACATGTTCCACACTCCGCTGGGTTTACTAGCATTTGGTGACTTTTGAATTTACCTATCAAACCAACCATTGGGTTATTTATTATGGTTTTATCGTATGTCTCCAAGCACAATAACTCTATTGACTGCCCGTCTAATATCTCCTGCACGGCATTGTCCAGGTTTCATTGATTACATTGATATTTAGGTACCGATATCATCAGTAATATTCTTTAGCTCTCGATTCTTGCCTCAGCTAAACCTCAGCTATTTCTTCGTATCTTAACCGAAATCACCTCTCATCAGATTTACGAATTCCATTCTCTGCCCTTTTATATATTATATGAATTTCTTAACTTCCATGATTGTCCTTTGAAGTATTTCAATTTTTTTGGAGAATGTCCAGTGCCTATAAACTTTCTTGACGTATCTCCAAAATCCTTCCTCTTTTCTGTCCTATGCGTAGGAACCTTCCATTTATGTTTTCATCCAAACCAAATATCTATTGCTTTCCATCTTCTATTTTGCATTTGTTAATTTCATACTCCATTTCATAAAAAATACTGCAGATACATGTTTTAATAAATAAAAGCACATCGGATACATGTATTAATGAAGTGTTCAATTTCTTTCAAACTTGTATTGTTAGCTTTTAGTCGAGTGTTTTGGCAGGATGCTTTCAGTGCTGTTCTGTTCACTATATATTTTTTTCCTGTTAATCGCTGGTGACACTGCTTCTTAAGAACTTATGCACTACGTTTGTGCCGCCCTAGAAATTGAATATTTCTTCTACTTACCATTTTCAATCATAATACTTAATGTTTATAATTTAAATTTAATTTTATGGTGCTCAGATAATTATTTTTTCACTTATATATGAGAATTATTGCCATGAGGAATTCTCTCGTCCATATTATTTTTCTGAAGCTAAGCATTTTGTAGGTGCTCGAAATATTCTTCCATTTTTCCATCCTAGTATATATATATATTTATATATATATATATGTATGTATATATATATATATATATATATATATATATATATATTATATATATATATATATTAAATTCAATCATTTTGTATTAAAGCTTATTATTCCACTTTTTCTTCATTTGTTATTTTCTTCAGCATAGATCCAATGAGGTTCTTTTGAAGGTCCAATGCATTCATTAGCCTAATTTAAATGCACCAACTAGTTTTCGTAATCAATTCATCGTCTTTGAAACGTAAGTGCAGAGTTCAAAATTCCGTGAATTCTTGTCTCCCTATACATCGTTTTTTAATACATGTAGTATAACGTTCCTTCACGTAAATTCGTCAGTAATTCGTACTCTTTTACTCACCCATTTGATAATTGTTTATCTCTTCTTCACAAAAGTTTCACCTACTTGTCCTGGCTTTTCTCGTGTTGCGAAACGCAAATAAATAATCATCCTGAATACATTATGTCTCAAATTTCCAGCAATTTGGTCAAATTCATATTATTTCATATTCAAAATGGTGACACATAATTTGATAGGTTCATATGTCCTGTCTCAGCATGGTATGGTGCAATGAACAAACGAAATGAGCGAAAGCAGATGTATGTATAAAATGGACCCCGTTTCTGTGTACCGTTTCGAATAGATAACGTTTTTGCGTAAATATTTTTTCAGTTTTTTAGTATATCGTATTATTCTATAGAGCGTAAAAGGGATTTTTTTCTTCTCAGGGGTATTGCTTAGTATCATTCTGAGAACGCTCATCAAATGGCGCTCAACCGTCAAGGGTAAAGAACTGAGTGAGCCAAGGAGGGATCCCTTTCAAGAAGTTCATCATTAATCTTACTAAATGCGTACAGAGTGGTGATACTGGTCCTGATTGTCAAAATCGACTTTTTAAGTGCAGAACTCCAGAAACGTGCAAAAACTCAGAGCCGATCCGTCGTGTGCACAAATCCAGTAATTCGGAAGCAGCATGGCTACCTAACGTGTGGGTTGGCCAAAAAATCAGCACCGGTCCGACCACGACGGGAAGGAAAGATCGCTGGCTGACCTTATTCGCCGAGGCACCGAAACCTCCCGCCGTTCCCACGGCTCCCTCCGGCCGCCCGCGCCACGCGCCCGCCCGATGACTAATGGGACGGTAATTCTCGGGGAGCTCCCCGTGAATAGATTCCGACAGCTCAGGAATACTCGGGAGTGCGGGTAATTGCACGCGGGAGGTGTATTTTGAGAAGCCGCCGAGAGATCAAGAAACACCCGCAGACGATGCTTCAAAGGTAAAGGCAACGAGACAAGTGACGCGTGGAATCCCACGGCATAAACACGGGTGCCCACGACGACGCCGCGTGGTAACCTTGGCTCTTCGCAAACCCACGGGGGTCCCTCCCCCTCTTCATACCCCTCGGGGCCGACTCCCTGCCTTGTCTCCCCCTTCAAACTCCCACCCCTCGATGGACGGGAGGTGAGAGAGGGGGATGTTGGATGTGTAGGGGGGGGACGGCGGGCGTAGTGAGTCATTTGAGGCGTCTTCGTTGCATTGTGTTGCACCTCCGCGACGCAGTCTTAGGCCTGGCTCCAAATGCCATCCTTGATCCTCAGTCGACTGATCATCAGACTTGCCTTATCGTTAAGTAATAATTTACCGCGAACGGTTATCGTATCTGTTGATCTCGGCTTGGTTAGCATTTTGCTCGCGGTCAACTTGGCAATTTGAACATGGATTTATGTTGATTTCCGCTCGTGAAAGGCATTAGTCATTCGGAAATAATGTAACAGAAAGCAATACATGGTTGTGTGTTAAAAAAAGTATGGTTTTTGTTGGTGAAAGCGAGTTGATCTTTTTTTCCGGACCTTTTTCTAAAATTAAGCCATTGATTTACGAGCTGACTTTGATCTGCCCGACCCTTCCTTGTGTCTTGCAGCCTCGCGTCCCCGAGCCAAAATCCTTTATTTGTCTTCTGTTGTCGACTGATATAAGCTGATGAACCGCGGTAAACATAATTTCGACGTTTGAAAAACAATGGATTTCTACTTCGCCTTATATTATGCGAATAGGGGGAGTTGTTATTGCTGTAAAAGTATCCTTCGCCCGTCGATTACTATGGTTTTCTAGGCGTTCCTTTGGTCAGGTCAGGTTAGTCGTGTTTGGTAACCTTCCATCCTGTTAGCCCAAAGATGGTGTGTTTGATCCACGCCGCGGCCGTGGAGTTCGCGTTAAACTCATGGTTCTCACAATGCAACAATTTCAGATTGTAAAAATCATTCACCTTTACCGGAATTCGAACCTGGATCCCTGTATGTCCGGCCGAGTGCTTTAGCCAGTTAAGCTACCAAGGCGTCCTGTTACACTTCGATTTTTTTTTTTAATAGTTGCATTGTAATGAAAATTTAGCGGATGAGTGTGTTATAAGTTACTATCGCGGGATCTCCCGTAGTTTCTAGGAATTTGTCATGGTTCTGACGTCAATGGTAAGCCAAAAGTAGCTAGTCAGAATCCCAGGGACCTCTTAAAAGATGAAAAGTCAACAAGAACGTTGCATCCTTTTGTGCTAACATCTTCATACAGTTAACTAACTAGTGTAGTAAATAAATAACTAATATAATTACCTTGAAATAAATCAGCGAAAAATCGCCATATTTCCCCTATTTTCTGTGCTTATGCTCAGTTTATGGCTATAATGTAAGTCAAATTGATAGATTTAGTTGAAAATCAATATTCATGAGGCAGTTTTTCTGGATTTTTCTTATTCGTCTAACGGGGTTTTGAAATTGTTTCAAATTTTACTGGACTATGTAGGTAATCATATGTTACAGATCGGTATGAACTTAAACCGAAATGAAATGTTTTTGCCAATTGTGCCGATTGGATAAATTTATTATTTGTATATTCCTCCCATGTAAGATGCATTTTACATTTCATTCAAACTGAATTTCCCAATTTTGCCCGGGAAAAATAATTAATTTTACGTAATTTGAATTAAAAATGAATGCTTGTTCATCTCAATATAAGAAATATCGTGCAAATGCTATTACACGGCTTTACCAGGAAAAAATTGAAAATTGCCTCCATTTCAATGCAGTTGATAAAAAACCCTCGAGATAATTGCTGTTCCGATGCCTGATAATTAATTATACCGTAAGAAGAACGCACATAGTTTATATTAATTCTTAAATATATTTTTATCATGTTGATGGAGATTGTCTTTTTCTACGGTACGATAGAGATCGATCTCCTGTATTCAAGCATCTTAAGACATATTTGTGCGGAAAATAAAGAATGAAAAAATGGCATGCTTGGATACCACCGGAAGAAAAACAGTAAGTTTTGATCGTAGTAGAGATTTCAATCCATACCTAAGATTAATAATTCTCTAGCATTACATATTTTTCCTGAAATAAAGTAGTGGCCGTCTATTTCGAGTTCAAATCAAACATTCTCGCTCTAAATATAAAAAATCACTAATCCCTTCGCTAAATGGCTCTACATACATCTGTTTTTTGGCGTCCTAAGAAACCATATTTAGCTGGAATTAACATCTTCAGCAGTTCAGTATATGTTTCATCTCTCAATGGTCCCTTCAATCGACTAATCTTCAACGGTAAAGACTTTTTCATGGGAGAAGGGAGACTCCCTGATGATGGTCATGTAGTTACAAGTGGTCAGGTGATCAAGGCTGATGTCCTGAAACGGACAGACGGATTCACTTTTTGCTGCGTTCAGTTACGTCCGGGAAAGGCTTGGCGCACTCCTCCTGGGGAAGGAAAACGCGGAAATCCGCGACGGCATTCGCGGTAGACACGGGTAACAAGCCGGATCCCCGCCGAATCATCTCCCTAAAGAGGGAACGTGGAAAGGACTCATTCCACGCGAAATGGTCATTTGGGACCCTCAGATGGTCAGCAGGGTGCTTCCGACCCGAGCGATCGCCGCATTCGAGCGATGGCGTGGGGCCGATAGGCACGCGTGGGTTAATGACCCCGAGCTCCCAGGCTCAGCCCAATATATAACGTTCAATTTATTTGCAATCACGATGCAATACTTTTGGAGGGCGTCCAAGTCCCAGCGCGGTCTTATCGCGGCCGGGGCGCATCGGGTCCGGGGCAGAATGGATGGTCGGGCGGTAATCAGCTGAGAGGGGGGGAGGAGAGGATGCCTTACCCCGTGTCTCAAGGTGCCTCCGCCGCCCCTCCCGCCGCCGCCACCCCTCGCCGCCTCCCCTGTCTTTCTCACGATAGAATTTCCCTTCCACCACCGGCGGTTCGCCCTCCCGCCATGGAGAATGTGTGCCACCACCACCTCCGCCTTCCTCCCTCGGGTTGGGAAACCAACTCTCAGGGGACTCCCCCACACCTCCCTCCCCCTGCTTCTTCCACCCATCCAACCCACTCAGCCCCCTCCCTCCCGTGCCGTCTATAATTGTCCCCCGCTGTTCCCCCACCTCTCTGCCCACTCCAGCAACCGCCTCGTTGCGGCGGCCTCTGCTCGGTGTCCATTCAGTACCTCCTCGGATTCAACTGCCCACGAAATTCAAAGGAATTGGAATCGAGCCTCCGTGAGCGAGGTTTTTGTGTGTTGCGTAAAAAAAATGTTTCCGCTCGCCATTTGGTTCCTATTTAATCAAACCAATTGATATTCCGATTGATTGCCCATCGGCAGCGTGCCCACCCATCCTTATGTCGTTGTTCCATCAAAATATTCGAGACCCTTGTATTGATTATTTCATTGAAGCTAATGTTCAAAAGGGGCGAGCTCAAAAGTAGTCTTCTTTAGTATCTACGGAAATTCAAAAGGACGGGAGATTTGTGACTATTCTCGAAAACATCCGTAGTCGCATGTGTATGTTTATTTGTTAATTTAGTTGAAAATTAATAATAATGGATTTGTTTGAATGGCACAAAAACGAGTAGGATGTGAACATTTTTCGTGATGAAATAAATGTGAATGAATTCCTGAGGCACTAAACTGTTTATTCCCCACAATATATAGACTGCGTAGATAATGTAGTTTTCAAAATAATTTTTAATTGTCTCCCAAAATGTTTTCCATGTTCGGAATAGAAATGAATGACTCATGAAATTCTTTCCACTTCCAATCATTTCCGTTGTGTGTAAATGTTATTCTAAGTATAATCACTTAGGTATTTTAAGCGTGTTATCATTTGCATATATTATCCGCAAATGAGTTTGAAATGTTCGCAATTTACAGGTTTCAATCGATTCAGTATTGGGGATGTATTTTTTAGGCAAGGAAGGCATCATTTTTCCGTTAGGGGCGAAAATTCTTCCAGATCTTCTATAGACATCATTTTAAATATTTGAAACCTGGAAGAATATGTTACAGTTTCTGAAACCTTGAAGTATTCAGTAGAGCTACACTACAATGAAAAGTGTAATAGATAATGGTAAAGTAGACCCTTTTCTATTAGTCTATTAAGGATCGTACGCTCCGTTCTTACATAACACCGACCTCAATCCAGGGACACGTTGCCTTAGTCGGACCCGAGCAACACGATGTTTGTCTGGCGCCTTGGACAGTAAACAGTGCATTGCCCGCGTTGCCCAGCTCGGCCATCGAGTGGCATTTCGATTCGCCGATCACATCCACATGCATTCTCCGTGGTCTCAGATATCATTGGAGACCGTGAATTGGGATAGTTTCCATGATTTTCTTGATAAAGCTTTTGAAAAAGTTATAAATTTGTCGTTTCAAGTGACATGTTAGCAATGCAATTTGTCACACTGATGGGTGTGGATAGAAGTATTGCATAGCCATGGCCAAGTGTTATATGCTTAGAGCTTGTGAACATCAGAGCAAAACGTCAAACTCAAAGTGTTCATTTTCCCACAGCGACTCCGCAGAATTATACGCCTACATTACACCAGTTTTTGCGGTGATATTGCCAAAGCGTAAGTATTTTGGTTCCAATATGATTGACAAATGTTGTCCGTGAGTGTGTGTGAGGTATTGATTGAAATGTGTAGGCGATCCTCGAAATTGCATTGGTGCATGTCGTCGATGAAATGATTGCGTGGTAACGTGATTAGTAAGAGCCATATATATTTAGCCTCTATGTTAAATACCCTGTAAACCGAGACCTTTACAGATGTATGGTTTTATTGTTGAAGATTATTCAAAAAGGCAACCTTTTAATATCTCTATACTGTAGAATTTTCCTGAGTTGGAATCTCCAACTTCCACCAAAATTGAAATCGAGCATTAATGAATCTGCGGAATTTCTCTTTGTCTCCATGAAATATGTCCGCGGAAATATGTACATGTATATGCATTTGGTTTTATGAGGGTAGTTTCGCGCATTAACGCGGAAATTGTTTTCATAGATCAAATAGCTGATATCTTAAGTCTATCTGTCCCTTTCACAGGAGGATCCGAATGATAATCAGGGGTTATTTAAAAAAATGACCTTAAATCTTTTATGTTTGCTTGCTTCATATTTTAATCCAGGAGGTAAATCCAGAAGTAACACGTCTGTTTCTGATGAATTAATCTGTGAATTATCCCTCATGCATTCAACGAAAAAAGCTGGCTCTTTTAAAACCGTAATTAAAGCACAGCTACCGTGCGAGTCCAGTATCAGTATATTATTTTCATAAAGCAAAGAAAGCTTAAGAAGAGTCAAGAGGCGTTCGTTCATAAAATCAGATTCCTTGTCTATTCGTAGACGGTTATAGCAGCTCTAATTTGTCATCCTCTGTGAATAGTATTCGGAAGTTTGACTACTCAATTTTTTTACAGTATTTTCTGACTGCTACTTAAGTTCGCCGTTATCTTCTCCTGCTATTTTATTGATATTTAATGAAATAATAATAATAATTAGGTATGCATTCAAACTTCTGAAAAAATATATTCTGATTCTATGTGATTTCTATTGACGTAAATTGGCTGTTTTGCTATAAAAGGTTTTGCAATAATTTTGATCCATCGTGGTTTTACTCGTCGCGACAGTGAAAATCGTCGTTGAAAAACAATATGGAGCTGAAATGCCAAAACGTCCGTCAAAATAATCCATTCCAAAATTATGCACGTCTATTCTAATGGAAATAAGTTTGCAAAAACTTATGAACAATTTTCCGATTCGGTTAATTTACTTCAAGAAAGAAAAGTTGATTGATGAGTAGGCCGAACTAGCATTTCGAGATCTCTAATTCAGTTCCGAGATTTGTTTGTGTGATCTAAATTTTTATTGGCTGTATTTTTGTCTTGAAGGTTGTTATTCTGACCTTTTGCGGTGTCTTGCCGTTTTAATGGAAGTACAACGAGTGATTTTTGTCGCGAGAACACTGGTCATGTTTCCAGAATATGTCCTAAGCTGATTTCCGCTCCGCTGTCTTTTGGATGCTCAGTTTTAAGACGGCTCGATTGTCGAAAAAAAATCTGATATGGCCAGCAGAGACATTATTTTCCTCTCATTATTGCTCTCCCCATCAGGGATTTCCTTTTTATGACCAGGGAAAGAGTCAGTATGACTAATTGGCGATATATTAAGGTAAGATGTTTTTCTTTATTTCCTCTGCAAGGCGAAATAAAGGCATAGTCTCGAGGTCATCACCTCATACAATTATTCTTAAATACCTGGTTCTTTAGAAATTTCTTTTCGTCCGATGAGGATTGATTTCGGCGTGAGCTCTATTAGGGCGAGTGAGCCGGTGCCGCCAGTGGGATTTCTGTTGGTCACATTCAAAGGGGTCAAATAAACATAGAAATCCACTTATGCTAGACGTTTTATAAATTCACTTCAGGCAAACATAAATCAGTCGGAAAATGGTCAAACGTGTCGAGGGAATATAAAAATATGTATTTCCGTTGAAATCCTGAAATGTCGATTTTTTCTATGAAATAAATGCCCCTATTGAGATAGGGAATGTACCTACTTATTATCAAGAAGATACTCCTTTTCCACCCTCCCTTTCTATATTTAAAGCTAAAATGAGAATGTTTGCATGAACTTTTTTTTATGATTTCGGTGTAATACTTTCTCGATTTTATTGAAAGATTAATTTATAACTAGGATCATCTGTTATTTTCGTGTTATTTATCATGCTCGTAGTTTCTTCGAATTGGCGTCAAAGAGGTGGAGATTTTGTATACCTAAAAGTCACTAATTGACACTCGTATCAGTATGTCCAATCGTTCATTTTAGTGAAAATAATTAGTTTCGCGCGTGAAAACGAGACTGAGTACATGATTTATTGATCTTTCTTCAGCTCGTCAAACTTTTCTTAGCTAGCGTTTTTTGGAGATAGAGTGGGGGCAGACAATTCATATCATCACCGATCATTTTTTTCTGTGGTCACTCCATTGTCTTTATTACATGCCCCCAAAATTCCTTTTATCCATAACAAAACGATATTTATACCACTGGATCCCTTCCCGAGTAATTGCCCTTACCGGCAATTCCTCTGACCTTGACCTATAGTCTCTACTTAGCGCCTTCATCCTCATCCTCCGCGTACACCACCAACCTCTGCGATTATTGTTTATTTGCACCTTCTCCTATGTCGTGCGCTATTGTTATTTGCTTTCCTTGTAATGCCAGTCCTTTTTTTAAATCACCTTTTATTCTATATGTGGTATCCAATGTGGAATTTCTTCGCTGCTTTTTTGTCGTGCCAATGAAATGAATAAATAAACCTATGCAGGGCTCAAATCTCTTGCATCGTGATTGCGAATCTCACAGAAAATACGTAAGGCAGGAAGTAGGTGGTGTACATTTGCGAAGTATATGCGTGGGAAGTGCCTCCCGCGCAGGCGATCGAGAGCAACCAGCTAAGATTGCGGTTCGCATGATCAATTTTCAGGAGCGCTTATGGACAGGGGGCAACCACTTTGTTTGATTTTGTTCTTGTTGATAGAGAGTTAAAAATGCAAGCATTAGTTTCGGGATCAGGCTTTCTTTTTCTCTTAGATCAGCCTTGAAGCAATTATTGTCCTTCCTTCCGCCCACGCCTTCCCTCATTATCATTCTAGTTTTTGTTTCGATACCGCATTAGAAATTCTAAGAAATCCATCCCGAAGGAATAGTTACCCTGTGGTGATCCAGGTATCGAGGGGCTGGCGGTGCAACGTTTTCAGTTACCCTTCCACCCTAAAAATGAAAAAGAAGAAAGTAGGGAAGGAAATTTTCAGCAGAGTGCAATTACAGGAAGGTCACTAAACCATGAAAAATCGTGTGTTCACGAAGTCAACCGCTAATTGCCAGTCCCACGCATACCGGAATGCGGTCGATGTACGTTGGCAAATTATTAGCATGCGAAATTTCAATCACTTAATTTCGAGAACATTTCCGGAAAAGAAATCTAACAATACAAATGCTTTACCAATGAATTAATAATGCCCATTCCACTAGCCCATTGCCCTCATCGCGCAAATGACGAGAGGTCGTGTTTAATAAATAGCCACGTCCTGATAGACTGTATTTTTGTTATTTTGTGCGTATCAGCGAAATAACAGTAACTGAGAAAGACAAGAAATAAAACCTAAACTCTAAACTCGCCGAAAACCCTTCTCTATGAGCCGAACGTATTTCAAATTCTCAGTTGAGTACTGAAGGTGCTACATTCATCGAAACAAGTTATTAACAAACGGCAAAGTATATTTCAAGCTAATTGGATACTACCAGTTATTCTTTCCGTTTGGTTTCAAACCAGTGAGTGATTTATGGCAGTAGTGGTCCTCCATATGTCCCTTTCCTGGGCCAGCCTATTGGACTCAACTTAGGAGTGAAAGCCTAGTTGCCAGTAACTCACGATTTATAATGAATCACCCAAATAAAGACCGAGGTACCTGTCACGAAGAGAGGCAGGTTGAAGGTAGGTTTAGATTGAAGTAGACGATGGGGCTGGGCTTCATGGACTGTAGTAAATTAAGTGAAATAGTTCAATTACAGAATCTACTATATGAAGTGTAACCCAGTTTTAGTTGGCCCGTGTGCCTGGATTTGTCCGGAGAATGGTAATGATATCTCAATCGTTTCGTGGTCCGTCAAACAGCCGCGATACGAAAATTTCTTCGTGCGCACGGAATATTAATCCCCTGGATTCTCCAGTAGGAGAGAAGTACGGCGGCGTTGCTGTATAAGCGTGCGAGGTGCGGGGAATGCAGTGTATTCGGATGGGGAATGCCTTGAAATGGGGAAGGAAAGGCTTCAGCCTCATTGCTCATAGGTGCCGTCCGTCGTATTATTTCTTCTTATCGTAACAAATAATTTTTGTGGCGACAGTGAATTAAGCCTTGGGAAAAGCTTTCAATCTTACCGGAAAACCAAGTAGCCGTGAATTTCACTAACCTGGATGTGCGAATTATACTTAGTTACGATGTAGTAAGTATCCTAGTTGAGTAGGAATGTGTTAGGATATACACGGAATAATGCTTTAAAAAATAGGCTTCTTAGATGTTTTCATGATAAGTTACCACCGAAGAATGAAAAAATGTTTATTTAAATACCTCCAAATTAACCTCTAAGAAACGAGTTCGTCGTGGAAGATTATCTGAATTGTCTTGCAGTTATAATATATTTACCATAATGTTTGTGGGAGTATTTTTTTCATTTTGACTGGATCTGGCTCGATTAATAACTTTCCTGTCAATTTCCTGATGTGTGCGGGTGGAGTTAATTAATGCATTTATGAATGAATAATTTAGGTTGACAAGAATAGAGTGTTTTTATATTCCCTTTATTGTACACGTGCCCTTTCCCACGAGGTGGCTACGGTATCTCACTAATTTCCCCATGAGCTTTCCACCCGCTCCCAAGGTGATTTTGTAACATCATTTAGGATTTTAAGGGTGATTGAGTTGATGTTAATCTAAGGGTTTGGTATTTTTCGTCATCTTTTCGCTCTCGATTTGATTTTATTTTAATATAGCAGTACTTTTTTACGAACAACGTGCAGCGCTCTTTATGGGCAAAATTGTATCAATCATGGAATATAATCATTTCCTCAGAGAATATATCATACTAGTTTGATAACATAGCTAACTGAAATAGATAGATTCGTATGTAATGTATTAATGATACCGTGTCCTTTAAATACAATGTGTTTTACTAGGATGCCCGAAGTTAATGGCGTTCTTCACTTGGCCTCCCTATGGTCTCGCATTCCACTCACACTGCACGAAAATATGGGGATATATGAACATTGCTATGGTAATTTTCTTATCTTTCGTATGTTTTGCCCCATAATAACTCCAGCTAAAACCTTTTATATCGATATAGGGGCAAATACTCATCATTATCAAGGGGCATGACTGCAGGCGGCCATCTGACAGGATAGTTCGATCTTGTAGGTGTGCAGAAATGAGATGCATGCCTACATCAAAGTACGCCCCAGATTTGAGACCGCTATCTCCATCATGAAGTCCCATCCACCGGGTCACGTCATTGCTACTAATCTATACAGCTTTTATAAAGATTCGAGTTTTTAACAAAATTAGCAAAGTTTTAAAATTTCATTTTACAATTTAATGCCTTCCTTCCGCAGTGGTCTCCAGCTCTTCTTTCGCTCCCTGGACGGAATACCATGGCACGAATGCGGTATAACCGAATCATCCGTCGGGGCAGCCTGAAAGCACAAGTCCCGCTGCCTACGGCTTGGTCTTCGTTCCGTTGAAGGGAGGCACCATTCTTTTCATCGTCAACCAGCGCCTACGTGTAAGACACTTCTGCCACTGCTTGAGGTGAGTACAATATTGTTTTGGTCCTTCGGGTTGCCTGTTCTCTTTTCTCGCCCACAATCGACTGCGATGTCGTTCATTTACAATTTGAATTCGTGTCATGCGTGTCCATTTGAGTAGTTTGACTTCACAGGAAATATTAGGTTAAGATAAATATGTAAAAATGGCGGTGTGACGTATTTCAATGCCCAATTTTACCAAATATTCACGAATATTACACGACAAAGGCCCAGAGAGTTTTGGCGAGTGAAACTTTCGCAAGAGTCATTACTTTTCAACAACGATCAATGTTAACGAAATAAATTGACTCTCTACAAAACACGTAGACAGTAGCAAATGTGAATAACAGTGCGTAGTCTTTTTCGCAAAATCACGGGTGATGTCTCGAGGGTTCATTGTATTTTTAAGTGCACTCTAGCTTACGTCGACTAGAAGGAATCATTAAGGTCACACTCACCGGCGTGACGGAAGACGTCCCGCCGGTGGTCAGTGCCATTCTGCTGTCTACGTATTCTTTTCATTTTCCATCGCCGATGATTTTCCTTCGCAAATAAAAGTATTCTTTTCCACATCTATAATTTGATTTCCGTGGTACCAATGCTGGCTCCTGTCCTTCAGCAATAGACCAGTATTCTGGTTTTGTTTTTATCAAGTTGTGCTTTTTATACCTTTTTACCAAAATCACATGTCTTTTTCAATTGGTATTCCAACCATGATGTCGTGTCAGCTGCAAAACATAACAGGTCAATTTTCCCTTTTATGCGCGCATTCACTCGCCGTTTTCTTTATTTTCAATGATTGCTTTCTCGACGTCAGTATTGAAATTACGCGTGAAATTGGACATCCTTGGCGAAATCCTTTCTTTGTCTCTGCGACTTTATTTCCAAGTCCAGATTTAAATATAGACATTTCGTCCTTTGAAAAATTAAAAAAAACTTTAACCCTTTTTTGAACAACTCCGATTCGGAGTTGGATAAAAAACGGTCAAGATCAAATTATTGGAAACATTTGAAAATCTTATGGAGGTTGATGTTAAGGTATAAAGCAAGTAATGGCAAAGATGACACAGGGAAGCTGGGGTGATAATGACGTCATAAATATGATGATACTGTCTGTACTCTTATGCTATTGCGTGTCAAAATACAGAAGGAATTTTCAAGGAGTAAAACTCTCCACTTCACTCTAACCATGTGAAGTTGCTGTTTTTGCTGATTTTAATTACTAGTCCTTAAAAAATTCCTATTTCCTCCCTTTCTATCGTGCAGGTAGTATTTTCGTTCGAAAGCTCCTCAGATGCTCCTCTTGTAGGTTTTAGGAAAGTTTGATGTGACATCTGCCGTGAGCCATCACTCGTGTGTACCCACACATTTAGTGAAGGAGTCACGAGCGTGCTTTGCTCATGCACTGGGCATTGCAGTCAAGGTAATACCCTTGCTAAATATTTTTCATAATTTGTAGAGTTTATTGCAACCGTCCTAGGGCTCTTAGATTTCCGAAAAACTAGCTTAAAACAACTTCAACGTAAAAATTTGTGCACCAGAAGTTAATAATTGTTTGTGGTGATTTACATTATTCGTGTATCGTGACATCTCAGCGGGCAGAACATTCGGCTCCTGATCGGACTGTTGCGGCTTCGATTCCTTGGCGTTTACCTTCGGACAACTCCCTCTAAAATCCTGCCGGGAGTGGGGCGATTTTCTGGTAGCTAGAATTTCGCTGTAAAACGAATGATGCTCCGGGTTAGGAGCCGACCGCATTTGGTCCCCCCCCCTTCCTTGAATTTTGTGTGTCTTTGGGCTTCGTTCTGAGTGAGCTCTCCCCGCAAAAACCGAAAACAACCTTAAGATTTAATTCCAAGAGACTGCGGGAGATATAAAATTTCAGAGTTTAAGAGGACGCCTCGATAGCTTAACTGGCTAAAGCACTCAGCCGAACATCGAGGGATCCTGGTTCGATTCCTGGTCAAAGCGAATGATTTTTACACTCTAAAATTGTTGCACTTAAGGTTGAATGCTATGGCGATCGTTCTGCTGATTTAATTACTGAAATAAAGCATTATAAGAGAGTAAAAATTAGACCTTGCCGAAGAGACTACTTTGGTTTTATACGCCCAAATATACTATGCATATTAGTTCTCATTTTCAATTACAAAACCGTGTGTACATCGGTAATGAAAAGCGGAATGTGTGCCGCATGAATACTCGAGGATAACATCCCAAGCGTTTTTTATTGTTTTCAATCGAATGAATGTGACGTCTGCTTAAAAAATCTGCAACCGCTCATTTGAAATCGGGAAAAAATGTTTTTTATAGAACGAAGCGAAAACTGGAAAATTACAGCGGTCGGAAATCGTTACGGGGGACTGGGAATACTTCGAGGAATCCCCGCCTCGCAAAGATCGAATGGTTGGGTACGCTGGAAAAAATTCCGTCTCTCACTCTGGTCAAGATTACGATATTAGGCTTGAAGAGTGTTTTTTTAAGGCAATCTACCGGTTAAGGTAGGTTTTTGGATGGACACAACTACCAAATAAATATTTCGTGACTCCTAACAAAACAAATCACAATCCAGCCACCTACTTTATATCAGGTCCCTCTTCATCTCTGAGTACTTTCTTCCTCCCTTCATCCCGTCCAACATCCCTATCCTGTTCCTTCCCTTTCCTCGTTTGCCTGACATTTTCCCCTCTATTACAGTCTTCAACATCCCACTGCCGATCAATACACCCTTCATCCATTTTTCCTGCCTCTACAGGATTTCTCCCAACAAACCCCTCTCTTCGCCCACCATACCAAGTACTTCCTCATTTGTTTTCTTCTCGGTCTATTTCACCTCCACTCTTCTCCACACCCACATTTCAAAAGCCTCCAGTCTGCGTCTATCCTCCTGCTTCAATGACCACGTTTCCGCACCGTACATAACTACGCTGCATATCAAAGTTTTTACGATTTTATTCTTAATATCCTTACTCAACGTCCCGTCATCAACTCCCTCCTCCTTGTGAAAGCCTCTTTGCCTAGCGCAATTCTTCTCCTTACGTCCCTACTACTTTGACCGCGTTGGTCAAAAACACTTCCGAGATACGTGAACTGTTCTACCTGCTCTATTTTTGCCCTCCTATTTTAATGTTTAGGTTAGCGTTTCTCTTTGTGGAAAATCACACAACCTTTGTTTTATAAATATTGATTCTCATCCCATATCTATCGCACTTAACTTCCAATTCACTCGACAATTCTTGCAACCCTTTGGCTGACTGACAAACTAAAGGTTGGTCATCAGCAAACCTAACTAATTTTACTAATTCCTCTCCGACTTTCATTCCTCTCCTACCTCCAATTCTTCCCATGCCTCTTTAATTATATCCTCCTCATGTATGTATGTTAAACAGCATCAGTGACAATGGACAACCCTGCATTATACCTTCTTCTAGCACTGTCCATCCGGACTCCCCGTTCCCCATTCGCACCTGAGCAGTCTGAGACATGTACAGATTGCGGATTAGCCTCCTTTTCCTCCAATCTATTCCTATTTTCTGCAATATACTCATTAGTTTTTCCCAATTCACTCTATCAAACGCTTTTTCGAGATCTGCGAAACAGGGAATTACCTCCTGGTTTTATTCTATATTCCTCTCGATTAATAATCTCATTACTGCAACGGCATCACGCGTACCTCTGCCCTTCCTAAACCCAAACTGATCATCCCCTAAGTAATCATTTGCCCTACTCTCTATCCTTTTATTGATGATCCTAAGAACTACTTAAGCTGCGTGGGATATCAAACTTATCGTCCTGTAGTCCTCACATGATGTAGCCTTTACCTTTTTAGGAATAGGAACTAACACTGATATCTCAAAGTCTTCCGGCCAGATTCCTTCCTCATAGATACTACGAATCAGCCCATATAGCCTCTTTCCCCCACATTTTCCTAAACATTTAAGTAGTTCCGCAGGAATGTTATCCACCCCCACGGCCCCATTTAGTTTCATCTCCCTTAATGCCCTTTTTATCACATCGTGGAGTATGCCTGGACCTAAGCTATCTTTCTCTACGTCATGTTCCGTTTCTATGTCTAATTTTGTTGGTCGAAGTTCTTTACTATAGTTCTTCTATATATTCCTTCCATCTCTCTTGGATCTTTCCTGTGTCAACTATTATCTTATTCGCCTTATCTCTAACTGTTAGCATAGATCTTCCTTTCTTACTTCCCGATGCAGATTTAACTTTCCTGTACAGCGCGGCAATTTCACCCTTCCTCTGCAAACTTTCCATATCTGAAGAGCGATATGCAGTTTTTAAATATGTAACTCAAGTTAGCGTCATGCCTTTTGTGTATACGTTATGCTGCGACATGCTCCTGCTTCCTCGCACAGTGGTGTCAACCCGTCCCAAGATACCTCTGAGATAATATATTATCATTCTCCCTGCTAGGTATGGATTCAGGCGGCGTAAACTTAAACCTAAGCAAGCCCAAAGTTCAGCTCTTGGCGATAAGGCCAGTGATCCGGTGTGAACGCATCTCCCCTTCACCCTAATTTGGAGTTGCCTTCTCCAGCAGCGAAAAAGAGCAGATATGCTGCTTGCAAGTAGTGATGAAATGGTTGGTTTTTACACGCGTATATGATTTACATTTTATCCTTGATGCCATTTCAGAAATTTCAGAATATTTTTTTCTTTAGAAAATAATCCGCCACGATAGTGAAATATGCCTTCGAAAGATTTTCCGAGGTTTCTATAACAAAGCCAGAAACTAAAGGCATTTGAATTTATTGCTGGAATCCTTTAAAAAAGTTATAACTGGTAAGAAAAGATGTAAATTCCATTTGTAGCAGGAGAAAGTCGTTCCATGGCACATCACCAACGTGGCTGCCGGATGTCTGCCAAGAAAATGGCCCTCAATTCCCATAAAAAAATGAGCTCTCAATTTTCTTATGATGGTAGCTTTCTCCTCTCCATTATTCGCTTCGAATGCAGACATTTTTTGTTGTGCAGCACATTCCAACTATTAAATTAAGTTAAATTTAGTGTAGGTAACTGCCAAATTGGTTCAATAAATAATTCATTAGCAATACAGATATACATAACCATTCCTTCAAGAGAATATAAAATAAAAATATCAAGTTGTGGAAGCTTTGGTAGTGAAGTATTAGTATTTGTGGACTCGTTAAGTTTTCATTTCTTGACGTGTTCACGTTTCAGTCGAATCCAGTTTTCGGATGATTTAGGTTTCCGTTGTCACCCCTCCCGAATCAAAGAATACGATTACTTTATTCTCTTATCGTCCCGAGAAGTACATTAGCGCAACAGCCCTTTTGGGTGAAACCTCCCGTCTCCCCTTCGCTCCGCCCGCTCCCCGAAGCCCCTTCGCTCCGCCCGCTCTTCCCTGAGCGAATATCCAGCTGGGCGTTGGAGGAGAGAGTCGGGTGCTCGCCTGTTTGCGTGCGAGAAGGGTGTTGGCATACTATGCCCGATGACCGCTCCAACGTGTTCCCCCGTCGTACCTTAACGTTTAGGCACAGACGAGGCTAACTGTGGGATCGGCACCATCTCACAAACTTTAACACAATGCGACCGGGACACCCCATGGGGCTATCCTTTTTGAAATCCTTTTCGGTCAATGAAAGACAACTTTCCAATAGTTCAGCGGATTTAGAGAGCGAATCACTTCATCAATATCGGGGCGGATGGTTCCCTATCCCGGGGACTCTCCTATATTTCCATTACCTTCCCTTTTGCCAGTATTATTTGATAAAAAAAGTATTTTTATCGATCCTTTTAATTCTTTATCGATTCGTAATTTTATTGTTTATTCTTCCACGGAAACACAGAATTTAGTATTAGTTCTTATTGGAGAAGCCATCTCACTCTTGAGTTCATCAGAACTGCGCGATATGGCTAAGTATCGTGGGAGTGAATACTGACTTAATGCGAGATTAAGCTTCTAGAGTAGTATAAATAGGATTCTGTTTGCAAGACCTAAAACTTCATAGTCATAATTCAATCAGGTGACTACCGCGCTGAGATAATAATGGCTGGAATGTATTAAGGCATTTTCCCGTTGACAAACTAGGACAGAAAACTATCTTCCTAATCCAGGGGCAACAATGGTTTCACTGAAGTTTCATTTTATGTTATAAGTTACTGCAATTCTCAATACTAAAGAAGTGAATCTTAAGGTTAATGTTTTCGGCAATAAGAATTTTTTAGTAGGTAATTTAACTCCAGCGGGTTAATATTAATGAATGTGTGCAAAAACTCTGCTAAAGATATGCGAAATATGTTATCTCTGTAATTGTTTCAATTTGCTCCAATACGAGGCTCGTAAGAAGACAAGTATACCTATTAATGTACTTGCTATTTTGATTTGCTTGGAATTAAGTTATTACTTAAAATTTGCTCAACCTGAATGAAAACTCCTATGTGCACCTAACGTAGATGCGGTTTTCAAAAAAGGAAATGAAATTACAAGGTGCCTCGGATATTTTCTTTTCCTCGACCGAATTCGGCACGATGTAGTATCATCATCTGGTAAGGTATCATAAAATTTCTGTGGAAACTTATCCTGTTAATTCCTATTTTGAAAACATCACGAAGAAGTTCCATCATATTTCCTCTGGTACCATTGAATACAGTAAATGACGGTAGATACGTATATTGTTTTCTGAATACTACCGTGTTATCACAGACACACAAAGTGTTTAAAATAAAGGCTTGAAAGATACTTTACTGTGCAATTTGGCATCATAGAATAAAGGGTGCTTTAAAAAATGTTTAGTATAATATTGGCTGAAAATTAACCGGGGAAATTTTCACTAAAAAATCATTTATTCAAAACTATTCTTTTATATTGTGAAATAATATTTATATTTGAGGAAAAAAATATTTCTTTTAAGCAAATACGATTGAATTCCATTGAATTTCGCCCGAATCTTTGGAATACTTCATAATAACTCATCGTCTGAAGTAACTCTTAAAGAGAAAGTCACAAAAAGTTGGAGATTTCGTTGACAGTCTGACACCAATTTTGTTAAATAATGCTCAATATTACAATCATTTATTCCCATGGATCACAAACTTGACATAGTGTAAGGGCTTCTGCGGAACGATGATCCCTAGAGCTGTGCTGGCGGGAGCAATAATAGTTGCTTCTGGAAGGTCACCCATGCCACATTGAACGAAGGTTTGAAGCCAGGCCAAAGGCAGTCCACGCAGGGTCTGTTCCTCAGTGAGACGGCTGCAATTGGGCGTTTTACACCAATGGGTCGGCCATTCAGTGATGATATCACGTTCGAAACACGATTGTAAGACAACGAGAAACCACCCAAATTATGATTTTCAAGACTTTTATGATGGACAGTCTAGAGAATATCAGTCCTGGAAACTACGGGATTCAGCCCAATCGGCCCGGCAGCGAGAGAAGCAAGGCTTCCGCGGTCGCCGTCTCACGAAACCCTTGCAAAGGAAAACGATCAGCAGCAGGACAGAAGAATACCAAATTAGTTAGAATAGGAACTTGGAATGTCAGGACAATGTTGAGGACAGGAAAATTAGAGAATATAAAGCGAGAGAAGGGAAGAGAAACTATAGATATTTTAGGTCTATGCGAGATGAGGTAGAAAGATAGCGGGGATTATTGGAGTGATAATATGGAGTAATACACGGCGGAGGGGACGAGAGTCAGCGAAGGATTGCCATAATATTGAATAAAAAGGCAGGAAGAAACGTAGTCAGCATACAGTAAGCAACGGATAGGTTATTAATAGTAGAGATAAAGCCAGAACCGACGAATTTGTTCATGGTTCAGGTATACGTTCCTATATGCAATCATATGGAGGAAGAAGTCGATAGGTTGTACGATCAGTAAGAGTACATAATCGCGTGTGTTCCTGCTGGAAAACATTTAATAGCGATGGTGAATTAGAATGCTACGGTAGGCGAAATAAGAGATGGTGATGACGTGAGGGACTACAGTTTGGGTACGAGGAATGACCGCTGGGAGAAAGCAATTGAAATCTGTAGGAGACAAGGATTAATCATCGCCAAAATTTGGTTTGCATCCAGTAAAAGGCGTAGGTATACATGGAAAATGCCAGGTGACTCAGGAAGGTATCAGTTAGATTAGGTTATGGCTAGGCAGAATTTAAGGAACAATGTAATCAATTCGCACAGCTTTCCGGGAGAGGATGTGGACTCTGACCACAATTTAGTGGTAATGAAGTGTAGAGTCCGTTTCAAAAAGATAAGGTAGGGGTCGCGGCGAAGGAAATGGAATATAGAAGCAGTAACTGAATTGACGAGGAAAGATCATCAACAGACAGTACGGAAAATCATGAGTGAGGAAAGAGAGGAAGGAAAAATAAATATATGAAAAAAGGGATATCGAAAGCCGCAAAAGAAACTGTAGGAAGTGTTAATTGGAAAAGGGCCCGGGAACCATCGGTCGACAATGAGATGATTAGAAAGATAGAAGAGAGAGGGATATGAAAGAAACTAAACACTGTTAGGCAGAAGGAAGTACAGAGAGTTAAAAAGTAAATTGAGACAGGTAACAAATGGAGTCAAAAGACCGTACGGGAAGACGGAGTGCGAGGGTATGGAAAGTTTGCAGACGAAGGGTGAAATCGATGCGCTATAGGATAAGGTTAAAACACTATCGGAAAGTAAGAAGTGAAGATCTATTTTAACAGTTGAAGATTAGTCGGGTAAGATAATATTTGAAACTGAAAAGATACAAGATCTATGGATAGAGTACATAGAAGAATTGTTTGGTAAAAAATCTTACGTCAATAAGCTTAGACATATTGTCTAAGCTATTTTCACAACGTAGATGAAGATAACTTAGATCGAGACAAACTCGACGATGAGATGGAACGGGTGTTGAGGAAGATGAAATCAAACAAGGCCGTAGGGGTGGACCGCCCTGTCATCAAATCCCCAATATCTGTGAAACGTTCTTTGCCTTAAGCCGTTCTTCGTCATATGTCCACACCACCATGACCAATTTGGTCCAAGTGGTTTTGGATTGAATGTTTGATTCCCATTGCTAACCCTTTACACATGATTCCTCTCCCTTATTCTTTTTGCCTGGAAATTGCATTCCTTGCCACATACCTTTTTCGCGGATCGCGTTGTATGTATGTAGCTAAAGATGGTTTTTTTACCTACGCTTAACCTTGGTTGCATTTTATCATAAATTTCATCAAATTATCAATTGATCAATAATTAGTCGTTTCTCGGGAGGAGATCGCCTGGGAATATTTTTCCCTTACTTCGCAAAGTTTAATGTAAGGGATGGAAAATGGGAGCTATATGTTTGTTTAGATTACTAAATATCTTATATTATTAGATATAGAAGGTTTTGAGTCTCTTCAAGAGCACTAATATTAATTAAAATAATGCCATTTGTAAAACGGGTTATTTGCGTATGGTGTAAAGCCGTCAGCCGACTCTACGCAGGCGACACAGTGTCCGTGAAGGGGGCCAGTGTTACTTTTCAGTTGTTTTTGATGCTATTCATCGGTTACACAGGTGTTGAAGGTTGCCAGTGTAAACAAATGAGTCCTTAAAATATACAAGTTATTGCTAATATTGATTTGTTATCATGGTGAAAAAAGTAATATCCATGAAGCTTGATTTCGTGGTTTAACTACTGGTTTCAAAAATAAGTTACACCTAAGCGAAGAATGAATTCGGGAATAAAGTATTTAAGTAGGATATAATTCACATGCCGTTTGAGTTGGTGAGGTAGGAAGTTGTGTTCTCTTACATTTCTGCGAATTGATTATCTGTTAAGATGCGAGCCAGTCCACCCGTTTGGATTGAAATAGTTCCTACTGGCGTTTGAAACAGCAGCGCCATCTATTGCTAGTGATGTAAGACCTCATCAAGTGCCAGCGTTGATAGTCCCACTTAAGTAAAAGATGTAGGACGCTTCTGCAGCCTTGACATAAATAATTGGAATGATTTTCATTGACTGAGATACATGAAGGGGGAAGGTGGTAGAGGAATGTGGAAAACCTTATGCAACCTACAATTATAAACGTGAATCGTACAACCTCTCCCATTCCGGTCTCTCTCCCGGCATATCAAAGATTCTATGTACGAGTAACATAAAATATAATCGATATACATTTGAGAATTCCTTTGATGGAACGAATGAGATATAATTGAAGAATGTATTTGTAGTAAATGGGAGTAGATTTGAGGGATAGGAGACTTATTCGCTACCTGTGAATGTCTCAGATTCCTCAGATGGGAGTCGTGGATTGGTAGTGGTAGAAAAATGAGAAAGACAGGGGATTCCGTTATCACCGGGGTTTTTCAACGTATTTGTGGGGGAAAGGTGAAATACGGGTGGTGAGAACGATAATCTTTGGGGAATTCATAATATTAGTTAAGTTTGTTGGCGATGAAGCTTCAGTTTGTCAGTTAGCCAAGGCGTAGCCAGCATTGTTGAGGGCAATGGAAAGTCAAAGGCAATGGGTTCTCTTCTGGCATATCAATCAGCCGTTCATATAAAGTTTCTATATAATTTGCATTCCGTTTGAATTTGTGAGAATACACGTAATACTTCCTTTTTGGAAGCTGATTGCTAACCTTTGCTCCACGTCAGCCGAAGAGCTTCTTGTGTATTACGGCCAAAGAATCAACAGGTGTTTTCAGCTTAGTTATCTGCAAGGACTTTACTCTTTAAATTGTCCATGGTTCGCATTAAGCTATAGTTTGCCTCGAGTCCAGCTACATATCAAAATATTCAAATTCGATACGTATGAGGAAAGCTAATTGTAGAGATTCACGAAAGTCGCCTCTGCGCCATTTTTTGCGCGAATCAATTGTTTAAATTAGCCCTATGTGCGGAATAGGTGTAGCTTCCGGTAGTCATACGAATGCATTAGGGAGGATGCTGCTTGTTTTTAAAACTGACTTTAAAAATTTCCATTTCCTTCTCACTTTCAAATATTCGGAAAAAGTAATCTTGAGCAATCATACTATATACATATACTTTCCTTTCGACAGCCTTCGCCCCTTATTCCTTTCTATGCCAATATTCCTTTATGATTCTTGTAGACCAAAGATTCCTGTATTCTTAAAAAGTTAAAACGTGCTATCGTTTCATAATACCTGGTTAAGGAAAAGAAAATGTTACAAAATTGTATGCGTATATGATAGAAATATCAATTAAAAAGAAGAAACGTTTTCTTAAAAAAAGGAAAATGAAAATGCTTTTCAATTTTATCCCTATTAATTTTGTTTTGCTAAATATTTATGAAATCCAGTTTTTATTTTGCGCTTAAGTCAAATTTTTAATTGCATTTTCTGAGTTTCAATTTTATTGTTAATTTAAATATCATGTGAAATACATTATTTCTGCACGTTTGAAATGTTACCACACGATTCTGCGAATGAATTGTGAGGTAGTAGCGCATTTTTTGCGATTAAACAGTTCCCTCCGTTGAAATCGCAGTGCCATTTGTTGCCAGTGAAGAAAGACAGCTGGTAATAGTTAGCGTTTCTGTCAATCAAAATAATTTGTTCATTCACTAATTTATGAATTAAGTGCACCCTCCGGAGCGATTACACTGCCGCCCACGACTTCAACGCCATCGGTGAACCCGTTTCCTCCGATTTTTTAGTGCATCTATTGTCGGGATACGATTCACATTCGATTCATATCCTCCACCCCTGACGTGGTTGAGGAGGCTGGTGGGGGCCGCCGCCGGTGGCGAATGGACTGGCCACCACTTCCCACGGCGAGTCGCGGGAATGAGTGGGCCGTGCCTGGACAACTCGCTCGCTGGCCAGCGGCGGCCGAGCCCCTCCCCCTATCCCACCACCCCCCGTGAACCCATTCCCCCTGTGGGAAAGCCCGAAGTTCAATAACTTGAGACGGGGAAAAAATGCGGAGGTGGTTGACTATCAAGAGGCGGGAGGGCTAGCAGCGGCCCTCTCTCCGGCCAGTCGGATGACCCAACTCCTCAGGAAGGGATTCCTAGACGAGGATTCACCATCTGCCTTGCTCCTATTACCAGCGTCCTACAATGGTAACGCATTCTAGTAACCATAGATGAATAGATAGAAAATCTAAGGCTAAGAATTTCCTAGGGCTGAGACCAATGAAAACAAAGTTTATGAGCATTTGAACTTTGTTTGAAATAAGTTCGTATTTTTTGCAGTGCAATTGAGGCATTTACCTGAGGGATGTCGATTTTAAGTGATTATTACTAAAAAATAATCAAGATATCTTAGTAAAATTTATTCTGCATATAAATTGATACTTAGTAGTAGTAGTTTTAGGGGAGGCGACCGACAGCTAAGGTCATTTGCACCATGGAAAATTTGCAGGGATGGATGGCAAAAGAAGAGTGAAGAGAAACCCAGCGACGGCATTAGCATACTCTTGTCGAAAGGCGCCAAGGGGTCCGTAGTTTAACTTCCCATCCGACGGACGTCGTACTCGCTCAAAGTGCTCTCCGCAAAGCACCTCAAGTAGGGATCGGGATACCACTGAAAAAAATCTGTCGCCTCCGGGATGCGAATCCGGGTCCTCACGCTGAGTGACCTGTACGTTATCCACCGCACCATTCCGATCCTCTATAGATATTAATGTACATAATTTTGTGAGTTACAGTTGTTGGTGTTCATTTTTTATTGTTTCAAGAAGCCGTGTATTGAAGTAAATCGCAGTATGGAGAACATTCGTAGTGTGACTAAATACTCTCGAATCAATAGTGAAATGGCGACTGTTTATGGAAATGATAACCATCATATGACACAGCAATGGAGTGGAAAATTAATTTTCAAACTGGCCTCATCAGACAATCTAATTTGTGGAACACCACACTAACGGACGATGCTGCCGCAGTGGAGAAAGTGGAGGGCTTGATCCTATAAGACCGAAGAGCAACCGTCCAAATGATCATGAACGAGACTGATATTAACCACGGCAGTGTGTGGAAAATTATTCCCAAAAAACTGCACATGTCAAAAGTGTCAACACGCTGGGTTCCACAACTCCTTTTCAGGAGTAAACACGGCACGAACTGCAATCGAGACCACGGCGCGAACGGCAATCAAAGCGATGTAGCTTTGAAATTTTGCCAAATCCGCCCTATTCTCCCGATCTTGCCATAAGTGACTCGTTCTTATTCCAAAAGTTGGAAAAAGTATTGCGGAGACCGTGATTTGACTACACAAATTACGTCATTAAAGAGGTGGAACAATGGTTTCAATCTGCTGAGTTCTACTATGATGGACTTCGAAAGATGGAGAAACGCTGGGAAAAAAGGATAACTCTGAATGGTGACTATGTAGATTAGAATAACGTATGCAAATTAAGTTTCTATCTCGATAATATTTTAGTAATAATTAACAGTTTATGACACTCCCTCGCAGGGGTGTATGATACCCCCTCGCAATTCAACTTCTTTGATTTGACTTGCTATTGATTACCATGCAGGAATGGAATGGTACTGGTATAAGATGGCCAATAAGTCTCTGTTTTCTCCAAAACGACGATTTGAAATGATATTCTACTGTGAAAATCGATTAGTCCATAATTTTATTCCTATTGTTTATTTCTTGATTTTGTAAGCCTATTCTGAATAACAAATAAAAGTCACGTTTCAAAATCTCGGTTATTTTTTAGTAGGAATTAGATGTTAATTAAATACGCTCTCGTATATTCCGGCACCACTAACTCGCCAACAGCGTGTGACCCCATTTTATTTCTATTCCGTCATTTTTGCCGTTTTATAACCGCCTGACTTGTAGGCGCACAACAGTAACAGAAACATAACAATAAGCCCAGTAAACTACCCGAAGGTCGGTTTGGTAGGTGATGGTAGAGTTCACACAGTACTAAGCCCTATACGGCGTGTGAAATTCACACATCAGGGTAGGGGGGCCAGTTCCTTTCCCTGTGCCGGTTATGGTTTCCCAGGAAGATCTGGTACCCGAAAAATAACATAGGTGGAGCTGCAGGTGCCCAAAGACTTGCCCGGGAATCGAACCCCGAACCCTCCGGTCTGTAGTCCAACGCTCTCCCCCTGAATTGCCGCGACCCACTAATAGAAACAGCGGTTCAGAAAATGTAGTACCTTCAACAAATAAGACAGGAGCAGTTGTATGCATATTAGTAAACTGCACGCGGTATCGTTGACCATTTTTATAGAAAAAATTATACATTGCCACATTCTAGATTGTTTCCAAAGGGCGGCACTTCCATGTTATTTCCTATGTAAGATTCTGGCGGTGCAGTGTAGAGATTTTCCCCTTGCTCCCAGTTAGTCGGATGTACAGGTATGTATCAGTGCTAATAAGCCAGCCTCCCGCAATCCATTTCTCTCCCATTTTATAATTCAAAATATCGATTTAATAATCGTTTCTCAGGTTACTAGCGTTATTTCGACACGGATTCATGTCTAATGTTTAAACTCCTCTTGTATTTAAAATAATTCCTTTTTTCATCTTCTTTTCCAACTCGCGTAGTAATTCCCTCTCAGAAGCTTTTGTGCCTCTTTTTTTCCATGAGAACATCATTTTGTCAGACAAGGTGTGTCCGAAAACTATCCGACCTGCGTTCATATCTCCTCATTGGTGCCAATCTCCGTCATCCGGGCCATGGCATCCTTCGAAGTAGTCCCCATTTCATTGAACCACACGCTCCCAGCGGTGCTTCCACATCTTAAAGCAGTCCTCGAACGCAGATTTTGGTATGGCCTTCAGCTCGCGCGTCACATTGCTCTATGTCGTCAAACCGCTTTCCTTTGGGCGCCATTTTCAATTTTGGGAGCATCCAAAAGCTGCAGGGAGCTATGTCGGGATCATACGGAGTTTGGCGAAGCTGTACAATTTTGTGTTTCGCCAAAAATTGCTGCATAAGGTTCGATGAAAGCGCTGGCGCGCTCGCTATATCGTGGTGAATCGTCCAATCACCGCTTGGCCAGAGACGCGGTCGTTTTCTTCTCACAGCATCACGAAATCTTTGCAGAACTTCAAAGTAATATTCTTTATTGATCGTCTAACCTCTTGGAGCAAATTCGTCGTGTACAAAACCCTCACAATAAAAAAATTATAAAAAAACGCCGGTCGGATACTTTTCGGACACCCCTCGTATATTTATCAAACCTCTTTGCGGAATTTTGCACTCTTCGAAAAGATAATGAGCGAAAGTTAAATGAACTGAAAATTTCTGCTAAACGTATACATGTATAGTCTTCAATGCGTATGCGTTGTTTTTCACAAATTTCGATGCGGGAAAATAAAATTTGATTAACTTTAAAATCTCAATTCCTGTGTACACTTAATCCCTCACTTCCCACGTAATTTCTTCTAAAAAAACCAAGGCTCTTATGACCGAAACCGAAAGAGAGTTAGATAACCCCGTGTCTTCTGAAGACACGTATTAACGTCTCCGCGGTAGAATTTCTACCGTGGTTAGCGCAAACTGACCTTCGCATCACCAGCTATTACAAGCGTAATGGATGACCCGCGTAAGGAGCCAGAGGTAAGTGTGAGCAGGGGGGAGGCTGGAGTTCCCCTCCCCTTCCACTGAGAGCGGGAGAAGGGGCGAGGGTGGAGGAGTACTCTTTCATCCGCCCTCCCGCCACCCCCCCCATAACCCCATACCCAATCCCGTGGTAACAAGGGGGAATGCATCCTCGAATGCATTCCCCCTTGTTGCCACGTGAGTGCCTCTCGCGCCCAGGTAGGATTGTCGTCGTTGTGACGATCGCTGCGCCTTGGGAGAGCAAAATGTATTTTTTTGCGGAAGAATATCTTTCGTGCCTAAAATTTGTAATAATAACCTGCACTTAATAAAAGAAATATTGAATATAGTTCATAATTGATGATTCTCCTTCCCTCCCACTTTCTATCTTAATTTTGGTCCACACCTACGTATAGCCACCGCACCATCTCGATCCCCCTCACCGAGGGGGATCGAGATGGTGCGGTGGCTAACGTACTGGCTTCCCTTACTGGCCCCGGGTTCAAATCCCGGCGGTGTTGGATATTTTTCAGTGGTATCTCGATTCCTACTCGAGGTGCTTGGTGGAGGGCACTTTGAGTGAGTACGCCGTCCGTCGGATGGGACGTTAAGCTGCGGATGCCTTGGCGCCTTTCGACAAGAGTATGCCAATGCCGGGTTTCTCCCCACCTTTCATCCATTCTTATTCGTCCCTAATGGCGCAAATTTTATTTATTTTTTATTTTATTTTTATTTATTCAGTATTTGTCCGAAAACAGCACATTTTGGCCTTTACGTCGAACTATTAACAACGATAACAATGGTCACATTTACAAATTCCCAAGCCCTAGGTGGAAGAAAACTCACCCAGGCGGGAATCGAACCCGCGACCCTTGGAATGGCAGACGAGGACGTAACACCGCCGCCACCGGGGTCGGCAAATGTCCTCAGCTGTCGGTCGCCTCCCCTAAATCACTAGCTATCTAACGTATTCACTGACATTCTCGACCGCCGCTTGTTCATGGGAAGGAATAATATTTGCTTATGGCTTATATCTTTCTTTCATAAATTGCAACATAATGTAGATAAATATTTATACATACGTACACACGTACAAAATGTTCCAAAATATAACGTCTGTCGCAAGCGTTGCGATGCTATGTAAAACTTAGAAACACAAAATAAAGAGACACAATTTTGGTTTTTTAATTTTTTTTAAATATTTCGGTGGCCCAGCCACCTTTCTCACCGGAAGGAAGAAAACTGTGGATCCGGGTGATGGACAGGACGGGTATGGGGAGGACAGGTTAGGGAGGGTGGGAAGGGAGAGAGGGTGGTTCGGGGGTGATCGGAAGGGGTGGCGGTCGACGAGAAGAAGGGTCTACCCCTTAGTGGGCACGGCTCAGACGGACATCCGAGCTGGCTCCCAAGAGTCAGATACAGGCCGATTCAAAGGTTTTGAATTTTAGTGGTGTGCCAGAAAGGGGAAGGCAGGCAATGATATACGCATTAAAGCAATCGTTGAGTGAAATATTGTGGAAGGAAGCATGTTTAGGCCCTGGTAGAGAGGCTAATGCGGGAGAAGGTTTGTATGAGTCGCCGTGATTGCTGATGCGGATGTTGAGGGATGTGGTGCACTGCCCAATTCAGGAGGGGCAGAGTTTGCAGTTAAGTTGATGAATTATATTGTGGGGTGTGCCTGAGGGAGTACTGTGGGATGGGAGAGAATTGGTGCGCGTTGAGAGGGGAGACAAGGAGTGATGAAGATGGGACGTTTTACATTTTGGTCTATTGCCGGGTGCTAGTGTGGAGAAGTGGATGGCAGAGAATTCGGATAACGGCTTGGCGGATTTTAATTTGTCCGATAAATCGGCGGGTAGTTTAAAGGTAACCGAGGAACATTTGTTTAATAATTATGCCGTTGTTTTTTTTGAATAGTCAAGATGGAGAAGAGGTCTTTTGGAATATGTCTGAGGGATTGAATTCCTGGGAAACATGTTGTGGAAGGATGAGAAGAATGGAAATGGAGAGGATGTGCGAGTTGGTGTCTTGCGAAGGTTTGGGTGGTTCGTACGAATCAAAAATCCGCACTTCAGTCCACATTAAAACCACCGATTAACAACAATACGTCACTTAAACCAGGTGCCACCCATCGCACACTCTCTTCAGTACTCACTCTCCACCCGTGTTCATCGTACCTGTAAGAAGCCTATCTCTCGATATATTCCTCTAAAATTTAAATAACGCTCTCCTAGATCGCGGTTACCCTAAGTCCCTTCTCAATAAAAAAAGCTTTCGACACATTCGCCCTCCCAAACCTCCCCAAGGCACCAACTCGGCCGCCCTCTGCGTTAGTACTCTGATGAATTATCTCTTGTTGGACGCACCACTATTTACACTAATGTTACGGAAAATCTCCGTTATCACAAATGACGTGCAAGGTGGATGCCTACCGGCCGGTGGAGGACCGAAGATGCCTCCAGACCAACACGAAGTCCAAAGATAGCTGAGTGAACTAGCGTTTTTGTAGTTTTGTCTCGTAGATTTTAGTACCTTATCCTGCCTCAGAGTGCTTTCTATTAGTTTCCCTCTTCGCTCCCTTTTTAGTGTCCTCCATATTCTCTCTCTTTGCTCACAATTACAAGTCTTTAGTCTTCAACATCTAATCAATCTATCATTGTATTTTCATCATTCCAGCACAACATACCCATTGATATCCAGTTTAATGCTCTCTACAGCTTTTAACATAAATTCATAGAAATTTTATGTTACATTATGTTTAATTTTAATTAGATGCCTTTTTAGATCTAAATCAGTACTACATATATGTCGTTTGCTTTGGTTCTTTTGATTGAAGACATTCTTCCCTTGAACTATTCAAAAAAGGTAGTGTTCTCCAAAACTGAAAGTCACCTATTGGAGCGTGGAAGAATGCGAAAGATAATTTGAAGAGCAATTTTAAGGAAATTTAAGGGATTACTCTGGACCTCTATCTTGTTTCTATTGTAAATATTCGAATCGGGATTCCCTAGTATTTTCTCTCAATTTACGGATTCAATTCAGATATTATTGTCATCACTGTACATTTGTGGGGTTTTCTTCAATCATCAGAAAGCATCCCTTTCGTGGTACGGAATTCACTATTCGGTTTGTTTACGTGCCCTGGAAAAAGCATGATTCCATTTATCCGGCCTTGAATGGCACCTGCAATAATCTATCCTTATATATTAAAACCAATGCATTTGGAAAAAGCTAACTGTATCAAAAACGACCATTACCTTCGGTGAGGAAATATTTCGCCCATTTTTATAACAACGGAGAGCTTAACTCTTAGAGGGAAAGGTTACACATGGTGAACTCAGTCACAAGATTTTTAAAAACTACTTTGAATTTGCTTACTTAAAATGAATTTTCTGATTGTTATCTACGGTTACACTGAACCATTTGCAATAAGCCCAAGCGAAGTATGTCACGGGCGCTATTCTACAAATTCTTACTTTTTATATTTTATTAAATTAATGATATCACAAAGCAAGACTGATGTTTATTTTAAAGGATGAAGCGTTGATCGAAATGAGAAAACTTGTGATGAACAGCATAGATATATCTAAAGAAGAAAGGGGAAGAAAACTCCAATGGCCGTAAGGATTAGTTGCCAATCTCTCGTCAGACCAAATGTTGTGTTGGTGTGACGGGAATCACGTCAGGGACCAACCACAACCTCTCGACCAGAATACCCTCTGTGGTGGTTTACGGGAGATTAATCCGCGTCAGGGACCAACACACAGCCACACGCACACTATCCTGCCTGAAATCCTTCACGAGGCTGTGAGACCCTGTTAAAGAATTTCAGATGGAGATGGAATCCTTCACGAGGCTGTAGAGTAGACCCCGTTAAAGATTCCAGGATATTCTCAAGCACACACTCTGTGGATGGCACAGACCAAACACACACACAAGCACTCGAGAAACGCACACACACTCAAAAGGGCCCAACTTCTGGGAGAATCTGGACACAGGTAAAAAGCAACTAGGAAGTGCGTCGAACACGCGTGTTTCGGCCACAAAGTGGCCCTCTTCAGCGAACCGAAGGGAAAACACCTCCAACACAAGGTTGAAAGTGAAGGATTTCAGGCAGGATAGTGTGCGTGTGGCTGTGTGTTGGTCCCTGACGCGGATTAATCTCCCGTAAACCACCACAGAGGGTATTCTGGTCGAGAGGTTGTGGTTGGTCCCTGACGTGATTCCCGTCACACCAACACAACATTTGGTCTGACGAGAGATTGGCAACTAATCCTTACGGCCATTGGAGTTTTCTTCCCCTTTCTTCTTTATTGAGAGGCCGTAGAGCTCATTATTTCTTGCTATAGATATATCTGTTCAGAGCCCTTCTCTCATAAATCGATTTGGTAAAGGCAAGCAGGGAGTATTGGGAACCTCGAGATCCCTCGAGAGTATGTATGTTTTCCAAAACATATTTCGGTGGCATATTTTGTTTCATCTGTCCCGTAATTATTTTCTTTTTTGTTGTTTGCAACCTCACCTTTCGCCTATGAGCTCTGCGAATCCATAAAATTCAATAGCAATATTTAAATACTTACATTCCGAATCCATCCATCACCAAGGGATTCAGCATATGCGTTTCGGATGCGTAATAGGAAGATTTATTGCGTTTAATAAAAAGTTAAAAAGTATATGATGTACGTGTTGAAGATAAGAAGAAACATGTTTTCGTTTGAACAAAATAAATCATGGTTACAGGGGAAGTAAATACAGTCTTTTCAGACTGGTCTTTTCATAACGGTAATGGCAAGTTCACTTTTATTGCGAAACACTATATCATTTAAAATGAGTGAGTAATGTGCACTCTGGATAATCAGTTTTAAAATGATAAAAATGGATGTGGCCAAACAAAGATACTGGAAAATTAACCAATTTTATTAAGTCGTATTAAAGTTTAAACCTTTTAAAAATGGTAAAAAATTGGATTTTTTTAATTTTTCAGGTGCTGATTTCTTAATAAAAGATTTGGACTGAAATGTGGCCATAGCATGACATATTACCTTAATTAACTAACGAAAAGGCAAGTACCGATTCAGTGAAAGTCACCATTTCGAAAAAAAGAATGGTCGTTATTTGGCTGTTATTCCGATTTTCATAAAATCCCAGGAAACAAAACATTTATTTTTTTTGACATCACAAACGTGGCCTCGTTGATTTTTCGTACAAAAAATGTGATCAAGGATCTTCTTTTGAGAATCACAAAGTCTTCTTTTAAACTCGTGTGGCGCGCTTCGTAGTGCGAATTTCTTTTTCTTAATTGAAAACTATGCTCTGTTAGAGATCTATTAGCCAGAAATGTAAATTTACGGCCACTTTCTTTATTTAATTTCAAATTTTCTCTTATCTAAGAGTCTTTACGACCTTATTGGCCTAACTCTATTCACCAATATTTTAACTCGTGCTCTAGAATGATAAATTAGCCATCATGAATTTTAGTGATGCATTAAGTGGAGCGGTGGCTGCGCTAATCGAAGTGTTGATTCATTAACCTTAGAATAAAATAAGGGGGGGTTTGAAGGAGTAACGACACAGCAATTTCCATGCATAGCTTCGTTTTTGCGATGTTGCCTTACCTCTTTTGAAGTTTTTGCCTTGCAAAGAAAATATGTTCGAGGGAAAAAGCTAAATGTGGAAATTGCAGTGTTGTTGCTTCATCAAACGTTCCCAGCATAAAATATTTCATCCAAGTAACGCCTGAAACTGTCTCTTTATATAAATTAAGAGTTATTTTGGACAATGTGATTGTGGTGCGAAGGCTGTGAAGAGCTGAAGAAGGAAGTACTTTGGGGCAATTTGTTTTTGCGTTTTTGAATCCCAACGGTGATGAGTCAATTATTTTACAATTTCTTAAGAAATCTCTCAACCCGCTCAATACACTGACTCGAATGATTCAAAACCTGAAAGCTTGGAAGGGAAGGGAATCCTGAGCTATTGCACACGAAAGCTGATATGGGCGATATTGTACTCGAGAAGAAAAAAATTGGACATTTTCGACAGATATTTAGTTAATTTCTTAGAGGAGGTGATCGACGGGTAGCTCTTCTGTGGGGTGACAGATTTAAACTATCATGATTCACGGAAGACCTCATTTAATTACTCGCGTATATTCAACTCCTGTTTATTTCCTCCATTTGGATTTTTTAAAAAAAGGTTCTGTACATTTTCAAGCAATTCAAGATGACTTTAAGCATTGATAATTGCCCTCTCCCCATTGTTTGCACAAATTTTGGATCTATTGCAGAATAAAAAAATAGTGTAACAGGGTAGCAACGCATTTTGGATACACGTATTTCTCTTAGAGTTTTTCATCAGCTGAAAATTTAACGACACTTAAGTTTCCGTGTTTTTTTAAAAATTAAATACATGCTATTAATGAAAAATGAGTAGAACTGACATTACTGCTGTACAGTCTATTTCTATAAGTTTTATGAGTAAATTATGCCATTAAATATACGACGACTACGAGCCGTTTCATTTTTAATGTTGCATCCCCTCAATTAATTTATTGAGGAACGCAATGCATGAATATGAAAACCAACTGGTTTTAAAGGAATTACCTTTTGTCCGTTACTAATTCAACCGACATTTCTTGCTTTCAATGTTTTACAGAATTTAATTTTCATCTATAGAAAAATCTTATCATTCAGAGATTTACATTTATCAGTTGAGGCTTCTTCAGATCACGATAAAAATGGAAAATGGCGAAAATGTATATGTATGGATACTACATGGTAATGTGATGAAAATCTTGCTTCTAGGAATTCATTACATCCTCTGTAAAGTAAATCATAATCATTGTTTCCTGATCGGAAGTGGAAACCGCGGAAAAAATTCTAAAATACCTCAAAATGTTCATCCAGTTCCTATTCTGCCGGTTCATTATCTCAGTAACACAAATGACGGTAAACGCATTTTAATATCCAATGTAGCTTAAGCTATCGCAGCACTTTGTATCCGAAAGTACAAGTGATCTCCATTTCGTTTTATCACATTAATTTTGTTCATCCGAGTGCTCTAGTATTTACTCTAGCAAAAAAAGAAACCTGCGACGAGTGGGAAAGTCGTGTATTCCAGACCCAATGGGGAATAAACATTATATTACTAGAGAGAAGTAGATGTTCTCATAAAGAGAACATCTACCATCACTCGAGTAAAAAATGATAGAACTTCATACATGCGCTACCAGCATGGTACAAGTTCATTCACGTAAATGGCACTTAAATGGAGAAAAAGAGGCATCGAAAAACGGCCGAAAACTGTTGTGTTCAAGCTAAATAAAATTTCCAAGCAAACAACTACGTTCTACACATACTCTCAATGCTTAAAATTTTGATTTAGTCTCAAGCACTTCAAATTATATCGACGCGTTCGCAGAAAATTATATCAGAGCCGCCAGGTTATTAATATTTTTCATAATACCTCGCTAATATCCTAGCAAAAGATTTTTTATAATCACAGGAACGAAAATTGCATGAAAGTGTTTGAAGTCTCTATTTCAGTGTTATTTCGGACCTTCCGCAACACACTAAAATCGACAGAATATGAATGTATTATATTTTGAACGTAACAAAAGGTCTCGACTCGTCAATAACTCTTTATTATGTCGTATGTCGGTCGGCGTTTTATCGGGCAATATGCATCTACGAGGGTCATCCGGAAAGTAGTACCCGTTCGTGCCGCATGAAGTGCTGACGACGCGAGTAGCCGCTGGACGAGGTCAGATAGCTTCAGTGGCTTGTCTGCCTTCTCTGAGCCAAGTTGCGTGACGCTAGCATTGCCTGTGTTGTTTCTGTGATTGTTTACAATGTTTAAAAAAATTGAGAACGCCGCCAGTTGTGAAGTGAGGGCAGTGATTAAATTCCTCAATGCAAGAAACGTTCGCCCATGTGATATTCATCGCCAATTAAAGGAGGTGTATGGAGACAATGTAATGGACGAGTCGTCTGTTCGGCGGTGGTGTCGCAACTTCAACATGGGGAGGGGGAACACACACGACGATGAGCGTTCGGGGAGACCGTCTGTCATTACAGACCAACTGGTGAGCTCAGTTGACGAATTCGTGAGGAACGATCGGCGCGTCACAATTGATGACATCTGTGAGCATTTTCCCAATGTTTCTCGAACAATTGTTCATGAAATTGTTAAACACCATCTGCATTATGCAAAAATTTGTGCAAGATGGGTCCCTCGCGTATCTCAATGAGCTGGCGGCGAAGGACTATGCAGCAGGAATACAGAAACTTGTCACACGTTATGACAAATGCCTTAATTCGCTTGGAGATTATGTTGAGAAGTAGTTCAAAGTATCCTCTTTCAAATAAAATTTTTTATGTTTGTTAATATTTACTTTTGTCTTTTTATTTCACGAACGGGTACTACTTTCCGGATGACCCTCGTACTTCTAGTAGGACGAATATTTATTTTCAAACCACCTGCACCATGTCTTTTAAATTCGTTCGGTCGTCACACTGTGACCATCCCCCTGAATGTCATCCCGAAGGAAATGATGAGGAACAATATACGTGAATAGACACCTTTTTTCTATTATTCCGAAATTATTGGAATTCAATAAAAACTTGTGGTAATTTTCGGAGGTCTTTCAAAACGAATCTCGGAATGGTCCACACCCCGTCATGACCTGAATGCGTAAAATGGTTCTCGATCGTGCATCCTTCGACTTCAATGAGAAGTGTTTCTGGAGCCCTGCAGAGATACCATGCGTCAGCGGCATGGGAGGGAGGCACGAAGAAAAAGGATCTCCAACCGTCAACATGATCCCACGGAGCGGAGGCCGCCCTCCGTCCCTGAAGAGCCCCTTGAGTTAGCCCCCGACGACCCGCCGGCAGCCACCCGGGAGACACCTCCGCAGTCGTGCGCCGATGGTGTCGTGAGAGCGCCGTGACGTCAGCGGCCGTGCTCGTCGGGAGGGGAGGCTCTTGGTAGTGGGGGCGCGTAGGAGGGGGTTGAAAGAGCTAGGGGGGCCGGGAGGGGAAGGTTCGCAGGAGTGCCTCGGGCAGCCCACACTTCCTCCTCGCACTCGTCCCTCTGCACTCGACCGAGCGCTCTGAACACGCTCAGACCTTCCCGCTTCGCTCTCAAACCTTCCGTGCATCTCGCGCCAGTCCGCCCGGCCACGTGCACTCCACCGACGCCGGTCGACATCACCGCCTCCCTCCGCCCCCCCCTCCCCCGACGGGAGTTGACGGCGGCGGACGGAGTGGCCAATTCAATCGGAGGAGGATCGGCGGCCGTCGTCAGGGAACCACCACCACGACGCCCTTCGACGCACCGGCAAGACTCGACGCCGCCACTCGACCCCCCCCCGGGATGCCCGTGGTCGTGATGGAGGGCTCCGGCAGAGGAACTCACGACTGGGTGCGTCAAAACCCTCCGTAAGACCCCCGCCCTCTACGGAACGCTCCCTCCTTTGACCCCTGCCTTCCTCACCCCACCGCCGTACAAATGGACCTTGGTGGCACGGCTCCTCTCCAATTGCCCCTCTTATATTTACCCCTTTCCCTTCCGCGTTACCCTTTTCCCTCACCCGAGTCATGGACTGGGCCAACACGCCGCTCGAGTCGATTCTGTGTCTTGCCATGTTGCACCCATGCCTCGCACTCGGGTCTTGGTGGTGAGGGGGGGTTGGTCGCGGTGACCCCCCTCCGAACCTCCTATTAAATCCCAAATAAACCTCCACCGTTCCACCTCGCCACTGCCCGCCCTGCCCGTTCCCTCCCGCTCTCGGAATCCGCGCCTTCGCCAGTCGCGCATCAGGTGGTCGCGGCGGGCCCGTGTCTTGGATCTCCTTATGGCCGGCGCCATGTGACCCGTACCCCGCTCCAGGCGCCGGCTCGCGCTTTTTTTTAGTGTTTCTGTGTCAACTGTTGTCTCCGTGTTGTGATACCCTTTCCCCGAAAATGCTTACCATGTCCGTGTTCCTACGCGAGGATTTCTTACGTTCGCCGTGTTCTCCAATCGAGGTAAGAGGTGTCCATCTATTTCATCCGCCAGTGATTCTTTTTTCGGTGTATTTCGCTTCGTGATGTAGACGAGTGCACATATTTAGCGAAAGGTGTCGTAATTTGTGATGAAAATCGCGGCCTCGTTGAAGGAAGGATGTTCGGTGTTTTATGCCATGTGGAAAAGGGTGGCCAGATGCCTGATACTAATATTCCTGGAACATTTGTCAATGGAGTTTTTGCTGTGATTTTTAAAACGAAAGAAATTACGTTTGGCCAAGTGGATTCTGACTGCTGCGAGCGAAGAAACCTTAGTGAGCTACTGAAATTGATCGAATCGTGGATTTTGAGCTTGTGGTGCTCTGGTCATGTTCGTTTTGGAGAGAATAATTTTACAGATCCTGAAATGTTTAAATTTTGAACAAAATTATCAACGTCATTGGATCTTTAATGACACTAAATGAGAGATAAATGAGCCAATCGGCCGGAAAACCAGGCAAAATGTGCTATTGGCCAATGTTCGGCGATTATAAATATGAAATTATTTTTTTAAGAATCGTGAAAATCTGGAAAAAACCGCGTAGAAAGTATTCTATAAACTGTAAAGAGTGACACTTAAATGTTCTTGAATAATGAATGAGAATCGACTCCTTTAAGATATATAGATGCTAAGGCAAAAATCTCTTTCATTTTTTCAATTAATTTATTTTTACCATGAAACTTGATGCGTTCATAGAATTGTGAGAGCGAAAATTGAGTGTTCAAGGCATTTTAGAACTATTTTGACCCTTTCCCATCGCATTGATGGAACACGGTTTCTTGATGCTGCATATTTAGGGGCAGTGCTATGGGATGGCTAAGTAAAAGATGTCTTGATGATAGGGCGGTATAACTAGAGAAGTTAATATTCAATTATTGTGTATTTTTCTCGTTGTTCAATGATTTCTAGTAAAACTTTTCCATTAGTTGGAAATATATATTTTACCTAAGTTATATTTATCACCTTTTAACCTTGGTTCCCCAGCTCGTGACAATAAGGGCCCTTTGTGATTTCGGAGGAAGTCATTCACTCGCAGTGGATTGAAAAAATCTTACTGTTCATTAATCACTTCCTAAATATCAAATGTGAGTAGTCATTACCTTATTTGGTTATCAATCTTAAAATTGGTATATTGCAGGCCGATCAGCTTTCCCTTCATGTGTGTGTACCAATTAACGTCTCTTACTATATACATACGTATATATGTGTATATATATATGTATGTATATATATGATATGTATATATATGTGTGTGTGTATATATATATATATATATATATATATATATATATATACACTCTTATATATATGCACACACACTTACATACACAGCTCTGTATAGCTCGGAGACACTTCACCAATGTGACGTTTTATAAGGTTTACGTGGATAAATATACCCATACAAAAGAAAAAACAACTTAATTAATATTTTGATATGCATAAGCACTTGATAAACGTAAAATGCTCTCAAAGTTGCATTCATTTCGCCAAAAATCTTCTACAAAGTCTACTTTTTTCAATTACTTAGTCACAGACTTATACATATATTTCATGTTGATATTATTTGGCTCATCCTTCGCCATTCTTCCCGTGGAGAATCCGGTTTTTAGAAAGAAGAAAAATGTAAAAACTCAGCAAATCTGCTTTAAAAATTCCCTAGTCATATATATTTAACTATTTAATTGTATTCTGGAGTTATGGTGAAAAGAAGTACTTTAAAAGATTTTTTTCATGTCTATCAAGGGCTGATTTTGGTTTGGTTCTCAAGTGCCAACTATAAAGGTCTTATTGGGGACAGATTGAGCTATTCTCTGCACTAATGGTTTAATAGCAGTTGAAGGAAAGAGTATTTTATTATTGAATTTGATAACCTATTTTGAGAGGCTAAAAAAGTGACGATATAATGTCAATTAACTATATGTTTGCCTACCAATGGTCTATGGAAATTCATTTCTTCGGAATGCTCGTGCTTACTTAATATTTGCTATTTTGAGTCCATATCCAAATTGTATTCATTTTAGAATTTTGCCTAGTCTTCGTAATATTTTGCGTGGAGGACCCGGTGTATAGAAAAAAAGAAAATGTTAAGTATAGCAAATCCTCATGGTAGGATGTATTTGTATTTGCAATTAGTGAGGAGGAAGTAGTTAACCTTTTTTGCCATTTTTTAAAATTTCTCTGAAAATGCATAATATGGGAAAGAAAAGGAAAGAGAATATTTTGAATAATTTAATTTTCATTCATAAATGGACCATGTCATGGGAAATCGAATAGAACCAGAGACCGACTCGTTTATCGTGTATAGAATGGCGTCTCGCCAAAATCGAACCTGAATAATCTCGTCAATGAGATTTTAATTTATCGCTCCCATGCTTGTGGAATTCGATATTCGCCGAGGCTAGGTCATAGATTTGTTTGTTATTTTAATTAGGGCTCATTAAAACTCTCCGTTAAATTTGACGCGTTATTGCCTGACGTATTTTTGCTATGTTGACTAGAGATTCTTATTTTTAGGTTTATTTTTCGATTAGTAGGTAAATTCTAAATTAATCGCCGAACTCATTAAAACACTAATGAATGCACAATGCAGAAATGAATATATTTTCGTTTAATCTCAAATTTCGTATCTTATTTGTTTCATGAGTCGTAAATCGTTTGTTTCCACCTGCGCACCTAAAAAAACTATTTCTGTCGCAATTATAAATGTCATATTACTCTATATGCTGGTATCAACGTGGAGGATTTTGAAGCCACGACCAACTAAAGGATTATTAAATAAACCGTAAGTACAAATTGAGTAGCTTCAGGCGTGATGTGGTGGAAGTCGAACATAATGAATAACTGATCGAAGCTTATTCCTCGAAGTATTTTCCTCTTCGAAACCCGGTGGTAAAATAAAAATTTTATCTAGTGAAAAAGTGTTTCGATCAGTAATACAAACCGTAAGTATCTTAAGGTATTTAATTGCGTTAGTGGTAATTACCGATGTCATAGCATTTATATCATTAAAGAAACGGAGGGAACACAAAATTAGTTGTGAGCCTGAAAAAATATAGTAAATCATTGGGTAACTATGCCTTACTCTCTCTGACATCTGATTGTGAGGAGTTTTTATTATTGTATTCTATTTAGTACGAAAATGTAAGTCGATGTTGAGCCCGTGTTTGAAGATCGATGCTGTGTTTTACATGTTTTGCAAACGTCTTTGGCCCTTGGTGAGAAAGTATTATTCGCGCCCATATTTACTCACTCTCTTTCGGGGATGAACCAAAGTCGGTTTCCCGTAAGCCCTTCGTGTGTGATGTATCCTTTCCCTCGCCTCAGCCGTGTCCGCGGTTCTCCGTGTACATTGGAGCATTCGCCGTCCCGATACCTCCCCTCCGGACCCTCGCCTCTCCCCGCTTCCGTGCAATGAGAGGCCGTCTAGTCGAAACTTTGTGGCCACCTGTTGATGGACTTTCCGACCGAGGGGTGGTCCCCGGGCCCCTGCGATGGTGAACAATTTCTACCCTGGCAAAGGGACTGACTGCCCTCGAGGAGAGTTTCGTGTCGTGCCTTCAAGACGATAACTTCGACAGGGATACTCTATTTAGTGCTGGTTTCCATACTCTTTGTAAAGGACTTCCGGCTCTTCACTGAAATAAATCAGCAACAATTCATGAATCATCCTCATTCTGATTCAAATTTGATACGTGCATATGTATGTATAATTAAACATTTTTGTACGAGATACATACCGACTGTATGACTTACTATAATGCATAGTAGATCCATTTAGTCTGAACCAAATGGAGATCATATCGAAGAGAAAGGTATGCCCAGGGCTACTTGCGGATACACTACCACTTGACTACTACTACCGCTTGACATGGAATTCATTTTAATTACATCTCTGGAATTACACCTCCTTTGAGTGAATCCCAAGCAATTGTAATATTCTAACCCAAATAAACGGGCGTATTATGTAATCACGGATTCTAAATGTCTATTTGGAGCTTCAATGCCATTTTCAGTTCCCTTGCTTTCACTACTGGTTCATGAAGCATTATTCGAAATGAAGGATTCAAGAGCGGATCTGGAATATTCCTAAGGCGACGTCCATTTTAAATGAGTTTGTAATTTTTCACTGACTTTATTTTAATGTGCAACGCGTTTCACTGACTAGCGGCATCATCAGGTGCTGTACGTTAGCACCAGCACCATCTCGATCCCCTTAATGATTCATTCTTGACAATTTTCGAAGTTTTGTGATATCTTGTGTTCTGTATGAGCAGTGTAACTTTTGTCGATTGTTTAAATGATTCATCATTGGCGATAAATAAGGAACTCCATAAACCGCTGATCTTCGGTACTTGTAGAAATAGCACATTTTCTGTGTCCTGGGGAAAATATTTGCGACTTCGGGACAAATCATGGAAAACAAGGACTCCTTGGGAATCGTGATCTCACTTTTGCCATAGATCCGAGATTTTCGACTATGTGCTCGTCATGTTGTGTATTATTTGAAATGCATTCATTTCGGTCGGCGTGTACTTGCCTATTGTTCAATATAGTTGGCTGCAATGTCCTCCCAGTTCTGAGCGGCTGCTAAAAAGAGGAAAATAACCCGTAAGGACCCCTTCGGTCACCATAAGCTCTAATTTTATCGTTCCTAGTGAATAGTTCCACAATTTATCTATTCTATGCGAATGGCCGTTGATTCTTGAGGGTGCCCTAGGAATTGAAATTCAATGATAAAAATTTTTTTTCTTTCATAGCTATAGCGATATCCTTAAGCACTTCTCCGGGAAGTCGTGGCGCACGCTTAAGGCACTGCCTCCATGCAACGAAAAATCTAAACGTTTGAATTTAGAAATGTAATTTAATTTAGGTAATACGGCCATTCTGTCTGCTTGGATGACCCGCCGGCAATTTCCAAAGCCTCTCACTTCTCTTTCATATGACAGATGCATCTCATAAACAGAAGAAACATGTCTCGAGTTAAAATGAGCATTAAGATTTTAATAGGAATGAATTTGTTCTCTCTAGAATCTATACATAATCCAAATAAATAGATGCGTTTATGGTATGTTTTCATTAGTCTATCTGTATTACACATTGCGGAAATACAACCTGAAACTCTCCTGGAATTGGACCATTAGATTTTTGTGGGCTTCCTGACAAGGGTTGACGCGACGAAAGTTTAAGGGAAATATGCCTATCGAAAGGCAGTGCAGTCGCTCGGGAACGGTGTCAAAGGCGGCCGGCCGCCACCGCTCCCTCCGCCGGGTCGCCCCCCGACCCCGCTCGCCGCTAGCCCCCAAAGCCAACGGTGGACGGGACGCGTTCGCCGGGCCGAGGACCACCGCCCAACACCCTCCTTCACCCAACACATTTTCCCACCCCCCGCTGTTCCGCAAGTCTCCGGGAGAGCCCCAGCCTCCTCCGCCCCCGTGGCAAAATTTTCAGCAACTGCTTCTGTTTGAAGCTTAAAAAGTGTCGGTCGATAGTAAATAAACCTCGGTCCCCTATCTTTGGGGTCATACCTTCATACTTATGTTTTCATGTCTGCTTTTGGCGTATTAGGAATCGTGGTCCTGTGTAGAGTTAATATTTCGGTGCGGCCAAATTTTATTCATATTTTTATATTTGAACTTTATATTTCTTTACGTTGCTGCCTGATTCAATTGTGCGAATTCAGCTTTTGCTTTTTCAGAAATCTTGGCGTGTAACAATGCTATGTATGCACCATGTGAGCGCCTATGTACGAAGTAATTTTATACCATTGCCCATACCAAATATTAGGGGGATCGGATGGTGCGGTGGCTAACTAACTGGATTCCCAAAGAGCCCGGGTTCGAATCGTGGAGTCGTCAGATATTGTTAGTGGTATCTCGATTCCTACTTGAGGTGCTTCGTGGAGAGCACTTTGGGAGAGTACGCCATCCGTTGGATGGTAAACTGCGGAACCATAGGCGCCTTTCGACCAGAGTATGCTAATGCCGACGCCGGGTTTCACTCCACCCTTCTTCCTTTCCCATCCACCCCAATTGGCGCAATTGACCGAAGCTCTCGGTCACCTCCCCTAAAACTACTACTACTACCAAATACCAGAACAAACTCCCATTTATTTTGTTCCTGAATGATTGGAAAAGAGATTGGAGAAATTTGTGTACATAGAAGAATGGCCAGCCAATGAATCGGGATAATAGCAATTACGTTACACAATATGATGCTATGATTCCCTTCGCATTTGTTGGGAGAGTGGTGTTCTTTTGCCTACACAATGTCTATTCCATTGTAATTTGTAGCAATCGTTTTCAGTGCTTTCGGGAGCAAGAAATTAAAAAAAAGTCGCCTCAATATTTACAGACCATCGGTGTATCAATGAGCTAATTCGGCTGGGGCCATGAAAACTAAAGCAATGTATTAGTTTCAGGTTTTTTAAATTGTGAGCATTCAAATCTTTTAAAAGTCATATACACGAACGCATTGCCCTGCACTCCCCAGGAAACGAGTCGGTAAGGCACATGCCGTTAATGGAACCTTGTGAATTGATCACGAAACATACAGTTCGCCAGATGTTCCCATTAGGATAGTTTTCCAAAATATTTCCAACTGATGCGATCGCCGATAATAGGTGGGCTATTATGACTTCTGTTATCGTTTTTTTTTCTTCTAAAATTGACTTACCTAACTTGCCTTTTTGTTCTGCAGAAACCTGACACTGTGGTATTAGAATTATTCACTCGTAATCAGTATTAAATTTGCAAATTTTTAATTTTTAATTTGCGTATTTTTTATCAATATTTTTACTTTATCCGGACTTTGATGGAATCATCACTTCATCCATCCTCCAAACGTTTGATTATAGGACGCTTTCATTCTTTGCTTAAAGGTTTTTAATCAAGATCGTTGGGCTTTATCTTATGTAATTCCTTCATATGCTTTGATAATTTCTGAATTCCTGTAAATATGATTTCATCACATCTGTTCTAATGGTGAAAAGAGTCGGAGGACGCCAATGCCTCTGGTGGCAGAGGTTTTCATGATCCTTACGTATACCACTGCCTGAGAGAATAATACTTATTAGTTCAATTGCTTGAGAAAATGAATTTTCCCCGCGCGGATGAAAACACACGCGGATTGGGTCATTAACTCTCCGAAACCGCCATCTGAAATGCGTACTTTTCAAAGGGCGTTTGAAAGCCGCATTGCTGCTAATAGATTTGTGGAGGGAAATTGTGGATTATTTGTGGAAAAAACTGGAAAATAATGTTGCGAAATATGCCTACATTGTAATGGAAGTAAAGTAATTTATAGTCCATGCTATATAAAGTAATGAAACATTGTTTCTTGTCATTGTTTTCGAATTGAGCTGCAAAAGAAGTTGTTAAGTTTATTTCCTATCCATACTGCTAAGGCCACAAACTGTGCATAGATCTTTAATCCAATATTATGATCCCTTTCAGTGGAACTGTTTGCACCATTGCCGTATCACTTTGGTTCAGTTGAATTAGATGAACAGGCCATGAGAATACGCGACTTTGTTTTCGGTTGAAGAAGTGTTATTACGAGGGTAATCCCAGAAGTACCGACCCAACAACGAAAACACAACCAGGTTTCCTTGGGATAATATCTTGAGAAACTATCTATCTAATGCAGCGACATTACAACACTGGTACCGTTTATCATGAGTAAAATATACTTTAATAGTTCTCTCAGTTTGAACTTGCAGAGCGATTTGATGTAAATGAAATTTTTCCACCGATCCTCACGTCTTCATAGGATTTAGCAGAATTCGATTTAAAACGTTTAATATTGCATAAAAATTGGAAGAGCTTCTCCGAGAGGAATTTCATTGAAAGTGGTATCAGACCAACACCAGTCGCTCCCGTGAAAATTATTATTATTTTTGGGATTGCTTTCAGAATACTTGTAATTTGACTTTGCAGATATGATTAAAAAGTTCCAGGAAGTAGTACATTTAGAACATGAATGATAGAAAACTGCTGGCGAGTATTCTTATTTTAATGATATTTGTACGAGCATTCACACCTCATTCATCCCGAAGTACGCAATATGACTTAAAGCGAGGTTTGGATTGTTTTCCGAAGTCGAAGTGTTTGATTTTTCTCATTGCTTTTATTTGATATTTTTCCATGCATACTTGTTCCGTAGGTATTCCCCTGTCATAATCAGGAGTAGTAGTAGTTTTTAGGGGAGGCGATCGACAGCTAAGGTCATTTGCGCCATAAGGGATGGACAGGAAAGGATGAATAGTGCAGAGAAACCCGGCGTCGGCATTAGCCTACTCTTTACGAAAGGCGCCAAGGGATCCGCAGTTTAACGTCCCATCCGACAGACGGCGTACTCCCTCAAAGTGCCCTCCACAAAGCACCTCAAGTAGGGATCGAGATACCTCTGAAAAATATTCAACACCGCCGGGATTTGAACCCGCGCCCTCAGGGTGGGAAGCCAGTACGTTAGCCCCCGCACCATCTCGATATCTCACTGGAATAATGACATATTTTTCCTTCGAGCGGGGTTTATGTTTGGGAAATAGAAAAAAAACACATGGGGCCAGGTCTAGTGATTAGGGGGGTTGTTCGCGATGCATTTCTGTAGGTATAGGTGATGATTTACCAACACTTGACCGTGTAGTCGTATTAAAGTGTATTTTAAGAGATGAAAAATGTTAGTTATGTATGTATATTCTGGTTACTAATAATATGATATTTTTTCATTCAAGTGTTTTGAATTTCCTCAAGAGCATTAACGTTAATAAAGTTGGTGCCATTTTTAAATTGTTTCCTAGTATATGATTTAATGCTCTCAGTAGACTCCTCACAGTTGGGCGAGTTTCCGTGAAGAGGGCGAGTCATACTTTTGAATTATTTTCACTACCGTGTAATCGGTGAACCAGTTATATCAGTTTGTCAGTGGACACAAATGATTACTTCAAAAATTGTTAAAAATGTATTTAATTAATGGTAGAAGTTGTATGCATGAAAGCTGAAGTCGTGGTTTTAAGTACTTGTTTCCTAACAAGCATGGTGCGTCCAAGCGCGGAATGAACTCTCGAATAGTATATTTAAGTGGGATCTCATATGCATGGCGTTTGAGTTTGTGACGTAGGAGGTTGTGCTCTCGCTTTTTTTGCGCAATAATTGTCGTTAAGATGGGAGCCAGTCCACCTGATTTGATTTAAACAGCTCCTACAGGCAATGGAAATAGGAGCGCCATCTGTTGCCATTGAAGTAAGACCACTCCGCGTGGTTGGGTTTTATTGCGGCACGGTATTGGAAAGATGTAGAACGCTACTTCGGCCTTGATATAAATAATATGAATGATTTCCATTGGCTGAGATGTATGGAGGGGGATGGTAGCAGAAGAAAATTGAAAAACATTATGCAACGTATAATTATAAACGTGAATTATAAACACTCACCCACTCGGGTCTCTCTCCCAGCATATGAAATATTTGTTGTCGTAGAAACATAGGGCCCAATCAGTATATATTAGGAGAAGGCGCTTGAAATAGTGATTTTTTGGTATTGGTGAATGAATTGCACGAAATGGGAGTAGATTGTAAGGTTTAGAAGGAAGGACTTATCTGCTACCTATGCACGTCTCAGATTCCGTAGATCCTAATGGAGGATTGGTAGTGTTAGAAATAGGTGCAAGACATGCGTGTCGTTTGTCACCTGTGTTTGTTAACGTATATGTTGGGGAAATGGTGGAAAATGCATGGTAAGAACTGAAGGTAGGAACGGTAGTGTTTGGGGAATTCATAATATTAGTGAAGTTGGCTGGTGATGATGCTTCAGTTTGTCAGTCAGCCAAAGGTGAGAGCGTATTGCTGAGTGCGATGGAAATCCCTTGCATTTATTCAATATTATTATTTTTTTTGTACGGAAATGTGCAATAGACAAAGTCTACTAGAACAAATTCCACAAACTTGCCTTGGAAAAATAATGTCTATTCAAATGCGATTAAAATCACAAAAGAAAATCAATAAAGTCAGTCAAATAAAAAAATATACGCTGTAAGGAAACTTCCAAACAATAGCCTCTAGCACAAAAAAATCACCATTTTGTTTACATCAGTTTCCCAATCAACAAGAAAAAATCAAAACTAAGCTTTTACACACAATTATACACAATACTTTAATCAAATTATTTTATATATATATTTTTACATGTTTTGTTACAAGTATATGGCCTATTAGGAAAGGGCTGGAATAGTTTTGCAGGTAAACTGTTCCAATCAACAAATATTTTTTAATGAAATGAAAAGTTTTCTTTGTGTCCTTGTGCCCGGCATTTTACCTTGTATGAATCATACCTCCCCATAAAATTTGGATTCCCAGCCTCTTTCATTTGTTGTGTCCTAGTTTTCACTCTATTCAGGTTGTGGAATATTTTGTAAAGTCTGATTATTTTCCTTTTACTTTGCAAAGTTTCTCACAATATTTTACATTGCAGTCACACCCGCAATCCTCCTATGCTTCCCCAGTACATATCTGGCAACCTTTCTTTGTGCCTTTTCTAGCTTTGCATTATGTTCTGCCTCGTTCGGGTACCATAAATGTGATTAATACTCTAGTGTTATTCTTACCAACGTCTTGCACGCCTTTTCCGTAGTTGCCTTAATGCTCCCTTTGAGGTTTCTCATTACCCTATTTAGTTTTGGAAGCTTTGGAAGGTCAAAGGCAATGGATTTATCCTCCACATAACCTTGCGCTCACCTTTTAAAGTTTGCTTTAGAGTACTCCGCTCAATCCAGTGGTGATTATGAGGGATTTATGAGTAGTTTTCGTAAAGGTTAAAGTAAAACCATGCCCACTGTATGACATACACATGATGAGTGCCCTAACAGCTTCATGTAATTGTGCGACTCTGAATAACAAAGCTGTGTATCAATGAAAAGTAATTTAACTATTAATTGTAGATTTTGTGCTATCTCTTCACACTTACATACATACATTATATCGCCCGTCTTTACTCGTTTTATGTACCCGCCTAAACGCCATCTAGAACACCTTCTCATCTTCCTTACTCTAATCAGTTTACCCTAAATTCCCCCGGCCTACAAACACACCGCTATATTTCAATAACTCCTCCGCTCCCCTCACATGCCTTCTTTGGAATTCTCTCTGCGACCTCCTCTCTTCTCCTTTCATATTGAAAAGGTCCTGAGTCAACTTATTGCTTATATTTTTAAAGCATTAAGGATTACATTCACATGTAATTTTGTGTTTGGGTGGCGGTTTTGTTAATGAATTGGCGATCTTTGGTGTATCTTAGCATTTTATTCAATTACAATGGCAATGGTATTGGTTCTCTTTGAACTCATTGCTGGTGAAGAATTGATCCCGATGCGGTGGGTTAATCGCATTATAGGAGAAGGATTCCTCTCGAGTTTAACTTTGTTGGAGTAAAAGATTGGTATTTGTGGTCTCAGATGCAGGATCGATAAATGGGTTCAACTCGGCGGCACATCGGCGTCGATGGATTAAGAATAAATGAGAATTATTTATTTGACTAATTACACGGATTGATTGTTAAGAAAATATTAGTGCGTAGAAGTTAAGGTTTCCTTTAGAGAGCAATTTATTCTTTAGATAGAGCTGAAAGAGAAGGAGCATTCGGCCCTTGGAACCCGGGGGTGGTGAGTTAGATTTTAGCGCAAAGTAGTCTCTCCAATAGCTACAATTCCAACATAGTTTTCTGTTTTGTGTGTTAAATGTTCGTTTCCGTGACGGTAACTCGATTAGTGCTGTTTCTTAATTAAAATAACCATTAAAATGGTCACAGTTTCGCTCAGTTTTATTCAGGACAGCAATAACAATTTTTGTAGAATTTCAGACAATAAGGGCCACGGACTCAGAAACGGCATCATCTATACACGCATGCCTACTACTTCACCATAACAGGCAAGCCGCAAGGTCAATGTGTGGTAGGGTGTGCCACGACACGTCTCCAAATATATATTGGTAGCAAGTAATAATTGTTAAAAACTTTGAGTACGTTTTGTTGTTGACGTCTGGGTAACTCGTGCGGGGGACATGTAATATAAACATTAAAATGTCATCCTCTCTATGAGGAAATCCCATGATATCCTTTACGTTGGATCGTAGGATGCGTTCTTGTTCCCAGGGAAGGGGAGTCGAGCCTTGTCGTTATCGTTCCTATTGTGGCGGCATCACGCTTAAAATTTCTCGTGTTGCGGCACTAAAATTGTGAGCACGTGCTCTGGCACCAATGGCACCAAACACTCCTTTCGAAGCGGTTTAGGTGAGAACCAAAAGCTTCGAAGCGAGGACACCGAAACGGAGTGATAATGAGTCGAGACGGCTCATCCAAAATTGGTGCTCCTGCGTCTGTGCTTTTCTATGAGGCGACGCGAATCTTTTCTGACGGGTTGACGCTGTTGTGCGGTGGCGGCAAAAAGAGATTTCAGCTAGGTTCTTCCGACGTCCGCCAACGCCACCGTCAAGTCTGTTGATCTTGATAAGTCGTGGATGAGGTCATCGAGGTTCGCACACGATATCGTCCGTTTCCGTCGCGTCAACGGCGGTAATCCCGACATTCATCGGGAGGACGTCGCGAATGGCATTCCCTCAAATGATCGCCCCGCCGAAAAATGCAAGACGACAGACAAATACTGTCGCTCGGATCGGAGAGGATTGATTTTCCAATCTTTGGCTGATTCCCATGAATCATCAAAGTGGAGGAACTGTCAGAATATCGACGGCATGATTCGATGTGGCTCTTCTATTTTCGGAGAGTGACTCTGCGATGGTCCTTCCTTTTTCTCCCCCCTCTGTTGCCTAATTTCTTGGAACTCTCTTTTACGATTTCTTTCACACAAGTAGTTAGTAGTAGTTATCAGGGGAGGCGACCCGCGGCTGGAGTCACTTGGGTCCCTTAGAGTGGATGGGAAAGGAGGAAGGTTGGAGAGAAACCCAGCGTCGCAATTAGCCTACTCTTGACGAAAGGCGGCGAGGGTTACGCAATTTAAAGTCCCATACAACGGATGTCGTGCTCCCTTAAAGTTCACCTCACATAGCGCTCCAATCAGGGGTTGGGATACCACTGAAAAATTCGGCCAACATCGGGATTCTAACCCGAGCTTTCGGGTTTGGAAGCTTTACTGGCATTAGCCATACCTTAGCCACCGCATTATCCCGTTGGGATGGGATGGATATCATGGTGTTGGGAATCAAGGAACCTTTTTTATGTAGGAACCTTAGTTTGGACTTGACGCGTTTACCCAAATGCCGTTGTAAGCTACATCTAGTCCAGGAGTTCTCAAGTTCGTCGATATAGATCCTCAGGGGTCAGTGTAACATTTAGAGGGATCAATTCGAGCTCGTGGGTCGTTGGAAAACAGTTGATTAAAAATGATTATTCATAATGAGTCGATAGTTAAAAAAGTTGCTTAAATTTCAACGAGTCATGTTTCAGTAAACTTCATCGTTTGACCAAGGAATATATATTAATTTGTATTTTTAATTAGGGTCAGGTCGACTGCACATTCCTTCTGTTTAATTTGTAAATGCGACGTACGTACACGCATAAGACACTATCAGAAATATATCTGAAGTAGAATGTTTAAAAACTTGTCACGCAGTATTCCTTACCTAAAATCAAAATAGGCTCTTTTTTTGCAATCACGCCAGATCTTACGGGGCTCACAGGACGCGTGTGGCAGGGGTTGTTAGATCACAAGCCTTCAGTAAGTTTCAGCCGTTTATTTTTTTTGCGTGCCCTGTTATTAGTTTTACATGGCGAAGTAGAGGGGTTTGATGAAAAGTTTAGAAATTCATGAATAGATTGAAGCTTGAGGATCCGTAGTGTTGTTTCTTCTTTGGTTCGAATAGTTCCGGAACTACATAAATTTTCTGTTAGTCAGGCCAAAATGTTTTAGAATTCCTGAATTATAATTTTTCACGATTACAAAGCACGATTCATGCCAACTATTTGAGATAATTCAGCAGTCGTTTCCTAGGTTAAATGTAGGTTCGCAAGAAAAGTCAGTGAGGTAGGACTAATATAATTTCATAGATTCCATTGTACCTCGTTCCTCTTATCTTCCCCATAACGATTGTAACACGTTCAACCCGTCGCGCAATTTTCTATGCATGCCCTGGAGGCGGCAGGGTACCGGAAAGTAAGTAGTAAGTATCGGTGGTTAATAAGTTCAAATTTTATATTTTACAATATATTTTCATTGTTTTCTTTCCTGGCATATTGTTTACGTACAGATTTAAGTGTTATATTTCACGTACTCATGGTTTAGTCACGAAGTCCGGTAATCAAAAGTCGTAAAGGAAGCTAAAAAATATTCTGAAGAAATGACAAACCTACATCCTAAAAAGGAAGTAAGCAATTCCCAAATGCATGAGCAAATTTGGGTACAGGTTACCCTTGGAGAAATTGATTAATATATGGGTATTTTACCAATCATGGGTGTTGTTCGTGTCCTCAAAATTCGTCTGTATTGCTCAAGTGATCCAAAGTAAATGAACACACTAGTAAAAATCATTATGCCTCTAGCTCACTTCCTCCAGATTCTAAGGTATTAGAACTTCAGTGAAAATAATCAAGCACAATTTGAAGATCGTTTGCGTAAGATTAGATCTATTGACTTAAAAATAAATTAGAATTTTCAAAAAATAGTGAAACCTGGAAAAGTAGTGGTGGTTGATGAAAGCATCGTTCCGTGTCGTGGGCGTCTGGTATTTAGCAATAATATACCGGGTAAACGACATTACTATGGAGTCAAACTTATAAGCTTCGTCTTCGTCTATCGAAGGCTACACTTATGATATCATTTTATATTCAATAAAAGAAAATGTTTACCCGAGGCCGCACAGATAAAACAAAAAAGGAGTGATATATTCGGCCTGCAAAATTCAGACGGAATACATTTTGTGAAGTGGCCAGGCAAGAGTACTCATGTTGACAACGTGCAAATCTCACAATTGTACTGTAGTTGACATCAGCACGACTCGTGAGAAAACTATATACCTATTATTTACAATGCTGCTAAGAAAGTTGCTGACTTATCTGACCAAGATTCTTCATGTTACACATATTTGAGGAAGTCGATAAAGCAATTTAAGAAGGTAGGAATTGAGCTTATTTGTGGCGACGCATTGGTAAATACTTGGTGTATTCACAGGTAGCTAGGTGGCCAGAAAAATCTGAGCATTTTACAGTTTCGTGAAAACATGATTTCTGCTTTACCACTTTATCAACCAATGATCGATTGCTACTGCACCACAAGCGTCAATGAAAAAGCAATATTATCTTAAGAAGGACAGTATAACTCAAATAGCAAAATGCGTAGATGGAAGACAAGCGGCAATGAAAAAACTAATAAGGCTGTAACTTATTGCCCAGGTTGCGAGAATGAATTATGCCTGGAATATTTTAAGAAACTACATAATTATTGCGCTTATTCTATTGTTATTGGAACAAGTTTTTCAAAACCTATACAATTTTCCTACTTAATTAATGTCTGCCCGATAAAAAACAAATAATTATCCCTATACTGAGCAAATTCTACTTTTTTCGTTCCGCAGTCTTCAGTTTATTTATCTGATGATCCAGAAACAAAGAGATGAATACGAAACATAAACATTCATGTGGCGGGGGACACTTCAACTTACATAACCATTCTTTTGCTCTCAAATATATTGTACGGATCTTAGGACGGTATTACTCACGGGAGTGTCACGCCGCCAGGGACGCAGGTAACGGTGTGATCCACCGGTGGGTCACGCCGCCAGGGAGGCCGATACTGGTTTCACTTACGTCGGGCTGAACGTGCACATTCACGTGGCTTTATCTCAGTCAATCTATATGAAAATATTCCATTCCCTTAAGGTGTAGGTCACATGTTCAAAGTCTCTTTGCCAAAGCCAACATTTATATTTTTTACCTTTCCTACAAGATGGCTAAAGCGGTACCTTCTTCCTGGTATACGCTATCGAGGCTGCCGACTTTAATAGCCTGTTCCTGTAACCCTAACGAAAACCAAGGGTGCAAATGCGTTGCCTCACCAAATTGGCTTGGAAATGCCGACAGATTCCCATGTTTAGCGTGGGAATCGGACAAGGTTAAGGGGAGAAAAAGTCGTCTCCGGGGCGGCTCCAGGAATTAAGCCCGGGGACAGTCAGTTCCTCGCCGAGTGTCCCCAGATTTTTTCAGCGAGTCTTGAACCCGCCGCCATGTGCGGCAAAATTTTCTTTTGTTTTTGCCTTCTTCCCCTCCCCACGACCATCCTCGATAGCTAACCGTCGCGGATGGCTGGACGAGGGCGCGGTAGGCGAGATCGGTTTGTACTCGGCCGTTCGAGGGAAGCGCTGGACCATCGGTCGTGAGCTTTTGTACCCAATCAGTCGACAGGCTTACCGCGAAAGGCGTTGCCGCTGGACGCCCGTAAGTCTCGGGCACTTTCGCCGCTCTTCGGTGTTGCAAAGCTTTCTAGCATTGCGGGAAGCAATGAATACCTGTGCCAGGATATCTTACCAAAATTCACATAGCGTGGACTGTATTAGGCAGTTCATGCCGTTGTTTCTTATCTCGCTTTTTTCTAATACTTGTTTAAATAATTCTCGTAGAGGGGCGTAAAGGCAAAACCGCACAGGATGAATAATAATAATAATAATAAAATTGCCATCAATACTATTGTATGTACCAGCAAGAATCGGCTATTCGCCGACTGTGTGGATGATCAAATTGGATGCAGCCCATCCCGCGAAATGGGTGGAAATTTCGGGAAATTTGAGGAATATTTTGGTGCCGCGAGTCCAATTGAAGCTAAAACATTTGCATGTTTGAAGTAACTAACGTTACCTCTACACTTCCAGCTTCAAGGAAGGGGGGTTTTTTAATTTAGCGTGCCTCATAAAAGTGCTTGGATGTGAACAGTATCAGTCCTCACACGGGTGGCACGCCTAACGTGCATGTGGAGATGATTGAAAACCCTTGAGTTTACACCTCAACAAAGAACGGAGGCATCATCTGCATGTAAACATAGGAAAAATTGTTATTCGGCTTGATTTTTGCCTCATTTTAATGAATCTCGAGCAGAGGTCATCAGTGAATTCAATTGCAAAGACAATATTTCATTGAATTGTTATGCGAGACGAGTGAGAATATTAGGAATATAGTCGAGCAAATCTAGTCGGCATAAGGCATCGTTTTTGCATGCGCAATTTTTAATCACCGTAGTAGAGAATGGTTTGCAAAACTTTGTGAATTCCGGTTAACTAATTAATACCCACGTTCCTACATACGTATGGCACCTTCTAAGTTTTTGATAAATCCATACATATATACTTTCTATTCAAACTGCCGTTGTTCTAACAGCCCCTGCCATTTGCTCCTATGAATAATCCTACAGAAGGGGGAGGGTGACGCCGAGCTCTGCTTTTGAAGGGGTTGGAATTGCAACAAGTAATGAAAAATGTAATGCAAAACGTAGTGGCAGTAGTTGTAGGGGAGGTGACCGACAGCTACGGTCATTTGTGCCATTAGGCATGGATGGGAAAGGAATAAGGGTGGAGAGAAACATGGCGTCAGCATTTGCCCACTGTTAACGAAAGGTGCCCAGGAGTCCGGAGTTAAACGTTCAATCCGACGGACGGCGTACTCACTCAAAGTGCTCTCCACAAAACACCTCAAGCAGGAATCGGAATACCACTGAAAAATATCTGCCGCCTCCAAGATTCGAACCCGGGCACTCTCGGTGGGAAACCAGTACGTTAGCCACAGCACCATTCCGATTACCAATGCAAATTATATGAAAATCATAAGAATGGAGGATGTCTTATTGAGTGCCTGATGCCGATAGCACTTAAGATCGTTATTTCCGACATCAATTCACGAATAAACGAAATTAATGGAAAATAGAAAGATTTTTCATGAAAAAAGTGAAGAAAAAGTGTATTAATTGTCCGGGAACAATACAGTCTGGGAGGTGGTCATCGGGATGGATGCAATTCGAGAATTTGTGGGTGTCGGGGATATTGATTCGGGTATAAAAATCAGGGTCAACTATTAATGCAAATTAGCAGTAGTAGTATGGATGTGGTTACCCCCTAGTTGGGAAAAATTCAGGATGTGTTCAGGAGGCAGGATTGCGAGACGCGGGGCGAGGCGAGGGGAGGGGGCCCTTTCTTGGCTCCCGAGAGATTCGCTCTGCCGTGAGCGCGATAGGATTTATTTACTTCAATGATACTTTGGAATTATAATTTTTTTTTGAAATCAGCTCTAATTAACGATGTTTAACTAGATGTCATTAATAAGCCACTCTCCTACCCGAAAGTACTGCATAGGTAGAGGCTTATTCTCTTCTTGTATCAGTCCAAAACACGTGTCGAGTGGCCGTGTGTATTAGAACACCAACAATCAAAGAAATTTTAATGTGTCGTACCGACGCATTTTTGATTTGCAGAAGTTTTATTAAGTGATGTCACAACCAATTTGCAAGGGAGGTTCGCTCCATTACTTTAAACGCTAAAGAAATGAAACTACAGGGGAGATAACGTTAAACAGAATTGCATTTGTAGAAATACAGCGTTTGATAACAATCAGTGTATTTTTTGTGTGTTTAAGGTTTCCACTTTTGTTAACTACCGTGAACTGTAGTTATGGATCAATTGACTCTGCAGGGTTTCTTATTATCCTAGTTCGGCCACAAGTTTAGGATTCCCATCTTAACACTAAAATAGTACGTAACTCCCACCCCAAATGAGAAGTACACGATGGTTTCAAAATCGTTAGCGCTCGTGAAAATAACTTCTTGCTGGTATTATAAATAGTCCATCTTACCATCTTATTGAAAATATTATCACATTATTTAATATCTGTATGTGTGTTTGATCGGTTGCTATCCAGTTGTGTCCGTTGTCATCATATTTGTAGCATCTCGCTAGTTTCGCATAAAGTTGTGGTACGGATTCTCGCTTACTTGAAATCCATGGAAATTTAGGGTCTTGCGCGTATTGTTTTGTGTTGTGTAGATGTTTCTCGACATAGCTTAGCCGTTACAACTTAATGAAGTTATTACGAGTATAGTCTAGTCGTATTTGAAAGCTCTGTGAGAAGAATTCCAGTCGATTAAATTTCATTCAACCAAAATAACTCATTGGAAGGGTAGGTAAGAATAGGGATTCCAGTGAGGAAATGCTGCATGTTTAAAGAGCAATGGGCGAGAGGAAATTCGCGGTTCAAATTCATAGACGAATGGAGTGAAACAGTTTTAATGGGAGCATTTAGTCGAGAGCTCTAACCAGACTTTTGAAACGAGCAGTGTTGACGGATGGATAAATCCTTAAAACAGCGAATGGACGCATTACGAAGCGTTGCAAACGGTATGAAAACTAATGATTGACGACGAAGAGACTGGCGGACAATGAACGGTGTCGAATGCCAACGGAATGAATGATTCAGTGGATCCGAAAAGTTATGTGCTTCAGGAAAGAATGCAAGGGGACGTTGGAGGGACTGGGGAGGTGTGGGAGAAGGGGAACGGGTTAGAATGGCACTAGGCAAGCGTGAAAGAAGGTGGCGTGGAAAGGTTCCTGCTGTAATTGAAAGTCGTGGGCGGACGGTGGAAGGGGTGCTGGGCGTCTGGTTCACGAGGGGCGGACTGGGGTGACAAGGGGTTGAAGGGGCGAGGGAGGCAGAAGGTGAGAAAAGAGAGCGAAACGCGTTCGCCATTCAATATCCTTCGAGGGAGATCTTCGAATTGCCCGAGTTTCTTCGTTTGGGAGGTTTCCCGACGATTGCCCATTCTCCGCGGATTCAGTCCCGCATCGAATTGACACGGGTGATTGTGAGCCTTACGCCGCGAATGCAAACCGATGCCAATGATTTTTGTGGCGACGTCACGGCTTGATTGCCAATGTGCGGATGGATCTGCTTGCGAGAGATAGGGTGTGGAAAGGACCAAATCTATACTTGCGAACTTTTCTATGATTTCGACCGCCTTGTGTTGGTGGAGAGAGATAACTGGAGTTGATGAGGGCTCGAGAAAATGTGGCAAAATTCTCTAAATACTCGGTGTATCGTCAGCTTAACTGCAAAGGGAATACAGCAGTTAAGCTCCGATTCGAATTCGATTCAGTTTTCTACTAGATCCACGCTAGCGAAAGTATAACGTAATCAATACAGTATAGTAATATAATATCGGTGCGTAACGTACTGGCTTTCCATCCGGAGAGCCCGGGATTGGATCCCGGTGACAGATATTTTTCAGTTTTATCCCGATTATTACTTGTGGTGCTTTGCGGAGGACATTTTGAGTGAGTACGCCGTCCTTCGGATGGGACATAAACTCGGGTTCCAATTCCGGAAATAGCAGGATTTTTAAGTGGCCCTACTGGGGATGCAACGTGGAGAGCACTTCAAGTGGAGCGCGTCGTCCGTCAGATAGGACGTTAAATTGAAGATCCTTTATAGGCTTCCATTAAGAGTAGGCAAATGAAAAGACGCCAGGTTTCTCTCCGCCCATTCTCCGTTCCCCGAACAACATATCTCTACCTTATTACCCACTTATCCTAAATGGTGCAAGGTACCTGAGTCATCTCAATTTTAATCTTGACAATTTTGCAGCCATATCTGGGAAAAACATCCTTACGACGATAGATGCTGATGGTTATGCATATAATGCATGTAAAATATTTGGTGACGAATCCATCATCGGACTTAACATGAAGAATGTACGTTAGGAACATCTGTTGGACTGCATTTAGGAATCTGAGCTATATCGAACGTATAATGGGGCAATGTTCTGAAAATAAATTGAATAGCTTGACTTGAGAGCCAAGGGAAGCACGGAGATTCGATGAACGCCTTGAGTATTTACGGAAAATAATGAAGGAACTTCGTTGAATCTACTACATGGTCTTTATTAATATAATTAAAATGCTATTAATAAATGCTATAAATTGGATTTGATAAGTTATTCTCATTATATCCTTAATGGATAACTTCCCCAAAATGAAGCCCTTTCGTGTGTATAGGGTTTGCTAAGCTGTAGCATGTCCCATGCATGTCAGCAAAGTGCCCTGTCCACCAATTAGAAGGAAGGATTTCCGCGGGAGCGTGCAATGCGGTAAGAATTCCTTCTTCTCATTGGGAGGATTATCATCATTTCGCGCAGCCCAAACGCCTCAAAAAACCTCACCCGAGAATGGTCCACGATCATTTTTGGAGTATATCGATGCCATTTTGAAAACAGTGGCTTCCAGTGTTGGGGAATGGTCCGAATGACCAAAGCAACCATTTCAGTCTCATTCGCGAACCTCCTCCGTTATCCCAACCAGCTTATGAGAAATATTCTGATTTCATTAATGGTAGTGCCACAAATGTGTCTGGTGAATAATCTGTATTTTTTACATTAAAATATTTATCGTCTCTGCTAGAAAAGGTGTTAAACAAGGAGGAGACAAGGACACACTTCCGCCATATCTATTTAACATATATGTTTTAGAGGCTATAGAGGCAATGAAGGAGAGTAGAAATGGTGTAAAGATAAATGGAAGAAAGATACACTGCATTAGGTTTGCATATGATATTGTGACCCTGACAGAATCAGGCAATATTAATGTAATGCTCAAAACCCTGTCCACAGCTTCGAATAAATGGAAACTGAAAATAAAAATGAAGAAAATCAAAGATATGATAATTTCTAGAATCAGGACAGAACTACCTGTAAATTTGATGTCTAGGATAAGCCAAGTAGAAGAGCTCTGCTACCTTGGGATTATAATTACAAGGGACAACAGATGCACCTCTGTAGTGAAAAGAAGGGCAGCCTTGGCGAAGAAGGCATATCATATAAAAAGAATTTGTTAGCAAACAAGCAGATGAAAAGGAAAATTAAAAAATACTTTTGCAAAAGCGTTTATTTGGAGTACATTATCATATGGATGTGAAATATGGACATTGGGAAAGAGGGAAGATACTCGGTTGGAAGCATTATTAATGTGGATTTGGAGAAGGATGACAAGAGCATCATAGAATTCTTGAGAGAAATCAAAGAGGAAAGTAATATAATTAAAGAGACCTAGAAAAGGAAAATGAAATTAGTTGGGCATGTTCTCTGAAATAACAACTTCCTGGAAGTATAATGGATGGGGAAAATAATAGGAAATAAAGGAAAAGCCAAGAAAGAAATGTATAGATAATATAGAAAGTACTATGAGAGTAACAATATACAATGAACTGAAAAGAGCAACAATGGAGGGAGACCAATGACTGCAGCGACGTGGCTCCGCCTTTAGAAGTTGATGATAATGCTACTCACATTTAAATGGAGAATATATGAAAATAGAGCTGCTGTGTTAAAGCCATAATTAGTTGTTATTTTATCCGAAGTTGGCCGACTGATCACTTCATTTTTCCCTACCTAATTCCATATATCTTTTGCTATAACGGGTCGTTTTCCTTGTGCACCACTTTATTATAAAAATAAACGCATTTTCCCCTCCTATGTATTCTCAATTGTGGATCGAACGTCTCCTCCATGTATTCTCCTAACAGTTAATTACATCGTTCTCAAAGCGCATACACTTTTTTTCCTGGTTCTTCCGCCTTTCTCTCCTCGACTGTCTTCAATACTTTATTATCCTGTGATCTTCCGCAGTAGCAGTCTCCTGCGTCATCTTCCAATGAGTATCCCTCTTCGGTCTGCGAAATCAGAGTCAATTCTTCGAGTCCGTTGATACAAAAACTCCCCACGATTTTTTCGCGTACTGCATGCTCATTCGTGACAATCGTCTTCGACCGAAGAAGTTACTCCTTCGTCACGAACGTCTTCTTGGCTCGAGGTAGTCGGACGGCGTTTTCTTGATTAAATTTGCTTCATTCTTTTGGGCAGTTCTATCGGCGAATTTATCCGCAATCTGCACTTGTCTCTCGTTCTAGTCCGTTATGATCACGGGCATGTGTGAACATTTGTGAGGAAGCATAAGCGAGAGATAGGCGTAGGCACATGGTTGACGCAGGTGCAGTAGTGATTTAATTTTTTAAAATACATGTTGGAGGCACGTGTGAGACATTTGATCGGCTCAATGACGCATTGTAGATAGGAACAGTATCCTAATCTACAACCAAACTCTAATATTGCCGATGTAGTAGCTGTCGCATTGATTGTTTCTCTTTTGAGAGTTCTCAACGACTAGGGTTTTATTCAACATTGGAGTCGAAAAGATTCCTCGCGTGGCAAAACTACGTCCAAGCTGGAATAAGTATTCGAACCCGCCACTTTCAGTTTGGTCAGTTCGGTGTGCCAAGAGGTTCGGTGAATCAAGAGGGAAATAAACACTCAAAACGAGTGTTTAACAGTTAATGATGGTCAGCGTGTATGGACGCAATTGCTTTAATCGAAAGAAGTACTTGTGCATATGAAAATAAAACGCGCTCTTTCTTTTCATGCGGATGCGTGGTCCATCTGAAAGCGTACCGTCGTACGAACCTTCTTCCTAAATTGGCAATCGCGCCCGCGCATCTGAATGCGTGACGAATTTCATCGCGCAGAACGGCTCGAAGGAACGTGGGATAGATTAACGGCGCAAGGTTATGAGCACGTCAGGCCGATAGGATGTGTCGTCGAGGCAAGTGGCACGGTAGGAACGACCCTCCGGCTTGGGTGCGGCCCACTTCATGCAGTTAAGGTGCGTGCGACGAGTGTTTTGAGGATGGTAGGCTAGCGGAGCGCGCTCTGGGTGTGGATGAAAGCCGTGCGGTGGTGTAGGCGGGGGCGGCGGAGGGTGGAAGGAGGGGAAGGGGGAGGTGGTAGGGGAAAGAGGTGGCGGGGCGGGTATGTGTGGAGGGGTGGAGTGTGGGAACCTCCAGCAGGCATCCAGCTGCAATGCAGCACGCGGCGGGTTCCACGGCCACTGCCAGCCGCCAGTGGGCAAAAGCAAGCCACTGCGTCATGACAAAAAGTGATAATGCTTAAAAGGAAAACTCACGAGTGAATCATTCGCCAGGGGTGGCGTTGGTGGTGCATGGGCTTACACAAGTTTTTTAAATGGAGCAGGGGTGGGAGTCGAGGGGGTTTTTGGGCATTGCTTGGAGGCATTCGCTAGGAATGGAAGGGTGGTCGAAAATTTCATGTGTATCAATGTTCGTGCTTTCGAAGGAAAAGCGAACCTTGTGCAGTAGAATCGTTTACTTCGGACCATTTCCTTAATATATTTGATAGTTTAAGACCGCTTAGGTACTTTGATGTCACGGTTTCAATTTCACGGAATGTTGTACGAAGAACATGGAATGCATTCACATGCTGTGTGCACTAATTCAACCATTGCCTTCATTTATTTGATAGATTAAGACCGCTCAGGTACTTTAATGTCACGGTTTTAATTTCACGGGATGTTGTACGAAGAATATGGTTTGCATTCACGTGCTGTGTACACTAATTCGTGGCATTTCATCGTGGAAGAGATGATTCGTTTTGGCGGGTGATCGAAACCGTGTTGGCTGGCCTTAGCAAACCTCAATCAAACCGTGGGATATGACTTCTTGAAGAAAATAATGAGAGGAAATGTTGAGCCTTGAAGGAAATTTTGCAAGATGACAACTTGATGGTCATACTTCCATGCCTTCGTCTTTCAAGATTTTTCCAAACGAGAAGTTCCTTTGAAATGTTAAATCGTGACACAGTGATAAATTCCTGCTTGATGAGACTCGGACACCGGAAAAAAAACATTAATACAGTTAATTAATTTACTGGTGGCATAAAATAATAACTCCTTAATGCTGGTTTTATTGCCCACCGTGGGTTTTCTGGGCGTCTTATACGGATCTTGTCGATCGATCGGTTTCAAGTAAAATGGCGTACGATGGTGCATCGTAAACACTGATCTTTCTTCCAACCAAGGTCATCATGCGTGAAATTTGGAAACAAAATGCATATTCTCACGAAGCCTTTGCTGTAGGAAAGATTCCTTCTACAGAATTTGATCATTTAGTGTAAACAATGGCTTTTATTTGTGCTTGGCAGTTTACTAGTGGCTATAAAAACGATTAATGTTTAAAATCGACGAGAAAGGTTGATACAGTTACAATTAGGCGTTGTAAAAGTTGGGTTTATTCAGGCATTTTAGTCGAAAACATTTTAAAAAGCAACAAATTTGTTTCCTGGCCCTCGATATCACGACGCGTTATTTGCTTATTTTTCTTTTACGGATAAATAGGTATGTATTTCCCGTAGTGTACGTAAAATCTCTTTTGGAATGGATGCTGGTTTCCATTAGAGAAAGCTTGAAAAATCAGTAATCGTAGCTGGGAATAAATAGGCTTAACAAGTGTAATATTTTTATGGAAAAATACGTACTAAGCATGAGAACTTTGTGTAACCAAATTATAATTACCATGATAACCTGCAATTTTATCGAATTGATTCTTTTCAAGAATCAACCGAATTAATTATTTCCCTTAACTCGTTTCTTTTTGTTATTCGTTAATTCGAGTCTTGTAAATAATCTTTCTCTCTCTGATCATTTATGAATCGTAATGATTTAGGAAATATGCCATGCAAAGTTGTATTCTAAGACATACGTGTATAACAGCCTCCTACGTAGAGCTTCCTTCAGCCTCCACAGTAATGAAAGGAATAGGTTGAAGGGAACAACAAGAAATGAAATTTCTTTAGAAAATGTGGGAAACGGATAACAGATGACGTGAAAGCGCAACAAGTCTATCTTCAAATCGGAAACTGCCCACGGTAAAGATAAGCGTCATTCCATTATTTTTTGGCAACCGCTGGTTTTGAGCGAACATAGTGGGTTCCTTTTCCGAGAAACAACCCGAGTCTCATTGCCATGATTGGTAGAGTTCGGCTTTGATGTCCGTGTGGATTATGAAAACGATACGGGTGCTCTTCAGTTGGATCAAGGGGCAGCGACGTTCCCGCTAAGGTAGCAGCATATTATCTCTACACCTATTACCCTTACATCCAAATAAAACATTCGGGCATCATATGCTTGAAAATAACTGGAATTCACATCCCCAAGACTCTCTTTCATGTGAGCAGTGAATCATATCCCGTCAAAGTAAATGTTTCTTGAGTTGATACTCGCTTAAGTGAAAATTTATCTCTATTACATTATGTAGTTTTCTCGTATTCACTTTCCTTCACTCTTCCGGATATTTCCTCCACAATGGAGTGCTGAAACTATAATGATGAGAAAAATGACGAGTATTTTTTGAAAAAGTATCATTTAGAAAATTTAATGATATATTTTTGATATCTCTTTTGATAAATTTACGTTTTAAAACTTACGACAGCGCTCCTCCATGAGAAAATGTTATCTCAGAGAGGAAGGAACTCTCTAGATCAAGTAATGACTGTTCTGCGAAAGCTTTCGAAGAATGCAGTTTCGTCATCTACCAACCGGGGATAAAGAGTGTAATCTTTTTCCTACTCTTTCCGGCTTTCTAAAATCGGGTTACCCCGATTCATTTTCTTTGTTAATACTCGTTGCCTTCCTGTTTTTCCTTTTTTTATTCCCCATGAGAAAATATTAGCAGATCGGCAGACGCACTCTACTGGTCTGGTTTGGTCAAGAATACGCGGTCACAATACCACTACTAGCATGAAATCGGCGTCAACGACATGTCTAATGTACAAATCTTAATTTAAATTTGCAATAAAGTAAGCCATTCTTAACATTGTGCGCCATGACACTGCGAATTTTAATATATTTTTCTTCATTTTTCACTAATGGTCCTTCGTGCTCCATTCTCTGTGCTGACCGAAGTTGACATCCTATTTCTGCCTATAGCATCTTCTCTAGGATAAAATCGTAAAATCTCTAATTTGGGGTATCGGACCAAAGTAGTCGATAAAGTAGGTACTTGATTTCCTGGTAAAGGCCGTGGATTCAAATTCTGGAGTTGACAGTATTATACCCTAGACAATGGGATATTGAGATTGTGAACTCGATCAAAGCACGACGATACACATTTATCAAGGGTGACCGGTAGAACGGCCTCTGAAAGACTCATTAGGAGACTATCATTCAATTTTTTATGGATTTCTAACAAAAGTACATTTTTAAAAATCATTTTTAGCGTTTTTTATGAAACCAACAAGTCCCGTTGCCAGTAAATAATTTGGGAGAGCCCCGATTCTGAATTTTCGCTGCTATGCGGAATGGAGAAATACTTTCTGTGTTCGCAGAAAGGTTGCATCAATAGTGTATTCTCAACTTTGTTATTTTTTCAAATCTATACATGGTACCCTCCAAGTCACCGCTAGGGTATGTGGTTGGGGTGATTACACACTAGAGTACTTTTGACCCGAAATACCCTTTCCCTTCTAGCGCGGTCTTATTCTGATCCCTTGTCGTTCGTGGAAAAAACAACGTCTTAAATCTATCCGTTCTGCACATAATCTAATTTTACTGACATGATCTCGCCTGGGGCTAATAATACATTTTCAAAATCATTGGAAAATAGACATCCAATTTATTCAAGAGATTTGATCTGCATTTAATCTTCGCTCCGTGAGTGATTACCAACCCAGCTCCTCAAATACTTTGTGTGCACAAATCAGTTTATCATGAAAACGTTTTAAAAATCTAGCTCCTCTACGCTGCACGGAATCTAACCCAGCAATCAAATGTTTCACCCATGAGAGGTCGTGATTCAGCGTAATGCCTAAGTGTTTAATCAAATCAACACTCTGTTTTGGTATTCCTGATGCAGAAGGCGTTCGTGAGGGAATCGCTGTTATTCGAAAAATGCATCGCCACGTACTTTATTTGACTTTAGTTCTAATTTTCAAGTGCCACTACGGCGTTGTATAGCATTTAGGTCGTCTGCTTAAGCTACTTTATCTTCAGGATAGCGGATATCGTCGGCAAATAAACGTAGTACCTTACTTTGAACCACGGTGTTAATGCCGTTAACTTTGAGAATGAATGAAAGAGGTAAGAAAAAGTCATCTTGGGAATATCTTTAGTGGCCACTTCTGCATTAGAGCTCACACGATCTGTGACTACTTTTTGAACCCAACTATTCAAAACTGCTTCAATACAGCCCAGGATATTTTACCCATGCTATATTCTCGCATCTTGCGTCTCTATTCTCTCCCATCTGCTCCTTCTCTTCTTCATTTCCGTCAATTGATACTAGTTGTGTTACCACTTGTTTAAAATGCTTATTTTTTTCGAAAAACCGGAAAAAGGAAATGTGCACCATAATAAGGTTAAGTTCATTCAAAAGGAGGATTTTTTGGTGAACACGCGAAGACCGCTCTACGCTGTAAATTATCAAACAACTCAGCTGAAGTAAGTATTTTTTTCCGAGAATAATTCGGGATAATCGTAGCCTGATCCTCACCTGACTACGCAAATGATACCTGCCAAAGTTCAAAGTTTCATAAATCATTGGTAATGTAAACGTTGAAGCCTGGGTCGTTTGTCAATCAAATGTAGAGCCCTTCTCCTAAGGTTATCGATCCGTGTAACATTTCTCCAAGCCATCCTGGTATCTGTCTATCACTTTATTTACCTGATATTTCCTTATCTTCCATGTCCTAACTTTTGTAATTCATCCCTGGCTTACCCCTATAGTTCTCCCCCTTTGTATTTCCTTCTGTAAACAAACTATCGTGCTTCTGAATGTGTCCAAATAGCATTTCCATTTCTTCTTGTAAAGGTCCTCCATGGGCCTCTCCCTTTACCACTCTTCTGAGTATTTCTTCATTTGTTATTCTGTGTGTTTTATTTTCTGAATTATTCTCCTACACCATATTTTCATCGCTCCACGTGTTCTTTTTATTTCTCCCCATGTCGTTGCATGTGACGCAAATTTGGCTTTTCTTTTATATAAGTTTTAATGGACTGCTTCCTCAAATCCAAACTTTTTCTGTTTTTGGTTCGTTGTTATTCATTTCTGGTGATAGTGTCTTCTTTTCCATACCCACTCTAATTACTCTGCCCTGTTATCTTCTTCAATCTTGCTTATCCTTCTGACTGAATAGCTAAGTTTTCCACTTTTTCTGATGTCGTGTATAGCTAGTCGCATTTAAATTTTATTTTTGTAGCTTCGACTGCAATCAATCTCATTGGTTTATTCTTGTTTATGATATGGTTGTACTTTTTCATTTTCTTCTTCATACAGGCTTATATTGTACGAGTACTAGGATATTGACAAGTTTTAAACCAGCGTTCTGATGATTGAGGCCCTCTTTCTTTTCTTCAAAGATGTCTACATTCGTTTGTGCTTTGGCTTTCCTGGTGTATTCGTATGACTCCTTTAATATTTTCCATCATCTCATCGATTGCTATCTTATTTTAGACGTAATAAAGATATGGGGTCATAATGAGGATCCCTGCCTAACTCCTTTTTGATTTTAGTTTCTTCTCTTCTCCCACTACGGCTAGCCACCCCCACCTGCATCTCCGTAAGGACTGTGGATCGATCTCTTTTCTTAGTTTTCGATTTCTTTTAGGAAAGAAAGCAATATATTTCAATATATGTTGCCTAATTCTCCCTCCAGGTCTGTGAATACTTAATGGTTTTGGTGTGTGAAAATGGATATTATTCTCTACGATGAGTCCGAGAGCAATATCGGCATCTCCTGTCCTTCTATTTCTTCTTAATGCAAATGAGCTGTGCATTGCGTCCAGTCATACAATAAGGTAATATGCGAGTATTAGGTATATCTGCTCGTGTTTAAGGGTATTTGATACTTATTGTCCTTTGAATGTATTGACTCGAGAAAATAGTTTTAATCATACGCTTATCCTGGAAATGCGCTAACGTTCAGGGATTTGGATTATGATAGATGCATCAGTTTTAATTTGATTATTAGTTAAATGAAATGGAACTACTTTCCGCCAACAACATTGAAAGGTTGCTAATAAGGAATTGTTAATTTGTTAATCCGTCGGCTTGTCGGAGCTATGATTTATCATTGCCATAAAACCACTACCGTGACCAGTATTATTTTTCGGGGGGATGTATTAACAATTTGGCTCGCGACGTTGGAATCCGCCAATTTCATGAACTTGTCCGTCGCTCCATTCAACTCTGAAGGCAGTCAGTTCAAGGAAACTTGCGCTAACCTCCCACGAGTCTTCCCGGAGGAACACTTCCTCTGGTAATGGCGGGAATCGGTAGATTTTGTTGTTTCAGGTGATGAGATGCCCAAGTTTTTTTCTCACCGTCTATTATCTTCGTCGTAAATCAATGAAGGGGATCACTGCCCGTTTGCACTCGGCTACGGAAGAACCCTATGATCTAGTAATGGGTAGTTAAAACTGTTTGGCAGCATAAAACTATAACTATGCTTCCGCGAGTAGTAACGTGAACTTAATATCATTTAACCCGTCCCCATAGTCATCAAACCGGAGTTGTTTTATTGGGTGTGAGTGGGGAGGTTTGCTATTGTTATAAGCACTCGAAGCTGGTGAACAGAAGGCACTTTAAATCATCCATTGCGGTCGGAAAGACATTTTGTTTCCCCGTCGGCTTGTTAGATATGTTTCGCAGCCAGAAAATCACTCATTGTTTTAGTTATCTTATGACGACCGAAGTATGAAATATGGTTTCTCAACGAAGGGGCATCCGATGGAATGTCGACTTCTCTACCCGGTTAGTGTTCCACCAAAATACCATCCCATTCGTCGCGCTATCTACGATATCGAGTGATCTCTCGTATCGTTTCCAGTTCTAAAAATACTCGCTTCAGAAATAGTTCAGTGTCTCTAAACCCACGACACGTAAGAGCGTAATTGAGAGGTCATTAACGTTTACTTTTAGCGGTCGGTCAATGGGCCAATGATTTATTTTTATGGTTTCTCGGGATACACCCTAGGATGTGCATGCTGTGTAAATTAGGGTTGACATTTTTACATGGACCTTTTTGGTTGACAGGTGGATTACATTGTAACCACGCCGCCGTATGATATTCAGCGAGAAATAAGTCTTTATTCGAGACCTATATTTATTAATTCGCCACCATTAGTGCAAAGCTAAACAATATTTCCCGGAGCAACACTTTTGGTGAAATTATTTCCCCATGTTCAAGAGAAAAGTCGGGGTAAATACCGTTTACCAATCGAGCTAAACCGAGGATAACGCGCGGGTGATCGCGCTCTTTTTTCCTGCCACACATCACGTGAGTTTCGTCAGGAGTATATTTTTTTCCTCGTCCGGGCACCTCAAGTCAAGGGGGCGGGCCCCTTCCGTCAGGAGCATCGTCGGAACCCGCGTCGTTAATCTTGTGGAAGCCCGTTTTGGTATTCATCTGCTCCGCGGGTGGATTTTTGTTTCCGCCCCGAGAATATTTCCGGCGAGAAGGAATTACCCAGACGCAAAAGTTTTGCATAGGGAGCAGGGAAAGGGGGGTAGGCGAGGGATGGCGCGGCGCCCCGCCGTGAATGGACCCCTCCCCCCGCGGTGCGTTGCATCTCGACGATCCTCGGTTGGAGGAGGGAGGAGGGAAGGGGCGTGGGTTGAGGAAGAGAGGAGGAACGGGAAAGGGAGCGCTCCCGGTTTTTCCCTCTCCTTCCCCTGACTTCTCTTCCTCTTCCTCCCCGCGATCGATAAGTGCGCCATCTCGCGATAAAATTGCCCGTTTGCTCCCTCCCAAATTACTACGGCCGGTCTTCTTCCCCGCGTCAGGACATCGATTGCCCCGTGAGAATCCGCGCAGCTGACACGTACGCCGCCCCGGCCACGTCATTAATAACCCCTGCCTGCCTCCTCCGTCCTCGTCGGCCCGATGGATTCAGCGCAGTCCCCCCTCTCCCCCACCACTTTCCCCTTCTCTCGGACCCCTCCTGCGGTCGAACCCTCTCCACCCCCCCACCCGCCCGGCCCCCGCGCCCTCCCTAGGCCCACAGGCCACCGACTCCCATTCCCCTCTCCCACAGCACCCGTCCTCCAAGGGTGCCGCCCCTTGGCTCTCAGCCCGTTCCCTGAAGGGGGGCCGACCCTGAGGCCCGATCGCTGCTCGCGACAGTTGCTCTCCTTGCGCGTGTACCATATACGCAGCGCACAACGACGTATGACGATGCATCGACACTATAACACTGCTGCTACTTATGTCGTTCGTAAACACTCGGCAGATGTGGTGAATTTGAACGTCGCGTCGTGCTTAGGGTCGATGGATACCGTTAAGATACAATATGATCGGTGATTTTAATACACGATATGGAGCCTATGAGTGTAAATCGTTTGCAATGCCTTTGGATAGGTTTCGCTCCCTTGGCTCGCCGCCTCGCTTCCCATGTATGTTATCGACTCAATGCACATTCATTTGACGTTGCTTGTGTTCATCTCTTGGTATTGGCGAATATTTCTCGGCATATCTGACGTGCCATGCCGATGCGTCGTAGCTACGTATTAGATATTTTTTATGGTTTGATGGAAATGGAGTATAGCCAGGCCGTACCCTCATCACGTGCCCATCAGCCGATGCTAGTTGCTGCGAGAATTTGCAGAACAATATTGGAGATAACCGTTGTATAGCCGCGACCGAAATAATCAATTAATTTTCATTAAACATGGTTAGGTCAAAGTAGGGCTGGCTTTTAATGTTTGGAGACTAATGAGGGTTCCTCATGAGTCTTAAAACATTAAACCACTCTATGGTCATACATTTTTCAGGTTTTTGTGACTTATTCCTTATGGTCGCATTTGCGTGTTTGAATTGAATGAACTCGGAGCAAGGTGGATTCGCATTTATGGTATATACCAGTATTAGCACGGCAGCTGTCAACCTATTTTGACGTGAATGATGTGTTCTTCCTAACTGTCGTCATATCATCGTCGAATTCTTATGTATAATATCCTACTTGGTGTTGGAATAGTTGGAAGAAGTGAATTTACCTTTGGGGGATATTAGGTTGCAAGGTGGGCAGTTCTAACCCGGGTGATCCCTTTGCCCGGTTGTCAATCTACGAAATTCTTGGTGAGAGAGTGTTTCATTATGTTTGGCCGACGGAGGTGTGAGTTGTCTTCCCATTCCACTCCCGTGAATGTTCAAGTGATTGATGACTGAAATGAAAACGAGTCCGTCCATGAGAACGATTCAGACTCGATAGTTAACTCCAACGTACAATTTTCTCACCCGAGTAGTTCGCCGTGACCGAGATGCAAGGTTGAAGAGAGGAGAACAAACGCACGAGCTACGGTGCAAAATTATTTTGCGAAAATTGGGATACGTGATGTTAAGTGGGGAATTTTCGAGGTTCAAAATAATGATAACCCTTCATATTCGCCTGTATTTTGTCAATTCAGATCCCCGCCTACCTGATATAGCTGTGTGAAATTAAGAACAGCGAGAAATATATCGAAATAGTCAACCGAATCTTAGTTGGGAATATCTGTCAACTTCTAAAAGTTGGAAAAGGCAGTTCAGGTCTCCCCGCTGGGCTGAGTGTTTCCTCATCACGAGCGTGGGGTAGTAGTATGGATGGGTGTTCCCCTGGCCTATGACTAGAATTCAGGGAATTTCTCAGGAATAGGCAGTGTAGCATTTTTACTAAATGAAGTGTTTTACTATTTGCATGGGTGACGTTTGTGTTGATTTTAATCGTGAACTATTTATTTATTTGTCGTGATACCCTTCGGAGAAAACTTTTCTCCCAGAATTGGAATTTGGTACGGAAAAGTGTGCCTCGAATGACTTCAGCTGTCGGTCGCCCCCCTTATAACTATTGCTAATACTACGCAGTAGTGCTGCGAAATTATAATTGGGTAGTTCTTGTTGCCAGCAAGGTATGATATTTTGCGTCGCCGGGAAGTAAAATAAATTAAATACACTATACTGTACTCGCTTTTCTAAAATGGTTCCTGGACACCATATTTGATGGTGTCAAAATGAAATAATATTCTGTAGATTGTACGGTTATTTTAACTCCTTGCTCTCTGGTTCCCATTCCTGTGGCGCGGTGTGGCCAGAGAAATGCTCGAATTGCCTGTATTTGATTTGCAAGGTCTCATCGGTCATCAGGATGAACGAAAATGGAATAGGTAGCTGATGCCCATTGTTTTATTACATTTATTTAATTTTCCATCATATACTACTTTGGAGTGATTTCTTTCGTATGGTGGGTTTTGCTCCCGAAAATATCCCTGCGCGCGTATTCGTCACAGCAAATGGTTGGCATGAAAGGCAATCAGAGTAATTCTTATTCTTAATCGGTGTCTTGAGATGTCGGGGTTATTCAAGTCTCTCGAAGCTACTGAATGTTATCAATTGCTCCGTGGTGTAGGCGTGCCGGTGCGATAAGTAAAAATTTGACAAAAGTAATAATGAAAAATACTTATAGCATTTTTATAAATATTGTCATCACTGTAAAAAGTCCCAAAGTTTTGTTTTAATTTTATTAGTTGAGGGTGGAGTTAGTCTTGAACAAAATCTTATGGCATTCCAGTTCGCGAAATTCACACATTCCTAGTGTGGGGGCCGTTCCTTTCCCCATGCTGCTTACCGTTTCATAAGAAGTAGTATTTACTAGATAAATCCCACCGGTTGGACGTCAGATTGGGTTGCCCAAAGGGATCAAAATCCTGGCCTTTGTTGAGGTATATTTTCCTAATTTTTCCTTTTTCACTTTGATTGGATGACCATTTTGCCTTTTCTATGCCTTCGTGATACCTTGTTGATAATAAGCTATATGATTGATGCACAGGCGTGCATATTCATTTTTTCTATCACTAATAGTTCGAACATGTCGACTGAGCATTGCCTGAAGCATGTCTTTTAAGTCTGGGAGAAATATTCTCTCTGTTCCCGACTGTCCTTCAAATAACAACTCAGGTCATCGGTCAAGCGCTTCTCCGGAAGTGTCGTGTCGTACGTTTGCTTTGCTTCCCAATAATCAATATTCCTTCTTTACAGTCCCTCCTCAAATTAATAAAAAAGTCTGCTGTAAGGACAGTACGTACGCCTCCCCAATGCCAAATGGCACGAAGCTTATTGTTTAACTTTCCCATAAATTTTCTCAATGCCAACTCTGGGATTCATATTGCCGCTCTTTTGTGCAAGATTCATACTGGTTCTATTCAGCGCGGCAATAATTCTGGCACTGTTGACCTTGAGGAAAAACCGGCCTTAGCCGTTGAGTTCTTTAGGCTAAAAAAACCATGTTATCAGTCTTTTATTTTCTTTTATCTAGACTTAATCTGGAATATTATGATTTTTTTCAGCATACCTTTGAATTTGACGGACCAGTGCGGGAGGCTTTCGGAAAAAAAAATTCCGAGGTCCCTTTTTTTATCACATCACAAATGCTTCCATCTCAGAGACAAAAAATATTTTTGTTCTATTTTTTTTTACTTTCGTCCGTTGCATGGCTCATTGTACGACATACGATGGAAAGGGAAATGATTTATTTTCTGGTCTTTCTGGGAGAAGGTACGTTTACTCTATTCATATCTTGAGCAATTCTATTTAAAACGTTTTCTCATTTATGAATATTTCGGGAAGTTTGTAGTTGAGCAAATCTAGCATCTTGCGAATAAAATTAAATTGATGGAAACGTGGTGCATGAAGGATAAAAATCGGCTTGTGTTACATAATGTGAAATTTTACATACGAATCGTCTTCTCCACATCAATCAATGGGTAAAAGCATCAAATATGTTGCCTTTATCTAAGTTTTTGGTGTCTATAATATATTTGATGCCTTTATCTTTTGATTTGGTGTGGCGAATTTGATTAGATTGGCTGTTCCACTCAGTTGAAACAAGCACGGGTTAATAGCGAGACAAATAAATAAACATGGAAACAAATAAATCGGTTGGAAATGAATGATTGTTTGAGTAGCTTACCGTAGTTGAAGCAACCAACGTAATACACGTGCGTAGATAGCCGTACGGGTTAGCAAACAAACAAGCAGAGGCTGTATCGTCATGTCCAAGACTAGGGTCTGCTAATTTATCTCCCCGTTAAGGTCTTTCCAGCTCTCCGAATATTTTTTTCCATGTTTCTGTCCACATTTATGGCCAGAGAAAATTACAGCCATTTCAAATATATCTATTTGTGGTCGACATTATCCTTGATTTTGGGACCGTTATCTTTCTCATAGTCTCATTTTTTGAATTACATGTATGCGAAATGAATAGTCCTCCATCCAATTATGTTGCGGTATTCTCCGAAAAATCTAATTGGCGGAGGTTTCGAGAGTCGTATGCTATTTACCGGGGAATAGAATGAGTTGATAACACGTGGTTTTGAAGGTGGGTGGAAGGGTCTTGAGGGAACACTTCCTGTGGACCTTGATGCTTATAGATAGATCGATAGAGGTCCTTATTTCGGCAAAATTGAGAGAGAGAGAGAGATTGCCCTTCTTCCAATTAACCTATCGCCTTATACATATTATATCAGGCATAAAAGTTATAATTACATGCATGCACAGATTTTAACATCGAAAATAAAAGGAAAAAAAATATAAACATATATACATCCATATATGCATCCATATATACATACATATATACATACATATACATATTTAAATTCAGGATACACCTACACATACACACACACTCCAAGTAAAGGACAGTGATCAAAGTGAACACTTAAATAAGGAAAATCTAAGCAAAGAATGAGGTTTGTGGGAAAAGCTAGGGAGAGCGTGGCATTTGTCACCGAGTAAAAACCCACGCAGGAAAACACCCACGAAGAGAAGGGGGTGTGGAATACCTGCGATAACCCTATTAATTAGAGGAAAGATAGATACACATTGTGACAACCATTTTTACGCAGCATACATATTATATATATATATATATATATATATATATATATATATATATATATATATATATATATATATATATATATATATGCATGTGTGTAGAGAAGTCTCTATGTACGGGATGCTAGACCACGTCAGGTTTTCTTTCCTTGCCTCGGACAATTAATCATCTCATATACATGTTCTTTGATGCTGCGGATACCAGAATATCTCGGGAGAGAATCATTACGGGAAACCAGCATATTTTAATTTTACGGATGTAATGAGAAATAGTTATTTCAAGCCGGGGTCTTTGGTCCCTTGATTCTTGTCACAACTAAGTTTGGCTATATTTCCGCTGAACTCATACCATTGCCATTTCCATAAAAGTGACGAAAATGGGGCTGCCTTAAAAGCGATGCATCCAAATTGATTATAGTAGGGGCCGCGCAACAGAAGTGGCTTTGAAACGGATACCGTCTTTCGGGGCGGTTTTCTCAAACTTTTCTTCTTGGGCTCCGCTTTCGGGTTTAAGATTTGCCCGCTCGGCGAAAAAATTGTGAATGATTGGGTATGCGTAAAAATTAAAGAAAAGGGGACTCCTAGAAGTGGTTATTTCTGGGATAGGTCGCATCTGAAAGCAGGCATAATTTGTCCTAGTTTCCCGCCTGAGTTTCTCACGTCTTCCATAGATGAATGTATATATGACTACATTTTGGCGAATTTTAAATTTAATTCAGTTACCCTTCAGTCTTTTAGCGAGCGCGCTAGTTATTAGTGGGGAGCTTTAGCAGTATTGCGTGGTGCACTGCGATAGATGACCGTTGAATAAGCATGGGATAAAATTGGATTCGAACGGCGTAGCAAGTGCAGGATATTTGTCGATTTCGGTGCGGGACTCGGAGGGGATTGCCCGACTGATTACGCCTCTCTGCGCGACGAGGATTCCCTTTGAGAAGAAACGACATAGACGGGGGGGGCGCTTGGAGATCCTCGCGATTCCCTAACTGTAAGATTGCCCTGCATTATCATTCAGAGGAACTGCGAGAAATGCATGCACATGCGTACTCTGGCGCATGAGTTGCGGGGCATGTCCGAGTGCCGTCTCCTCCCCTGAAACCCTTTACCCCCCTCTCCCTCCCCCGCTCGCCCACCAACTAATCCACTCCGTCTCCCGTTCCCAATTGGTCACGTTGTTCCTTTTACCCGCACATGAGTGTCTTACCATTCAGGTGTTTCTCCCACAGATTGAGCGAGTCACTGCAGCTCAGTAGGGCTTATTTCTTTCTTTAGCAGGTCGGCGCTCGTACTCGTTAGGAATGTATTTCGTGTTTTCCTCTTCGGATAGATGTCCAATTTATTTTGGAGGGTGTTGGTCCGGGAAGGTTTTCAACATATGAATGAGATAATAAAAAATATTTTATATGATATTTATTTTCGTAAGTAACACTACGCTAGCATTGCTGTATAAAATTATATAAATATTTGTGTGTGCATGCATATGTGTGTGTGTATATATGTATGTATATATATATATATATATATATATATATATATATGTTATTGTTATTATAGGTAATCTACCAGTGTTGGTGTTACATGGGCACAAGCCACCAAATAATTCTCTTTTCTTTCCTAACAAAGCACAACCCAACATCCTACTCTCCAATAAGCCCCTCTTTATCTCCGTATACGTCTTTCCTCCCTTCATTCCGTCCAACATCCCTTTCTTATTCCTGCCGCTTCCTCGTTTGCCTAACATATATATAAATAACTATATATACTAATAATGAGTCATAAATCCACTTCAATTAGTTCGTTTAGATAGTCACCAAAAGAAATATGCGAAGACTTAAGTGAAATTCATGGACATTACCGGTGCCTGGAGGCGAATTCTTCATCAACAGAAGAAAAATCATGAAGAATGATCATCATCCTCGACATTAATTCTCCAGGCATCCTCAGCGTCATCCTATCTGCGTGAGTTTTCGGGTGCCAGACTTCCAGGGAAATCACAGGCGATGCATATCAAGCCGCATTGTAATCTCACAATGAAAAACTGGCGGAAATAATACTTTGAAAAGACTTATGAGATTTTTTCATGGACGTGAAACGTCCTGATGAAAGCTCAAAGATTCGTTAATATCTACGGATAGAATTAAATCCTTTGAATTCCTGGTCTAGAAGCCTCCAAAATTACGAAGGACCACCACAAGATTAGCCACTTTGAAACAACGTCAATCATTGTGATTAGCGATATTAAAAGTAAGAGGCTCTAATTTGTCCTCGTTTATTTCGCAACCAGAGAAAATAAAGGAAAGAAAGAAACGTGCTATATGCTTGTTTCAGCTGCCGGAATCATACGTTTTTTCTCTCTTCCGTGTTCTTATCCTTTCCTTTCTTTCTCGACGTCATTGTTGGGGCTTTTGGGTTAAAACACGACTATACTTTTGTCCATAGCCGGAAGAAACGCATTCACGGCTGCCGCAAGTCCGTGGAACCCGAATGCTAAAAAATATTAAATGCTCATAACCGTTTCAGCATTAGTTTTTCTTAATTAATATCAGTAAAAACGTTTCAGTTGGTTTTTTCTATTATTTTTTCCGTCGTCTATTTTCTTGCTTAATTTTTGTTAGAATTATAATTCAATCGTTGATATCTGTCCAAAGGAAGGAAATGTTCCATTATGAGCTTGAGCTTAACCTCTGGATGGATTCATGTAAATTAACGGCAATTCCGCTGCTCCTACGCCTCTAGGAAGAGAATTAAATTTGTAGACCAGGGATTGATACAACCTTTGATTTGATGAAACGGTTTTAAAGGCCTCATTACTAACAATTTCGTTTTGTACGGGTATCCGTCGTAGTAGCTATTGAATCGCCATAGTTCGCGTCATCGTGAGGGACTCCTAACGCTGTTACCCCCAGCGTGAACTCTTTGTTTCTCAATTATTGACTTCTTTGGTCCTTTATATCTTTCGTGTTCCAAATACCTTTTCTCTTTCTTTACATTCAAGGCTTAACCCCTCCACCTCAGCCTTCCATGTTCTACAATCTCTCAGTGTGGCACTTAGAATGTTCCCAGTTGAATCTTCGAGTTTTCCCACTAATATCCAAACTTTCACTGTTTTCCTTTGATTTCTACTACTCATTTCCTCCATTTTTCCCTACGCACGACTTGAAAGACTCCACTCTTTGTCATCACTTTATTTCCAAAGTCAGATTTTGGACTCATGCAACCCTATGCTGAAACGTCTTTCCTAATCTTATTCCTGTTGTTGTAGTTAGATTCCCTGCTATCATTTTCCTCTCCTTCGTTAATGATTATTAACAAAACGTATTATTATCCTTTTTAACATGCTGCCTGTTATCTTCCGAAGTACTGAAAAAATATGGTAGTTCACAACTACAAAACCCGCGGGGAACATGCTGGTGAGGTGATTAGTATTCTGGCTTTCTACCTCGAGGGCTCGGGTTTGAATACTGGTGGTATTAGGGTTTTCAGTGGTGATACGTTCCCTACTTGGGGTGCTGGTTGGAGGAAATTTCAAATGGAGTACGCCGTCCTTAGGACGGAATTTTAAAATTTGAACTCCTTGCCACCTTTCGTTTATAGAAAGAAGAGAGTGAATGCCGACGCCAGGTTTCTCTCAGCCCTTCCCTTATTTGCTGAAAATTCTACCTCTCCCAAACAAACCCTCTATACGTGATTACGTAAATAATCTCGGCTTGAAAGTCGGTCACCTCCCCTAATACTTACTCACTTAAATTACTTAACTCTCAGTAAATTGTCTCCTTCACGTTGAATTTTCAATGGAGGTTTTCTACCTCTTGAGGATCTCATGAACCAAGTATACATGTTATTTATCTTCCTGTATCTAAGCTTTACCGAATTGATCCGTGTAGTGCTACGAGAATGTTTCACACTGAATTTTTGGTGCACTTCTCTCCGATTAAATACCACGGGATAATACAGCCGTGCTCTGCCCGATGCTCCAATGATCGATTGGGTATTATTCTTAGAACCCTTCCAATGCATCACTGTTGAACGCGAGAGTCGTTAAAAAGTTTTGCAAAAAAAAATCCACGTTATCGAGAAATTTGTGCAAAGAAAAACTTGTTTACACGCGATGGCATCAGGCTTGACTACGTGGAAATTCATTCTAGATGAAAGAGAAGAACTAGTTATTTTCCACAGACCTTTTATTTGGTACATCTTTTTTCGGTGGATAGGCGTACTTGAGGGTGACGCCTATACCATGCGCCTATTTGTATCCAATTTAAAAATTTGTGGAAAATATCTAGTATTTTTATTTCACTCGACTTAACTCTTGTATTAGGGGACTACAACCCCGAAATTGTCTTTTGAGTACTAGGAATAGGAAAATGTCGTTTGGGGCGAGATCAGGAGGATAGAGTGGATATGGCAAAACTTCAAAGCCACATCGTTTTGATTGTTGATCGCGCCGTGGTCTCGATTGCAGGTCGTGCCGTGTTTACTTCTGAAAAGGAGTCAGTGGTCGTGGAACCCAGCGTGTTGACGCTTTTGACTTTTATAGGTCTGCGTGAATAATCTTCCACACACTGCCGTAATCAAAATATCTCGTTCATGATCATTTGGTTGGCTCTTCGGTCTAATTGGATGAATTCCTTCACTTTCTTCACTGCGGCATCATCGCCCGTGAGTGATGGTCTTCCACTTCTTGGTTCGTCTGTTAGAGACATGTGTCCAGTTTGAAAATTTTTTTTCCACCTCACAACTGTGTTCTATGACTGGCTATCGTTTCCATAAACAGCCATAGTTTCATCTTGAATTTTCAGTACAGTGAAATCTTTAAAATAGAGGCACGCAATCAAACTGTGAGCGCATCTTCTCCATGATGCGAGTTTAGTCAAGCTACGGCTTCCTGAAACAAAACAAAGTATTATTTATAGCTTTAACTTAAAAAATATGCACATAAAGATCAGTTAATATGCAGAATAAATTTTATCTAGATATCTCGGTAATTTCTTAGCAATAATTACTTGAAAACGATACCCCCACGTATGTTTGTTTCTCTAAATATTTACACGTATGCTTTTGAAGATCTCTATACAAATCAGATGTTCAATGCTACAATGACCCTGGAGGCCTTTCCCACTAACCACCGCGTCGTAACTCCAGGGCCAGTACGGAGCAGTGGCCAGCGGAGCCTATGGTGTGCCAGAGGCGTACGAGCAACAAGCACCACCTCACCACCGCGAGGAAGAGGCCACGCAGGCCGCTTGGCAGCACCACGCGGGTACTTCGGAACAAATTCAGAGGGCGGAGCACCCAGCTGGTCCCCCTGCCCCGCAGCACCACCACGAAACGCATCATCACCAGCAGCACCACCCTTCACTCGCATCGCCCTTCGGCGGTGGGCTGCCCGCCGTGGCCGCTTCGCCCGTATCTCCGCCACAGCATCACGCACCGCAGTACTTCTCCCAGGTCAGTTAGGGGCGGGTTTCTGTCTCAATGGAGCGTTCTCGTTTGAACCCAGCCTCATCTTTATTATCCGGTTACAAAGTTATTTCTATGCATCCGCACTCACATTCTATAAATCCCGAACTGGGAATGTTCGGGAGTTCCAAATCAGTATTCCTATACTTTATCCTGGCCCCTTTCAGGATGAAACTGACACTACCTTAATGGATTCATTTTAAATTAACAATAGCAGTTTGGCACTTTTTTTCATTCCAGCATTTTTTAATCCAATACAGCGGGAACATGAAGTTTTTTGCATGAAATAGTGATCAAGAATTTTCAAATTTTCACTTCAGTTATACCAGTTTTGACGGTTAATTTTTCATTGCCAAACTTTGTGAAGTATTAAATCTTATTCAATATGTCCAATCAGAATTACGAAAACCACGTAGCGGGTTGCCACGAATGGATGGCAAGTTTCATCGGTGCAATGAGAATAATTTTGAAATTTCGGGTTCAGAACTCTTCATTACGAAAGGTAATGATGCCTTTAATCTATTTCGATCTAGAGATATAGGAGTTTTGGAATGTTGTCAATTTTTCGTAATTTCTAATGGGAAATATAGTTATTTCACGGGGCAAACATAGTTCGCCTTGACCGCGATTCGAACCCAGATTCCCCCGATTTCCCGACGAGAGCTTTAGCCAATGAGCCTACCGGGGCAACTTCGCATGCTGTGAATTTCTAGGGAGAAGGCTAAAGATGCTGGAACCTAATAGTCCAGTGGTTAAGAGCGCTGGGCAACTGTCCGTTGGCCCCGGGTTCGGTTCCCGGCAATGCCTCCGGACATCATCAGCTTCACCCAAGTTGTGTGAATTTTCGGGTACCAGATCTACTTGGGAAACCATATTCGGTACAAGGAAAGGAGTTAGTCCCCCTAACCTGATGTGTGAATTTCACGCGCTGTTGGACTTAGTATTGGGTGCTATCATGCCAACCTTCGGGTTGATAACTGTGGCGGTGTGAAGGCTAATGGTGGGTGGTCTCTAGGTCTTCCCCACTGGGTTGAACTACTGTTGGTTACAGCAAGTGCTCTAATACACCAACGACGTGAGACGCATGCGTTTCCTAATATGGCCTCCTCCTCCTATGTATTTAAACCTTCCCCTTCTATTTCTTTGCCCTCGCGTCCCTATCTGCGTGTAGACATACCTGATGTGTTGGATGGAGATAGAGCGCTGAACGGAAACCGAATATTTGTGGGGAGCAGTCGACCCATACGCATTGTTGACGAGTAAGTGGCATACCAGATATAAGTAGGACGAAAGAGGGCTTGTTTTGATTGCGCTAACTTGGAATTTTCTACCATTATCCCGGGCAAGCCTTTGGCAAGTTTCCCAATCTATGTTTCCATTTTCGCTCGTCATTGGAAGGGTGTTGATTGACTCTTTGGGGATTGATTTTCATGCGGAAGAGTGGGTATCATAATTGCAGTTATAAAATTCATCTTTTAGCTGAAATGTATAAAGTGAATGCGGTAACAATTCCATACTCTCTTTTAGAACATTAAATTTCCGGCCTCGGTAGCGTCGGGGTAACGTCCTCGTTTGCCAATGCAAGGGTCGCGGGTTCGATTCCCGCCTGGGTGGGTTTTCTTCCATCTAGGGCTTGGGTGTTTGTGATCAATGCCAATAAGTCACCAAAACAGTGTATTGATCATGAATAAAAATGCTTTCTCACGCAGAAAAATATTCAAGTTCTATTAAAATAATAACTTACCTAGGAATTGATAGAAGTATGTAGTTCTAAGGCGGCATATAATGCTATCAAAAGCGCTGAGCTAATAGAGATTTGACAACTTGATGCATTGTCTTTTATCATTATGCGGTAGCTTCTAATGACAAAATCTAAACTAATCTAATGACAAATTCACTCTAACAAAAGTGCTGGTTGAAGTAAGGGAATGAAATGTAGTACAATATTTTTTTTCAATCACCTTCATTCAATTCAACAAATTCCGTGTTAGGCGACCTTATCTTATCTTATATGTTTTGATCGGCCAAATCTCGGATGCACAATTTAACTAAGCGTGCGATTGTTCCAGAAGTCGCCCTCATCCCTTTCAATTGTTTGCATTATTCAATCTAGAAAAGCTCATTTAATTTATTCGCGAAATAGAAGTCATGATAAATGTTACTGCCCTTGTATTTGAGCGTTATAATCGTAGTTTGTCTGCATTTTAATGTTTTTATTCAAACCAGAAGATAATTTTCTCAGCTGCTTAATAGTAATATTCCACGATGACTTTGGGTACTTAACTTCCATGATCCTCACGTCTTCAGATTTTCCATCGGATAAGGTTGCTAAAAAACAGCGTTCCAGAACAAGATACTTGTCTCCCAGTTTACTCTTCGTTTTTTATTCGCATTCAATTTATTTAGGCTGTCATATGCTGTTGCTTTAGTTTGAAAAGAGTTTGGCATGCGGCAACCTTTCTGTAAGATGTTACCTTTGGAATATTTTTTCACTCTTATACGTACCACGCTGAAATTAGAGGACAGTTTCTCTTTCAGTTTTTCCAGTACTACTGCGGCTTCTGGTCCTCATCCAGTTCCCGACAGGAATTTGCTTAATTTCTTGGGACCTATCTTGTACTCTTTATCCTATTTTTTACTTGAGGTTTTTTATTGGCACCTGCTGGTGAACCGTAAATGTTACAGTCTTCTCTCAACCATTCAATGTAGACGTGGGCTTAATCCGGAGATTATTTTCCATGAAAAATTGACCACATTGCCCCCAGCGGAAAATCAAGTTCGGTACCTGCACCCTGTACTCGATACCTGTAGGAACACGTTTTCCGTGGCTAATCTGCTTGCCGCGTGCAAGTTTGGCAACCAAGGGCAAAACATTTACAGCAAGGTTAATTTTATTATTGGTTACTAGATTTATTAATTCTATCACCAAGGTTGTTTTGGATTATTAACTTTTTCAAGGGTTTCCTTCTCATTTTCGCTTAAAAATGATTGTCCTTTCCGCACTTTTATAATTATAACACCGTTAGTAAATGTAAGTTGAGGAGAATGTTACTTCATACGGATAAGTAGATGAGATAATGCAACGCGTGACTATCCCCGTGCATGAAAACATGTTCGTTTCAATTTTTACGATGTTAAGTTAAGACACATAGATAACTTATTAGCCGAGCCGTCGCGCATCGAGAGAGGTCGATAAAGAGTAAGCGTCAGTTATATCGGTACCCTTTATAGGTGGACATATTCAATTTATATGAAGTGTTGGGTGGTATTTGTTTGCATTGAGATCCTGTGTCATCCTCCCCTTACCAAAGACGGTCTCCTTACCCGTCAGTCGCATACAATATTGTCAGGTTTACACTGCTGATGTACGTGCCAATGACGGGATCGGGATAGTGCGGTAGCTAACGTACTGGCTTCCCAACCAGAGCTCCCGGGTTCGAATCTCGGGTGCGATAGATATTTTTCGGTGGTATCCTGATCCCTACTTGAGATACTTTGTGGAGGGTATTTTGAGTTGCGCCTTTCATGAAGAGTAGGCTAATGCCGACGCCAGGTTTCTCTCCACCCTTCATTCTTTCCTGTCCGTTCCTAATGGCAAGATTGACCTCAGATGTCGGTCACCTCCCTTAAAAACTACTACCCTGGAGTTACTTATCACGCCTGTCATAGGAGGCAATGAAAAACTACGAGTGTCAACTCATTCCAGGGAGAAAACCATCAATTCTTATCAACGGAGGGTGACGTCCCCGAGAGTAGATAGGGCTTGGAGGGTACGGCCCGATTTTTGATCGCCAGTTTCCTCAGAACGTTCCATCCGCAGCCAGTATTTCACGGCAATTACCATATCTGTTTTGATTACGTCAATTTCCATTAGACGTAATTTATGTTGGAGCTATTTCGCCTCCCTCCTCTCCTACCACTCATAGTGACGTCAATGCATTTTCCCCCGAGTGCCTGTCAGGTATGCACACAATTGCTAACGGTAAGTGCCAACTTCTCCTGTCGAACTCCACCTACGTAGGGTCTAATGTCTGGTGACCCGACACCCCTTGCCGCACGCCCTCGCTGTGGAGTGAAGGCTAAGATACAGACGTTCAGTGACTGACAGTAGAGCTTGGCTTTTAATGCGTGCACCACCGAAGACGAGTGGTTCTTGTCCGTGCTGACCTCCCCATTGACTCGGTCCGGGGGGGCGAAACCAGAAGCGGCTGCGGTGAGTCCCCGAGGCACCGCCATGTATACAGGGCGTCCCTTCTTTGAAGAGGGTGGGCCGTGGGGCCTTTTAAATAAGGCGGCGGCCGGGGTGGTCGTGAATGGGGAATGTGGAGACCCCGGGCGAGGGCGCTCCCTGCTACCTTTCTTCCCCATCCCCCACCCCTCACCCCCTACTCCCATTCCCCCTACCCCAGCACCTGTGCGTACGAGAAAATCCCTCTTATAAGGTTTCCCACTGTTTCTTCCGTCTCACCTGACCTACTGTGTGTATTCAACGAGTGGAACGGAGATGCTATCGTTCGTCAGATAGTAGAGCATTATATCCCCCACCCTCGCTCTCAATTTGGGGGCGGGAAGAATGAGATGGAGGGGGGAGGAGGGGGTCGAATGTACGAAAGAGCCGCAAGCTAGGCGTTCCCACGTGAATCACGGGCTCACCGGAGTGTTTCGGGGGAGGGTTTCTCGCCTCCCGGCATCCCTGGAATGTCCAGCCCCAGTGCTTTTAGGGTGACCTTAGGCCGTGGGGTTGGCCAGCCGAAGACGGTCTTTTGATGTCGCTGAAATTTGCTTCCAAGGCGATATTGGTTTATTTAGTGGGGAGAAAATGGTTCCAGCCGGATAAATAGTAATGCCTGAGAGGTTATTTAAATTTGTATTCGGGTACTCCTCGCTGCATTGCGTCGCATGTCATTTTTCTGCTTTAATCCGACCGTGTGTGCGTTTATATTTTTGCCAATGGGTGTGATTTATATGAGAATTTTCCGTAATCTTCATCATGATCTGCTAGTGCAGGCCCTTTCTGTCGCTCTTCCGGTTGTTCCTATTCCCCGCCGTTCTCTTCAACCCGGCGCACCTATCTTCATTCTTTAAGTTATCTCTCATCTTCACCGCTATCCTTCTTCTCTTCACCCTATCTTCTGCTACTACTACTACCTTCTGTTGTATCTTTTCGTAAAACTTTTGTTAAATATGTTAAGTAAGCTGTCCTTTTGTTCTCCGAACTCCGAAATCTGAGACACACTGCATGTCACGGGTCGTCCCATCTTCCGACTCATTCGGCTCCCGGGGAGTCCGCCAACTCCGAAGCAATCACAGATTGGAAGATCAGTGTACAATTGTACTATGGCGAGTTGGGGGTAAGGAACCAAAACACAAGCTCGAGGTTGAGGGCAGCGGAGAAGGAAATGCCGAGCTTGAAGGGATGGTTTGGTGGGTACCATGTGCGGTTTGAGCGTAGATCAAGGTGATATCGAGAAGATGTTGATTTCTGAAGGCTTTGATAGAGGGGAAAATGTTGGATGAGGGTGGGGAAGTTTGGAGAAACAGGGCATATTATGGCTGTTGTAACTAAGGGGAGCAGAAGATGGCAGGGTCTAGGTGAAAGGGTCTTTGTTTTATTTTTCAGAAGGACTCCAAGAGTATAAGATTTAATTAAGTATTCGTTTTCAGGGATCGCCCTAAAATTTCCCATACCTTGTAAACTGCGCACTCGAATTCGCATTCTTCGCGCAGAGAGTTTCTTTACACATATTTAGAGTAGGGAGGCATTTTTTCCCCGGAGCACCTGAGTTTCCAAGAAATATGATACCCAAGAAATCACGCTCTGTGGGCTGTATTGAGAAGTCTGTGGGTATCACCCGGGTTATAAGCTGTTACCATCCAGTCAGTAACTCATTACTCTTTATGTAATAAGTTACCTCACGAGTGAACAATTTAGAGTGATTGTTTTTTTTTTCGTTTCGGTCAGTTGTGAACCCCATTATTTCAGTGTTTTCTCTCTTACGCTTAATTTGGCGGTGATTTTATTGTATTTTATTTTCAACTCCTTGGATGGAGCGTTTTGAAGAGTGATCGATAGGATGATCCTGTCATATCAACAGCCATAAATGCGAATGATAATTTGATAAGAGAGGGTAGAGGTAAACGCGTATTTAAGTCTAAGGCGGGTGAACATCATGCATCTGCATCTTACCCCGCACGAGACCGCCACGAAGTCGTGTGGCAGGAGGTTTTGGGTCACCAGACGTTAAGAGTAATTAGTGATTGGTGGAAAACGCCAATGAGAAAGTTCAAGTTGTTGTACTTGATTTTTTCCACTGTTGTGGTCTCGAATTGTCGGTGGAAAAAATGATTCCTTATGTTGATTAATGTGGGAATCAATCTTCCTTACCTTCTCCCCGTGGTCAGAGGAACGAATGTAATGCGACGCTAAAGGTGAGACTTTTCTGTAAACCGTTTCATTCCGGAATTATTCCTGAGCTGGGTCATAAACGCCCGTCGGATATTCAACTAGCAAAGTGGAAGAACATACTTCGTCTTTCAGCTTTTTATTCTGACGATCTAGCAACGGGAATATCATACTGCAATGGTGAAGCTGGGGTTCGAATTCCACCCTGATTTTGAGCCACGGCTTCACCCGGATTTGAACCCCGGATACCCGTAGCCGAAAGCTCAATCTGCCAGTCCACTCTGCCGGCCATCCAAGGTCCTTACATCTCACTTCACATCTCTCAGAAGATACAACTCGGTTACACCCTGAAAAGTTTCAAATTTCTCAATCGCAAGAACGTACATACGTATCCATCCTCCTATTTGAATTTAGAATGCTAATTATTTTTGCATTCGATAGCCGTCAGACGTTGGAGGTAATTTATTTAGTCTTAAGAAGCTATGTGGGGTAGAGTGGTATGTAATTCACTCTATTTTGCCTTAAATTCTTCTTCAATTCTGTGTAATTTCGGCTTCCCAAACGTTGGTAAGAGAATAATTGCATATGAGACGCTTTTTTGCACGGTGGGTTCCGAAACTTCTCATTCCAGATCAACAGGACTTCCGCGAGTAAGTTTGTTCGCAGTTGAAGTTGATGCGACAGGAAGATGTGTTTCGAAGTTTTTTATTGCTCATGAAACTTGGCTTCATCATTTTGATCCTGAGAGCCGACAATGAGATCTGTGAGGAAATCTCAGGCATCGCCAACACCAAGAAAAGCCTGAGTAGTGGGAAAATTATGGCTTAATTACTTTTTGGTATTCAAGAAAGTATGTATCAGTATGTCGTACCATTGCAAACCACTGCAAATGGATCAAACCATGAGGATTTGCTGGATATTCTCCAAGGACATATCAATCGTAAAAGGCCGTTATTCAAAGCAAAAGGTTTTATGCTGCACCATAATAATGTAGGGCCGCACATCGCACATTTTATTGCTGAATATTCGCGCCAATCGGTGTGTCTTGCGTTTCTTATCCTCTATATAATCCAGACCTTAAACCACACTCCTTTTCACTTTTTTTGAGGAAACTCGTGGGATACGTTTTTCATAATCATAAATGGGCATATGCCAACTGGAATTGTTTCAACTTGCTACGTCTGCTGCTGACGCGGTACTCGAGTCCAATTAATGAAACTGGTGCGACATATATGAAGTGTAACATTGTAATAAAATTAAATTTTTGTGTGATGATTAATGTAAATAAATGCATCATCACTCTTCATTGAACCTCCATCGTATAACTGTAAGAAGATTTCCACTGCATTAAAATCGGTTGCATCATTTTGAAGGTAACATTTCTGTAACTTGAGCGTCTCCCATTTTTTTTAAAGGCCAGTAGTCTGGTAACTTCAATGGCTGTCGCTTTCACCTTTCGGTCCGAAATGCGTCCCCCAATTGCACCAACGGGGCCACCAACTACTCGGGGAGCACTGATGGGGGGCGAGTTGGGGGAGAGAGAGAGGCGAGAGGGCTCACACATGCTGAGTGAGACAGTCAGGAGAGCCGAATCCAACCGGGGTTGAATCGGTTATATCCTATATCAGCTGGGCACGATGGTCAATTCGCATCTAAATCGATCATCGACTTTGAGCGGAAATATTAATTAAAATAATTAATTACCCGTAGCCATAATTGAAATTGAATCGCTTACCTGCCTAATGACCTTTAAGAATGTTGTACGAATCACTCTTCGTCACGTCATGAAACGGTCTTCAGGTAATGGTTTGGCAACAGACGAGGGTAGAGATCACTCGGTATTAAGCCCTGCGGTACTTGCTCACACTTTCAAGGCGGTGCAGCCGGTCCCCTTCCTTTGGTTTGACATTATAACCGTTGGAAAAGCATTTAAAAATAGTATTAGTTAAAAAGTGTCGAGAATGGTTTAAAAGATGGAAACCGAGGTGGAAAACTGCAGATAAGTGTTTTATCGTGCCGCTAATCGATTCGTAGGGGTGCGTTTTGCGTGGGAAATACCGTTCGTTTCTCCATCGGCTCAACCAACTGTCGTTCCTTGGCGCGATAAGCAAAGTCGGTCGCACCTTCGAATCCATCCAACCTCTGTTTTCGTCAGAGAATCGTCAGAAGGCTCCGTGATGGGCTCACGGCTTCGGACTCGCAGTAGCCGAATCAGCTGGGGCGGATCGGGTTGGATGGGGGCTGGGGGGAGGGAGGGGGCGGTTGGCCGCAGGGGAGGGCGGAGAGAGAGGTCTCCCGTCTCGGGTGGGGTAGTGCCTCCCACGCTCTGCGGTCTCTCCCCCCGACCGGGGCCGCCTCTTGAGAGAGGCAGGAAGCGTGGGACACAAACGCGGGGAGGGCTGGAAGGGGCAGGCAGGGGGAGGGAGTTTGGATGGGTGGATGCTACTGTTTCTTGCCCTTCCCCAACATCGTCACCTTGAAGGGTGCATTTTTTTTCCACACTCTACTAGCGACATCAAGTCATCATGGAAAATATATGCGGCATTAATGGATGTGTTGAAGGGAGGGAATTCATGGGCCGGCGGATGAATTTACAAGGTACCCTGCGAGACGCCACGAGGGTAGCAATGAGGGTTAGATCACCAGGGATTTGAGGCATTTTTGATGATAGTATTGGAGAAGTTCGATTTGTCCTGCGTTTCCCATTGTTGTGTCCTCGGATTGTGGCAGGGAGGAATGATTCCTTCGATATCTATCGGCTCGATAATGTTTCCCTTAGCTAATCAATATGTTCCAGCCTACCTATTTAATGCGGTGCTACGGCTATTCCTCCCGTGTCGGGGTTAAAACTCATGTGATTAGTTCTTTACTAAAAGTTGAAGTCGTGCGTGTTATATTAGTGCTTCCGGTGTCTCCCAAGCCGTTCCCTCGGTCAATAATGTGACTTTTCTGTTCGTCCGTTACGATTCTTCACAAATATATTTTCGATAATATTGATCCTCCCTTCCCCTCTATCTGTAATAAACCACTGTTTTCAATCTGAAGGTCAGTTTGGCAGGTGAGGGTATAGTTCACCCAATACTAAGTCCAACTGCGTGTGAAGTTCACACATTAGGGTAGGGGGGGCAGCTCATTTCACTGTGATTTTCTATGAAGTTCTGGTACCCGAAAAATCACTCAGCTTGGGTGAAGTTGAGGGTACCCAGGGGTGTATCCAGAAATCGAACCCGGGTCCTCCAGTCAGTCATCCAGCGCTCTACCTACTGCCTTACCTCATCTCGTATCGGCAATATCGTCCCTAATTTGGAAGGTATGGTTTTCCGCATTAATACCGATATTTCTGGGTAATATATCTCCATCAAAATCATGATGGTTTATATTGCCGAGCGGTATCGCGAATTGATTATTTCACATCTCTTGCTGTGCCACATGCCTGTTCGCCTTTGAGTATTTATTTAATACCTATTTAAATTAGAAAATTTAAGTTCTTTTATATTTTCGTTCAAATTATGCTGCTTAGTTATGACTAATAATGCGCCGAAGGGACGTAACGCGGAAGTCCTGGGATAGCTCTTGCTCGAGGCAGTGTGGTCAGTCGCTGAAGTGCCTTCCGGAAAGCGAAAGGAAAAAACTTTCAGCTTACTCTCTCTAGTGGCGTGTCATTTCCCATCTAGTCGCCTTTTTCCCGATAACTCAGTCCTCAGCGGGTCCTCATAAGGTTTGGCACGGTGTAATAACCGTTTTTTTTGTTAACTTTTATATAATTCATAATTGTTTTGTGATTTTTCAGCATTTGCGAGTTATTATGAAATTCCTCTTACGCACTTCATGGATGGTGATCATTGATCTTTGTACTCCACCCAGGCGTTGGTAAGCTTGTAGGTTCTGCCCTGTGTGGAGTACGAGTAGAAACGGTTGATTAAATGGCCCCCAGTCTTCATTTTCGAAGCTAATCCATGCCTCGGTGAAAATTAACAAACTCATCACCTTTTCCTTAACGTGCTCAACGAAACTTGAGCATTTCCCTAGAGTGACACTTGCATGTAATCGACTCTACTGCCGGAATTTCTGTTAGGGATGCTTCCAGTGAATGGGCTTCGATTAAATTACAATGGAATTGGAATTCTCATTAACGCCAGTAAATAACGAAAATCGACGGGGAGACAGACAGTATATTTTGTTTGTTTTTAATGAGCGAAATCGCGACTTCAGGAATGTCCCTGCGCGACAAACTTTTTCGCGAAAAGCATTGGTATGGACTTTTCAGAGCGATAGCAAGATTGTCTTTACTTAACAGCGAAATTTAATTCCATCTTACGATTTCGAAAGCTGACAGCAAAAAATCAGTTTTGGTGAAAATTGTCACATAAATCCGCATAGGGGAAAATCCACTAAAGGAAAATAATGGATGTCGACGGTGACTTAACCAGTTTGGCAGGTTTTAATGAGTTCCATCTTTAAGGGAGGCGGGAGGGAACGCCTTGTGTCTCGGGCAACTCTCCTTACGGTATGTACACCCGAAACTCCCCGAAAAGGCGTGAGGAGCGGGCGTGGTAGGGCGCCAGCTGTAAGATTCTGGTTCTATGTTTGCTATTGCTGTTCATTCATTTGTGATTATGGTGGCCACGATCATTCCCCTGGTGCTATCCGCTGTATTCCTTCGTAATTAGAGCCAAACGATTAAGAGGCGTTTTGCAATCGAAAATATTTTACAAATTTGGTTTGTTTCACAGTCGTATTAGTTTTGTGATTTCATTCTAACTTTCGACATATCCGAGAGATCAAGAGAGGCTCTGTGTTTTAGATATGAGACCGATGAAGTTCCATAGCAATTTGGATGAAGGATGCACCTAATTAAAATGTATGGACCGGTCCAGGTCCACCCATGTCAGTGAAGGGTTTAAGGGCACCGTTGTGACCCCCAAAACTAGGTACTCCAATGAAACAAGTAATATTTACGGATGTTAAGATGTTTTTTTTCCAGTGAAATCTGTTTAAGGCGGCATATATCCAGTACGAAAACCTGCAAAATCCGGGATTAAAGGTCTTAAAATAAGACACGTAATGAATGGTTTCTTCTCAAATGTACCCCTCTGAAAGTAGGAATACGTGAAACACGGGCGGAAAGAATTCATTGTTGCTTATACGAATGTGTCGTTGAATCGGGCTGTATTGGAATCTGATAAAGGCGGAAAAAAATTTCAAAAAATGTTTCTACCGCCCTACGCGGGTTTGGAGTGAACGTCAACGATGATTGTAGAAACCTGTTTACCCGACTTCTTTTTTCCGCGAAATTTGAAAGTCATATTAATTAATAAATTAAAATGCATTCACTGAATATCTAACCTGCGTGCCTTTGATTTTTCTTAAGGGTGTCCGTTCCATAAACTCAACTTGTTAGAGATGGAAAACCTGTACAAATCATCAATGGTAGCTTTTACATTAATTATATGGTATCTTAGTGGGTAAAGTGTGGTTGCCAACCCTCAGGTCAGCAGCCAAATTACTCGGTTGAAACCCCTGATTGATGATTCCGGACAGCTTCAACTTTAAACCCGATATGTGTGATTTCCTGGGTTCCGAAGAAACCTTGAGGGTAAAAAACGGCGCCAAGGGCACAGGAACTGGTCCCCATTCTCTGGCGCGTGTGAATTCCAAGTGACGAGGTGCGTAGCGCAGAGTTACGAGGTCCAAATTCGTTGAATCAGAACCCATACCGAAGGTTGTTTTCTCGAGGTAGAGACCTCAGTGGCGTTGTTTGAATTTTTTTTAACTTGTACAAAAGCGACGCGGGAAAATCTAACAGAGACGTCGTAGTCCAGGCCACTCAGTTGTGAAAATCGGGGCTAGGTCGGAAATTCAAAATCAAATTCAGAAGTCTCAAATTCATCAAAATATCATCGGAAAAAAATTGTGTGGCAAGGACCGAATTTTTTTAATAAGTACAAAATTCGATTTGCGTATTTGTGATATGGAATGGGATGTGGGAATCTCCGACGAGGAGGATTCTCCTTTTGGTTTCGAAACCAATTCGAGTTCCATATCTGTCATCGCGTATGCGGGCCATGGAAAAAGCCGAAGAATTGGAAAATTTCGATGATACATATGTGGCGCGCGCAACGCCGAGGAGCGATCCGTATAAAATTACCTAGAACCAGATTCCAAACAAGGGAGGGAAAAAAGTAGGCAACTTGTTCATCGGGGAATGATGAGATGGGTGAAAAATGAGTGGCCACCCCTTAAGGCCGTTTTACACGATGCTTATTTCAGTCGCTGAAATCAATCACGATATTATAATGTTCAATGTTGGATGTGAACTTGGCACTAGTCTTGGATGAACACTTTAACGATCGATCGAACTCACTTTTTGGCATCTGATGTTTGCACATGCGTGAATACTTGTGAGGATGTGATAGTCCAATGGGTAGAGCACGGGGCAAACTAGTCGCAGGGCCTGGGTTTGATTCCGAGTGAATCCTAAGGACACCGTGATCTTCACCTGGATTTATGATTTTTAATGTCACCAGACCACCCTGGGAAACCACGAGCGGCACGGAGAAGGAGCTCCTCCTCCACCCCATGCCTTATTCTGATGTGTGAACTTCACTAGCTGTGTCGGACTAATTACTGAGTGAGATCTACTCTCACCTGTCAAGCCATTCTTTGGGTTTATTGCTGTGCTTTAGAATGTGTTATCGTGTTCGTGCTAGGCAAAGGTTTTAGCTGGAATTTATATAAGCATTTAATAGTCGCCATGTCCGATTCCGTCCTCAGTTCTTACAAATGAAACGACTGACGTATCAGGGGCAAAGTTAGTAGCCAAGCGTTTGCAATCCTGAAAACAGAATAGAGGAATATGGACTCGGGTAGGGAACGGAACTGGACTTTTGGCGATGTTGCGCAATGAACCGCTGAATGAAGATATTAGCGGTTACATGAACTATTGATTGGTATGACAATAGTTTCTTGGTATTTGGTATTACAATAGTAACTGCAAATATTTTGATTCGGAGGTCTATTGTTTGAAAAAAGACTCACAGCCCTTATATTCCTCTGTTAATCCTCGTAAGGTTTTTCTTGTCCACGGGTACTTTTTTCGGTGAAATCAATAACATTAGGCTCCTACATGTGAATTGCAGCGCGACAAGGAGTAGTGTCTTGGTACGTCCCTGCTCATACCTGAGTGGCAGCTGATTTCAAGAGCCGAATGGATGATAAGTATCGTACACGTTTCTGTTTTCAGCACTGAAAATCGAATTGAACTCATTTCTTGAACATTTTCAGTGTTGAAATGTATCAGTGAATGTTGAACATGTATCAGTGCTGAAATCAGTGTTCAGTATTAATTTTAAACTCGGTGCTAAGCCTTGGATTAAGTCCTTTACACGATCTAACTCCCTGGGGATCGGAATGTTGTGGAGGCTCACGTGCTGGCTTTGGTTTCAATCCTTGAGCTGACAGAATTTTTCAGTGGCATCTCTTCTCGGGATGCCATGTGAAGGGTACTTCAAGTGGAGTACGCCGTCCGTCGGATAGCAGGCTGAACTGTGGACCCCTTGACGCCCATCGATAAAAGTACGTAAATGCCGACGCCAGGTTTCTTTTCACCCTTCTTCCTCCATTACCATAGAATCCTACATATCCACCAAATTACCTACCTATTCTTATTGGCGCAAATTACCTCAGCTGACGATCATCTCCCCTAATAGCTAAAAGTTCTCCTTACGAGTTCCGAATTTTGCGCATGCGCTCCTATTATGCTTTCGGACAACGCCTGTGTTTACGCTTCAATTCCAACAAACATTTAGTAGCCTTCACGTCAGATTCCGTCAATAACTCTGACGGGGAACCGCTATAATATTATAGAATATGTTAATCGCCAAAAATTTGAAAAAACGAAAAAGATATGAGATTTTAGATAAAGAATTGAATTCGCAGGAGAACGTGACGGAATAGTACTGGCGTTTTAGCGATGCTGCTCAAGTAACTGTTGGATTAAGACGCTGGGAAGTTATAGAAGTTATTTGCAACTGTCCCCAATTGATAATTCTGAGATATTTCAATATTCGCTCGGCTTCTTCTTCCAAGAAGATGGTTTCACCGATAGATGATGTGATCCCTAACTACAACACATCTTACTGCAAAAATGATGTGGATATCAGTCTCTTGAAACTTCTCTGTTCACCTGTGTTTGTTAGCTGTATTCAAAAATCGGATAGGAAAAAAGTGTATTATTTATTTCTGTTTTCAGCCCTGTCAATCCAGCTGAATCATCTCTCCCTAATTCCCCCTATTAAACGATAAGAGGTTAGGGATCCTGATCCTGAGGGTTGCAGTAATGAAATAAGCACCGTGTGGAAACATCCTTTAGGGTGAGACATCACCGAAAAATCACCTTTTGCTCTCCCAAGCGTTCTGCTCCCCTTTAAAAAAAGGACGTATCCGGTGTGGGCATTTTTTTTTCGTGTTCACCCTAATTGCCGTCGCCTAACTGCGGAGCGGTCCACTTCGGCGGGCGCGGCGGATCCCCACCCCACACAGCCCCCCGCCGCCGACACTCCACCCGCGCGACCCCACTCAAGGTCCGCCCCGATGACTCCCTTCCCTCTTCGGAGGCGAGCGCGACATCCGCGCTTGAAGGCGGTGGGAGTGGGTGTGGATGGGCGGGCGTGGGGTTCTGTGTCGCGTCCGGCGCGACTAGGAGCGAATCGCGACATCGGGAGATGCCGCGGGGGGAAGCTCGATTGCCCTTGGGGGTCCATCGAGGTGGGTGAATTACGCGGAGCAACGGGCTTTGGAACCCTAGAAATGCCCTGGAATTCTTTTGAGAATGCGGTGGCATCGTGTCTCTGTTTATTCGGCAGTAATTCCCCTTCCCCCTCAGTGGACGCGCGTGTTTGAACATTGACTGTTGATGTTCACCTTGGAAAAGGCGGGCATTATTCAATACTAACGGTAGTCTGTGGGTCGAGTTATGAATTTTCGTCGACGTCTGAGGACTGCAAAACGTTTAAGCCCCACCTAACGCGACACTAAAATGCCGCAAATGACTGCATAAAAAAAAACACATTTTAACTTAACATACTGGCTGCCTCCCTTCATGGCGGGAAGCTCGCTGGTATATTTGGGTGCTGCCATTTTCAGTCAGTTAAAATGAGTATCAGTTTTTGAAAATTCGAAGATCATAATATTTAACTCTAAAGGTGGAAAATCAATCATTATGTTGGAGAATAGATTATAAAACTCGAAAAGCAAAAAAGAATTTTGGTATTGATTTTACCCTCCCAAATCAATGCTTGAATAATCGAATGGATAAATATGATATGTAAACTTGTGCCGAAGTTTGAATCGTCATTTTGATTTTAATTCGACGGTTTCCTAGATGCGATGAGAAGCGAATGATTTGAGATATCCGCCCGAAACAACTTGGAACTTTTAATATATACTCTGATAGCCACCAGTAGAGCCTCTCGGAAAAATATTAGCGAATATTTTAGAATCATACAATAATAAGACAAAAATGTAAATTCATACGAAAGCCGCAATGTCAGTAAAATTTGCAAATTTAATTTTTTTAAGGGGGGGTGCATTTTTTTCTCTGTGCCGCCTCTGGCTTCCGACGAGCATTTAATGTATCAAAGTTGCAGCCATGGGTAAAAATAAGGCAAAATTCTCCAAGGGTACATGGTTTTCATGGCACATTCGATTCGATATATATATATATATATATATATATATATATATATATATATATATATATATATATATATATAATACACAGTAACACACAATGTAGAAACACAAAAAAAGAAGAACACTCACATGTTATTTCTTGATATTTCGACGGAAACAATCCGTCTTCATCTGAAGATATAGAAGTAATAGAATTACATCTATATCTAGATGAAGACGGATTGTTTCCGTCGAAATATCAAGAAATAACGTGTGAGTGTTCTTCTTTTTTTGTGTTTCTATATTGTGTGTTACTGTGTATTGTACTATTCGGCACTTCCGTGTTACGTCTACGAAAGCATATATATATATATATATATATATATATATATATATATATATATATATATATATATATGTATATATATGCCATTCAAGGAGTGGTTCTCTAACCCGTTAACTTTATACAGCGTGCTCGTAAAAGCTCGCTTCGAAATTCGAAACGTGTATTGAAATTCAAGGTGGTATTGTGTGTCCATCTGGTCGTAGTGCTCAATATATCTGCACTTCGGTCTCACTACCATAGTCAACGGTATTTGACCTTCCTTTCCTCGCCCCATTGTTTCTACGTTAAATGTGCCTTAATTACATGGACATGGGCGCACCGCATACAACTATGCGGCCGTGGCTAATGAATAATTCTTGTTTAATCGTAGCGTTATTGACAATAGCTCATTATCATTAGAGCCTCGCGGCAACCGTAGCGGTTAAAATTGTATTTGGTTGTTGAAGCTTACGACTAGCGAAATTTTCCAGATAGTTAGTACTTATGTCAGTTTGCAGCCCGAACTTTTGCTTGAGAACTGAAGCATATCTGATGCTATATTTGAGCTATGATATATATCATAAATGCCCCGCTGACTTAGAAAATTGAGGCCTCGATGTGAAGACAGGTACAACTTCACAACGTAATTCAACGTATTTTGATTGATTCTCCTAGGGCTAGCTGGTTTACGCGTTCACCATGGCAGTAAGTGGAATGTAGACAGCAAATCCTAGCTACTCGGCATTCCGTACTTAAAACTTGCACTTGGGTCTCAAATAATGTTAATTGTATCTTACTTACTCCCATATTTATCACTATATTTGAGAGCTTCGGCTCTGGGTATTTAATTTATCGGATTTCACGCTTTTAAATGTATGAAATTACATTTGTTTGCTCATGTCTCCTCCTGTAAATTCGTCGAGATGATCATTGTATTGTTTGTCTCCTAGGAGACGCTGAATACGGAGGAGTATCGCCGTAAATTGTGATCCTTCCACTTTCTTTTCCCTTTTTCTTCTCTACTTCTCGTGGTAACACACGTCGTCAAATATCACGAATGTTATGAATAATTGTTACGCCTGTGGTCCTCAATATTTTGAAGTCGCGGGCCACATAAGTAAGTACGAGGGTCATCCGGAAAGTAGTACCCGTTCGTGAATTAAAGACACAAAAGTAAATATTAACAAACATAAAAAATTTTATTTGAAAGAGGATACTTTAAACTACTTCTCAACATAATCTCCAAGCAAATTAAGGCATTTGTCATAACGTGTGACAAGTTTCTGTATTCCTGCTGCATAGTCCTTCGCCGCCAGCTCATTGAGATACGCGAGGGACCCATCTTGCACAAATTTTTGCATAATGCAGATGGTGTTTAACAATTTCATGAACAATTATTCGAGAAACATTGGGAAAATGCTCACAGATGTCATCAATTGTGACGCGCCGATCGTTCCTCACGAATTCGTCAACTGAGCTCACCAGTTGGTCTGTAATGACAGACGGTCTCCCCGAACGCTCATCGTCGTGTGTGTTCCCCCTCCCCATGTTGAAGTTGCGACACCACCGCCGAACAGACGACTCGTCCATTACATTGTCTCCATACACCTCCTTTAATTGGCGATGAATATCACATGGGCGAACGTTTCTTGCATTGAGGAATTTAATCACTGCCCTCACTTCACAACTGGCGGCGTTCTCAATTTTTTTAAACATTGTAAACAATCACAGAAACAACACAGGCAATGCTAGCGTCACGCAACTTGGCTCAGAGAAGGCAGACAAGCCACTGAAGCTATCTGACCTCGTCCAGCGGCTACTCGCGTCATCAGCACTTCATGCGGCACGAACGGGTACTACTTTCCGGATGACCCTCGTACTTTCCGAAATATCCAGTCTCCAGCGTGGCTTTCACCACTACATGTCTATGCACTATGTCTATGCCTATGCACGACTCGTGTGCGAAATAAGGGCTGAGGTGATTTATGGATAGGCACGTCAATTAATACAAATATCTCCTTTGTTTTCGAGATTTCGGTTGGATTGCCTAATTTGAATTCTCTTTTATGGCACATATTGGAACGCTCTTACGAACAACGCTGGTGGGATGACGCTTCGTAGGTTCAAGTTTCATCGAACATTGTCATTTGCTCCACCTTTCCTCCTGGCAGCTTCTCGTTTCCCGCAAATGTTGCGTTTTCAAGAACCGCATTCTGGATCAAAATAAAGGCAAATAATGTGTGTGTGTGTATGTGTGTAGTAGTAGTAGTAGTTTAGGGGAGGCGACCGACAGCCGAGGTCATTTGCGCCATTAGGGATGGACAGGAAAGGATGGAGTGAAACCCGGCGTCGGTATTAGCCTACTCTTTACGAAAGGCACCAAGGGTTCCGCAGCTTAACGTCCCATCCGACGGACGACGTACTCACTCATAGTGCCCTCCACAAAGCACCTCAAGTAGGGATCGAGATACCACTGAAAAATATTCAACACCACCGGGATTTGGTGTGTGTGAATGCATATATATATATATATATATATATATATATATATATATATATATACCCATTTTATGACATACATGTCAACTTGCAGCAACAATGCTGGGAACAGGGTTGCTACAATGACAAAAAAGTAACGTACTCCTTGCTCACCGACGGTCCCGTACATGTTTTATGTACATTTCCGAAGGAGCTTACCGTCATTTAGTGACAGCGAGCGTACGAAAGCTGTGCGGCATAGGTCGGTAAACCTGGTCTTGTTCAACGCGAGCGTGTCTGTATATATGTTTGTCCTTGTCGTGGTCGGTGGGAATGAGGGCGATAGCCCCCGGCACCGTGCCTGTACATCGCCGAGTTAAAATTAAGCATTGTCGGGCACTCGCTCGCTTCTCCGGGCCTGGCATTCCCGTGCCGAAGGTACGCGCCACGCTAGTGGGACTCATATTTATAAGTTTTCGCTGCCGGAGACTAACGGACAGCGCGTCCATGCCGGCCTCTCCTATATCCCGAAACCTAGACAGTAGCAGAGGCGGGACCAGGATGGGAAACGCATGTATTAAGAAGTGAGAGAATTCTCGCGCCAGGCCTCATGTCCGGAATTCACGGAAAAAATAGATTCAGAGTTTCAGTCAAATTAATGAGGACGAAGTCTTTTAATATTAAACGAATCAAATTAATAACCGAAGTGTTAATTTTTTTCATTTTTCATGCTTCCCGATTTTATAAATTCTGATTTCCATTTTATCGTCGATGTAGAATTTTGTACCCAAAATCAAAATATTGCTGGTTAAGGAAAAAGAGAGTAAGTTTCTAAATTGCATTCGATTTATATTTTCTGTCGATTGATGATAATAAAGAGCCAAGGTTTTCTTTTACGGAGTCTCGTGGCTGACCAGGATTGCCTAATTCGGGTGACGCCGGTCATGTAATTCGCCGGTCGGAAGAACTTCGTGAATAGGAAGGTAGTGAAAGGAACCCCTCCGACGTCCTCTCCGCTCTAGTGCAGAGATATCATGTAGTTTTATTACGAGGAGAGTTATGTCCTCGAGTATCTCAACCAACCTCCGGGCTTACCAATTATTCATTTAAATGATTTATATTCGATGTGCTTATACATGTACCTTAAAGGCGCGATTTCCCCAGAGAAATATGTACTGAGAGTACAGAATAGATGCACTGTATGAGAGCTTCAAAGCTGCAATGTTATTTGAGTATGTATTTGGCGTTTAAATAATTACGGAAAATGAGAAAACGAGATACTATTTCTTAGCCTTCAATTCTGCGATGTGTACATATCTCTAACATTTTAATTTGAGCACGACAAATATAATATTGAAGTGTATGCTAGCGAACGTCAGTAAATAAATAAACCAAAAATTTTGATCATTATTGTTGAGCAAAGAGGAGTATTTTTACATTTAAAAAATCTAAATTCTGCTTTCGTATCCGAAGAGCAGCAGTATGTTATGGAAAGAAAAGGTAGATACTACAGGGATCATAGTTCAACATTTAAGATGGCGGTCGCTCTTGCTTACGATGGTGCGCGATAAATGGGGTTTGCAGTCGTATTCACTTGTGTATTTCGAGGTAATATATTGCCAAAAGTAAGAATTATCATTCATTACTGTAGGAAAAGATGCTAACTATATCGATGTTAATTAATTAAATATCGCACAAATAAAAGAGGTGCTCATTGCCATTATTGGCCATTTCGTTGGCTCTGAACAATTTTCTAGCACTCAGTCCTTAAATTGGATTGCTAGATTCCAAGATAATTGAAAACTATTGGATTCAAGCTACAAGTGACTCGATTTCGGATTTCAGTCCGGAAGCAAGACGTATGTGTTGATTTTGCATGCGGTTTGTTCCTTTTTACGGGTGGTGTCCTAACACCCCCGCCACACGCCCTTGCGGCGGCTTGCGGGGTATTATGTAAAGTAGATGTTGAAAGCTACTACTAATTTACTAAGATATTTACTTCGGATAAGACCATGGATGGAGTTTCGATCGACAATTGAAGCTCTCTGCGCTGCCGGTGGGCAACTTGGGGGTAGGTGAGATTTCAGCGGTCAGAGTAAGTGAGAAGGGAAACTTCTCGTCGAATTGTTGAACGAGTCAAGGAGTCCGCATTCAGCGAACGTCCCTAATCAAAAGGACGGCTGAGAGTCCATTGTTTCGAACCCCAGTGGTGACGTAATTTCAAAGATATTGTTGTTGTTATTTTTAACTGAGTCCCTTGCTCGAATCAACTTAGCTGATTTGACATAACTCCGATTAAAACACTCGGTATGTTAAAAATGCTGACCGTCGAGTGGCTGCCGTTGAAAATGGGATTATCTCGACGCTGCGCCGCCTTTTCAGCGCAGCGTCGGCGGATTTATCCAATCTCATCTACACCGAACTGTCCACGGTTACCACTGCTGTACAGTTCCTCGTGTGAGATATATCCAGTGATGATTTTCTCACTGCTCAATTTTCGTGGAAATTAACGTAAATTTCACGAACTGCAAAATTAGTTCACTATTGTGTGACTTTTACTATACGCAAGTGACAGCCAGCTGCACGTAAAACGATATAAATGCATCATATTATTATAACTCGTTAAAGGATTTCATTTTCGCCATTTTTCCGCTTCGGACACTGAAGGTTATTTCCTCTTGGGAGTATTAAAAACGACTTGGTGAATTCTATAATACGGAGAAAAAGTGAAGAAATGGAACACTCCACTTATGGAGTTTACCCCTTCTCCTCTAGTCAAGTAGGTTGGTGTGGCTTTCATCCTTTCTACGTAATTAATTAAAATTTACTCTTTCGCTTCCGATTAAAAAAATCGAGAAAAATATTATAAGACCGCGAGTTTGAGTTTGATATCGCCGATCCTCCTATGTGTCCACGCCTCTGCAAGTGCAGACCCTTGTTGATGGCACCGAGTTAAACCATTTGGTTCGTTTCAATGGGGAATCCGTTGGAAATCCCGTGGATTGTTGTAAATGTCACTTCCCGAGTAATGGCGTGTCGGCACTAGGCACCGTGGCTAGGAGAGGACGTCCGCACCTCCGTCAGGAACATAATCCGCCGTGGTCACTGTGCCATTTAAATGAGAGGTCTCGAATAATGACTAGGAATGCAAACTGGCCGAGTGTTCTCGCCGGCGACCCCCCACTTCCTCCGGCGCCGAAGTAGCGGCCGCTACCTCCGGGAATGCTCCCCCCTATTGCGCTGCCCTTTGCGTCGAAGTCTCTTTAAACGGGTGATCTTATTTTTTTTGCCGCCGCGCGCCCCAAGGCAGGATAACATATGTCTCAGAGGGACGCATATGTAGGGCGTGCAGATTTTGCGAGCGTGGAGTGCGCGTAGTTCTGTCGGTAAGTTGCGGCGACGAAATCCACATAGACGACACTGGTAAGAGAAATATGGGTACAGGGAAAAAAAAAGAATCAACGTTGGCGTGAGCCTTGTTTACGTTCCTGGGCAAAGATTTTCATTTTTTTAGTGGGTCCTTTCCCTCCTCTTTTAACTTTGGTGTTCATTATTCTTCTGACAAACTCAACTTCGAGTCATAGTTTTGAAATGTTCACCGGCAGAAACTAGTATTTAAATTATTATTCATGAATTATTGGCTATATAATTTTTCATAAAAAATCAAAACTATCGTTTCTCTGTACTATATTTCACATTATCAATGTGTTGAGTTCGGAATGGTTCCTCTTATTTCTTCTGAATAATTTGTTGCTTCTTCTCAGAACCTCGAAATAGAATATATCTGATAGGAATAAGATTGCCGAAATGACTTTGCATCCCAAAAGGAAAAGAAAATTCTATGATTGCATAGTTGTGTAAAGACTTGCGAAATCAAATCACGGGAAAGGTTTTCTCTTGTGCCTTTGCAGTTTGCCGTTCGCATTCCAGGAACAATTTCGTATAAGGTGTGTGTGTGTGACGTTAATAAGGGTGTTTGTTTCAGTTTTGGAAGAAATGGATAAAATCAATTATTACGAGGATTTTTCACTATTAAGAAGCAGAAGGGAATTTTATGAATGTAAAAATATAATGATCCCTCGAACTGAGAACATTTGGCCCACTCTGTTCACAGCTATGCTTTCGTGAACAGAACGAACTTCTTAGTGTATCAGTATAGCACGGCGTCTCGAGTTTCGAATATCACATTATCTTGAACGATGCAAACCGTGCCATACAAGCTGCTATCTGGAATGAATCCTATAGGGGAATGTGTCAAGTGTAATACTATTTCTAGAATAATATATTTTATTAAATTTTTAAATTTTTATTGATGTAATAATAAAAATCATTCCACCAAATACAATGAACCCAACTCAGTAAAAGTTTTTTGTGGTATCGTACTATTGATTGATCCGAAGTTAAACAGAATTGACGGTTCAATTCGATGGTTTCCCGCTCTAATTTGTGAAAATTTATGATCACAGAATAAGTAAACTTTGTGAAAAACGTTATTTTATATATATATATATATATATATATATTGTATATATATATTGTATATATATATTGTATATATATATATTGTATATATATATACTGTATATACATACATACATATGTAAAGGGGGTTGAGTGTTGGGCTACTGACCGGAGGGCCTGTGTTTGATTTCTGGGCACCCTCAGCGAAGCGCAAGCTGTGTGATTTTTCAGGTACCAGATCTTGTGAAAGATCTGGTGCCCCTACCCTGGTGTGTGAATTTCACCTTGCCGTCGGACTTAATACTGGGTGAACTCTAACACCACTTACCAAACCGACCTTCGGGTTGATTACTGTGTTTATGGTTTATATATGATGTCGCCTATGCGTCGAAACCGGTATTAGTGTAATAAAGTCTTTGTGAAAAAATAAAAAAGTTTACTTTTTCGGTGAATTTATAGTTCGACTAAAATATGGCAGACTTGATGTAGCGAGTCAGAATATTGGCTAAGAACGATGGAAAGCGATGCGGATCTCCAATTCAAATTCTAGCGATTCAAAATATTTATCGGCTTCTGGAAAACGTTGTCTAATTTTTTGAGATAAGACAGCAATTATATTAGCGCCTGCAACCTGATTAACATGGTGAGAGACCTGAAGTAGTTTCACCTGAACGCGCCACGGCCGCAGGGCAAATTAATCCACTCCACGTCAATGTTCTCGGGGAACGACCACCGCCTAAACCCCACCAGAGGATGCAGCCCTGCGTTCAATAACGCAGGGTCGCATCCTCCTCCCGATAAAATATTCCCGGGGTGAAATGGTCCCGTAATTGGATAAATAGGTGGCTGCCTAGTGGTGGAGGGGAGAGAGAGTCGAAGTGGTTGAATAGCTGTGTAGAAAAAAAATGCGCGCATGACCTTCGGCGTGATAGAGAATTCGCACTCGCGTCTTTCGCGGCGTAAAACGAATGA